>NC_143582.1:182104165-182430392 GCF_048544385.1 Mastigoproctus giganteus
GGTGTCCCATTGCTCTTTTGTCCATTAAACATGCGTGTTAGCCCAAGCAAGTTGCGTCTTCCTCATTTGTTGGGTTAACAATAGGCATGAAGATGACATTCAGAAAGCTGTCTTTGGATAGTTCGTGCACTTGTTTCAACACCAAAGGCCATCTCATAGTCCAGTTTTAGATCAGGAGCACTAGCATGGTGATTATGAAGGCAGAGCCATTTCAAATATCAATCTTGGGAAGGCGTAATTTTCTTACTGCCTTATCCAGGTCTTCTCTTCACATCACCGTTTTCACCTTTAATTTCAGCACCTGGGATATTGTTGACTGGTGGCAGCCTATTTTGTCAGCGATAGCACGCATAGAGAGCCCTTCCTGGGACAGAGCAATAGCTACACTTTTTTTTTTTTGGTGTAAACTGAACATATGGAGCCATGTTTACACTTCTGCAAATCGGGACACTAATGAGCGTGTATACCCTTCCAATGCCATATTTATAGAAACGGCTGATGCAATACCTTGCAGTTACTCTGAGCTAATGTGACACTAATGAGGGTGTATACCCTTCCAATGCCATATTTATAGAAACGGCTGATGCGATACCCTGCAGTTACTGTCTGATAAAATAGAAGCGTTATCTGATGCAATACATTTGCTTTGCGACAAACAAAATGACTGTAATCAAACAATATCTTATACGTTTAACTACAAATGTTACTTTTTTTTAGGCAGTGCAGTTTTTTTGTCTGTCACTGTAGCTCACCCACTGCTCTGGTTTACCGGCCTATTGTATTCCTGCCGGCTATACTTTCTTGCAGAATGGCATTCACATGAACTGAAAATCATGGTGAATAGCAGCCAGTCAGTGCGAAGCAGTGGGTGGAGCTACATCTGTGCATGATTTGCTGGTCGCAAATATCCGTGGGTAAGGGTCTCTTAGTAAAGTTAACCAATTTTATTAAGTGTTTTAAAAAAGTTGATCTTGGTAATTAATTGATAAGGAGATAACTTTTCATTTATTGATCATATAAAAAAACAAATGTCAGTTAAGTGAAGAAAAAAAAAACAAAACAAAAAGAAAATCGAATGCACCAGAAATTTAACACAGTGTACACACTAACTTGTTTTTTTACTCTATTCTATATAATATCGGTGTAGATACACCATAGACAACTCTTAAGAAACTACGAAGTAGTTGTTGTAGTAGGCATCATTTGCTCTGTTTCTCATATTGTGCTCTGCCTTCACGATGAGTTGCCACGATATTGCACTACCTTGAATAAGTAATGCTTCACTAATAGAGAAGACTATTGTTACTTATTCTCAGTGAGTACCACCACCCACACGGCACCGTTTCAAGGCTATTGACCTATCATCAGTGGATGGGCATATTGTGTGATTATCTTCACAACTGGGTCGTCATATCTGCAATACCAGGATACCTGCCCATCCACTGATGATAGGCCAGTAGCCTTGAAACAGTGCCGTCTGGGTGGTAGTACTCACTGAGAATAAGTAACAATAGTCTTCTTTATTAGTGAAGCGGTACTTATTTGAGGTAGTGAAATATCATGGCAACTCGTCGTGAAGGCAGAGAACAATATGAGAAACAGAGCAAATGATGCCTACTATAACAACTACTTCATAGTTACTTAAGAGTTGTCTATGGTGTATCTACACTGATATTATATCGATAATAAACTCTTAACGTATTATGCCTTATGCATTTAGTTATTTTTAAAAATTACTCTATTTCGTAAGAGTAAATTTGTAATATGCATATTAATACATCAGTTTCTGTTAATTGATGTATTATATCAATTTTTATTAAATCAACTTTTATTAAATTATTATTATTATTAGCTACGTGGTGCAAGGAAGCCTGAGGCTTATGCTGCACCAGCCAAAAAAAAGAAATTCCCGAGTTACCCTGAGAGAGAGAGAGAGAGAGAGAGAGAGAGAGAGAGAGAGAGAGAGGGAGAGAGAGAGAGAAGTAGAAGGGAATCACCAAGAAAGAGAAGAATGATGATATCCAGCCCAAGATCCTGGGTGTGCCTAGCCCATACTCACCAGATGCGAGCCTCTGGGATATATATTACATCAGCAAAATACATAAATTTTTTTAAATATACATTTATGAATACTCTTATAAATAAAATGTTTACAATGATACTTTGAAAAAAAAAATTTTCTTTTTCATGTACCTTTGTAGTACTTGTATTTCATTATTTTATTAATTTATTATTGATTTAAAAGGTCAATATTTAAATAAAATAAAGCAAAAATTACTACTTCTACATGCTGTATTATACAAGTACGTACAGCAAAGAGCAACGGAATTTATATGAGCAAATAATAAATAATGATTCTTCTGAAATACTTTTCAGTGATATTCACTAGAATGCAATTTCGGTACACCATGATGTGATGTGACTTTCGTTGTAACAGTGGTTTTGCCCGTACTAAACGCTGTAGTGCTGAGTGATGGTACTGTTCTTGCATCACAGCAGCTGGTATCACAAATATATAAATATCATGTCATAATTGACACATAATTTTAGTTTCATTTCTTCATTAATATATTTTGAAGTAATGTGATGAGGTTGTCTCACTAATTTGCGAAATTTTTGTACTTAAGGTGTAATTTAAGTAGTTTCATTTAGATAGTTAATGAAATTAAGGACGTCCAGAAAGACTCATGTAGACTTCGAACTCAAAGACTAATAATACTGAGGTATCAATGTTAAAATAAAAATCACTACTTTTCTGAACCAATTAAAACACTTGCAGAAACTCATTAGCATCTAATTTCAGCTTAACCCCAAAGTTACTGAAGTAATTTAACCCCAGGGACTCACATCTTGTGAGTATGGGTTTGGCACACCCAGGGTCCTCAGCTGAATATCATCATTCTTCTCTTTCTTGGTGATTTCCTTCTACCCACCCCTCTCTCTCACACACACACACAAAAATTTTTTTTGGCCGGTGCAGCATAAGCCTCATGCTTCCTTGCACCATATGGATAATAATAATAATAATAATATTTCCAGGGGCGGGCCATCCCGAGGGTAAAAGGGTGCACTGTATCTAGGCACCACTGTTTAAGGGGCACCTGAAACTTTCATACATATATGAAGAAAATTTTAAAGGGGGTGCCACATACCCTAGGATTGGGGCATTCCTAGGGTATATGTGGAAAAAGGGGGAAAAACCAAGAATGGGAGAGGGAGTTACAGTTATACAGGAGGAGACTGCATCAACCAAATTGGGGTATGGGAGAGGGGAGTTGAGGTGAGGACACATTATGGCCCTACCTTTAAGCAAAATTAAAAGAGGGTGCAATAGGGAGAGGGGAGACCACAATATAGTGTGAGAAGGATAAAGCCATAGGGGCCAGGGTGTCCTATATGGGAGCAAGTCACCAACCCAGCAATGGCTGGTCCCACAGTGGGGCTGAGACAGGCCAAATTCCCACACTAGTTCCCAGGAGGCCAGTGTCAGTAATTCCACATCATGTGGTAAGAAGACCAAATGTGGCATCAGCTGGTGGGTGCCACTTGCCAGTGACAAACTAGTGGTGGTGGGACTCTGCCCTTTTAATGCCTTTTGTCACAATCGTGAGCATTTGCCAAATGGAAATCCAATATTGGCCTTGAGGCCAGTGTTAGCAACAACAATCTCACATCATGCCATGACACAATGTCTGCAGTCAGTTCTGGTCTATTTTTATTTCACACTGGCATGAGCTAGTGTTGGCAGTTGTGCATCATGCCATGGTGCAATGTCAACAGTCTAATGAAATTGTGGTGATGGTGGCCCATCTGAGGGATCCTGGGACTATGCACTGGACATTAGTTTGCATAGGCTATTGCAGTTGATGGCTGTTATGGACTGCCACGATCGCTGCAAGCCAGAAGAAACTGTGCTTTGCTTTAGCATTAGCATTAGCATTAGTAGAGGCATTTGATGCAAGAAAGCAAGCTTATGCAGAATCAGCCAAAAATAAAAAAAAAAAAAAAAAAAAAAACCAATAAATAAAAAATAACCACTTCCACTTCACCCCTCTGTTCGTTTGAAATACCTGTCCAGCTGAGCCTTAAACTTATTTAGGCTATCAACTTCCACGACAAGGGATGGAAGTCTATTCCACCAACCAACCACCCGCTGGCTAAAGGCAAATTTCCTCACGTCTATCCTACATCTGTCTTTTCTCAATTTGAATTTATGCCCTCTCAGGTGATTATTCTAAGCAAGAGGAAGAATCCCATCAGCATTGAGCATGCTCAAACCATTCAAGGCTTTATACACCTCTGTCAGATCACCTCGCCGATGCCCAGTCTCCAGACACTGTAATTTGCAAAACTTAAGCCTTTCTTCGTAAGAGCACCCCTTTGTTCCATTCACTAATCTTGTTGCCCTTCTCTGTACTTCTTCCAGCATCTCTACATCCTTCTTGAAATGAGGCCTCCAGACCTGTATACATTATTCTAGGTGTGGCCTGACCATTGCCTTATACAAGGGAATAATCACCTCCTTATCCCTGCTGGAAAAATTCCTAAAATTCATCGACAATACACCATGAGCTACTCTTGCTGCCCGTCTGCACTGCTCAGAAAATTTCATATCTGCCTGCATAACCACCCCAAGGTCCTTTTCATTCTCTACCACTGTCAGTGTGTACCACAGAGTTGATACATTGCTCTGTGGTTGCTGTTTCCCATATGTAGTACTTTACATTTGTCAATGTTAAACTTCATTTGCCACCTCTCAGCCCATCTGCTCAACCTTTCCAGATCCTGTTGCAGTAGCATAGTGTCAGTAGTGTCCTTGTCAACCCTGCCAATCTTCGTATCGTCTGCAAACTTGGACATTAAGCTTGATATACCATCATCAATATCATTTATAAATACAGAAAACAATAATGGACCCAATACTGAACCCTGAGGGACTCCACTAATAACATTGTTTGTTTGTTTGTTTGTTATTTGGTTTTTAGGAGCATTAGCAACTAAGGCCATATTGCTCCGGGATATGCGGTGGTCATTCCCTGAATGACCTTTCCGCATCCTCTGTATTTGGTGGTGACGGGCTCGAACCCCGGTCTAATCAAGAAGCATGTGCTACGCACTGCTGCTCCTTCCCCTTGGCTACGGAGGCGCCCGCTAATAACATTAGACCACGATGAGCAGTGTCCATTGATTACCACTCTCTGTATTCTCCCCCTCAGCCACCCCTTTATCCATAGCAGTAATTTGCCTCCAATGCCACACTGCTCCAATTTGCGCAGCAGTCTTCCATGTGCAACAGTATCAAAAGCCTTTCTAAGATCCAAGTATATAATATCAAAGTTATTCCCTGCATCCAGTTCTTTTGTGACTGCATCATAGTTTCCAATCAAATTGGTCAGGCAAGACTTCCCCTTAACAAAACCATACTGTGTCTGAGCTATAACTGAAGTCTTGTCTAGACGATCCTACAGTGCTTCTTTAACGAGTGCCTCCATTAATTTTCCAGGAACAGAAGTTAAACTAACAGGTCTATAATTACTTGTGTCTTCCTTTGATCCTCCTTTGTGAATTGGGGTCACATTTGCACATCTCCAGTCTATGGGTACCTCTCCTGAGTCCAAGGAAGCTCTCATAATTATGGCTAAGGGTTTGCTTACTTCCTTTGTTGCCTCCTTTAATATAACTGGATAGATTCCATCCACCCCAGGTGCCTTTCTTGTATTTATCTTCAACAATTTCTCCTCCAAGATTACAAGATTCTCTAGCTTACTGGCAGAGTTGAATACACCTCTGGCATTCCCCTCGCTGAATAACTCCTCATGTGTGAATGTCGATGCAAAATATTCATTCAGTTTGTTAGCTACCTGAGCAGGATCATCAACAGTTGACCCGTCAATATCAAGTGGACCAATCTGATTCATCCCTTTCCTTCTAGAGTTTACATAAGTAAAGAACTCTTTGCTGTTTTTCTTTGCATCCCTTGCCAAAGATTTCTCGTAATCTGCCTTCGCCTGCCTAACCTCCTTTGTAACTTGGTTACAGATCAACTTGTATCTATCATAGGCTTCTGTGTCACGTGTTAATTTGTATGTATCCCATGCATTTTTTTTCTCTTCCATATGTCTCATTAGTTCATCTGACATCCAGTTAGGCCTAAACCTTGAACAATATTTCTTAGTTGGTATGTAAAGCCTAGTAGCTTCCAAGATAAGTTCTTCGAATGCTTCCCATTTTGAATTTGCTGTTGGTAACATCATCAGTTGGTCCCACTGTATAGAATTTAAATACTGTCTCAGTCCATCGTAGTCGCCTTTACGAAAGCAATAACCCTTCCCTTTACCACTAATGGTAGTTACCTCTTTGAGTAAATCCCACTTCAGCACACTGTGATCAATGCCACCTAGTGGTTCATTTACCTGCAGATTCTTAATGCATGAATAATCAGTACTGATAATCAAATCAAGAGTATTACTCCCTCTAGTTGCCTCCCAACATGCTGATGTAGAAAACAATCATCCAATAAATCCACGAAAGCCTTGCTAGTGTGTGAGTGACCAGCGCCAAATTCCAGTCAATATCTGGGAAATTAAAATACCCCATTATATGACTCTCTGATTTACTGGCCCACTCTATTTCCCCGTACAGTTCCCCTCGACGTGGGCACCTGTACGTGGTGAGGGGACCTCCCAGTGACGCTGCTGGTTTTCCAGATTAGCATCACTGGGATCTAACGCCCATACCTTGGTTTCAGGGTTACATCTTTGAAATCCGGCGTGTGCAGCCGTGCGCCGCGACCCGTGGAAGCGGAAAGGGGGATCCTGGTGGTTGAGGGGCCCAGCTTCAATACACCACTTTGGCCCCTGCTTCGACGAGACGGGTGGTCCCGGACCGGCCCGACTGGGATCAATCGGCGGGTGGTATTACACTGCTAGGGTCAACTGCGTTCCAATAAGTCTCCCTCCCTTTGGTCCTGGGACGGGATAAAGACCTATTGGAAACGTGGGTATGGTGTTCTAAGCGAACTCGGCGTCCCATTCGTGTACGCAGTACCTGCTAGTTCACGAGTGGGCGCCCCCTCGTAGGGCTCCGTGGTGGGTGAGGTACTTAGGCATCAGACACTTTTTCTTTACTCTTATGAGTAATTTAAATTCTATTTCTTCTGGGGCCCCAACAAGGCCCCTACCTAACCGAGACGAAACCACAGAAAATACTTGTGCAAAAAGAGCCAGAACTGAGGATACACCACCATCTGTCACACCGCTTTTCCTCATTCTCCATTCCACCGGAGAGCAGGCACTCGGGAAAATGTCACCCTTTTTCATCCAGAAAGGATTAGAAGGGTTGACAGGATCCCCAAAATCTGTCAAAAGGCTACGTTCTGGAGACATTTTAGTTGAGGCTGCAAGCCAAAAACATGCACAGCAACTACTGAAAGCCACATCTTTAGGGGGATTACCGATCATCGTTACTCCCCATAAAACCTTGAATTTCTCACGCGGTGTCATATCAGAGTGGGATCTTCTTCATGTTTCTGAAGAAGAGATCTGCTCTGAACTTAAAGAGCAAGGAGTGACGGCTGTCAAAAGAATATCGATGCGGAAGGATGGGAATCTCGTCCCTACCCGAGTTCTCATCGTAACGTTTAACACCCCACGGCCTCCAAGTTCCATAAAAGCAGGCTATTTAAACTGCCCAGTGAGGGTTTATATCCCCAACCCACTGAGGTGCTTTAAATGCCAAAAGTATGGCCACTCTCAAACAGCTTGTCGTGGCAACCCCGCCTGTGCTCGCTGTGGTGCTAAAGACCATGAGAGCAAGGAATGTTTAGCTTCTAAGCCAAGTTGTACAAACTGCCAAGGGGAACACCCTGCATACTCTCGAGCATGCCAGCGGTGGAAAGAGGAGAAGGAAATTCAGAAACTAAAAACAGAGCTAAACATCTCCTATCAGGAGGCCAGAAGACGCATCCAACCTATAAATAGCGCCAAGCCCTCATATGCCCAGAAAGCTTCTGGGAAAAGTACCATTGGTACTCAGACTGATATGAGTATTCCACCAAGGGAGTCTTTTACCCCCATTGCGCGCTATTTATTAAGTTCCGAAAAGCCCACCCAAAAATCACAGTCAGCCGCCACTGCTATATCCGTACCTCCTAGTGCTCCACCACTTCCAAAACAGAGTACTAAAGAAACCAAGAAGAAAGGGGAGCAGACATCTACAATTCAAGAGACAATGGATGTCGAAAATAAGGAGGTACAGGACGACCCTGTCCTGGAACTCTTTGCGAAAGACGAAGAAGAAATGGACACAGGCCAACGTCCAGTCTTTCCAAAGAGAGATAAACCCAGGACTGAGAAAATGAAGCCCTCAGCCCTTCGGAAGCCACCAGACGGACCCAGTAAATCAAAATAATGGGTACATTTAAATTTCTCCAATGGAATTGCCGTGGATTTCGTAGAAATAGAGATGACATCAAGGCCCTCCTGAGTAAGCATGAACCAACTTGCTTTTGCTTACAGGAGACATATTTAACGGCAAATGAAGACCCTTACTTACGGAACTGCTCAGTTATTCGCAGAGACAGAGCTGGGGATGGACCTGCCCACGGAGGAGTTTCTATCCTTGTGGGTAACCACACCCCCTTTCAAGCTGTGATTCTTACCACTAATCTAGAGGCTGTAGCAGTTCGTCTTACAGTAGGGTTCCTACTAACTGTTTGCTCCATTTATTTGCCACCTGGGAACGACACCGCCCAGGCAGACCTTGATGATCTCATTAAGCAACTGCCACCCCCTTTCCTATTATTAGGGGATTTTAATGGACATAATCCGCTGTGGGGTAGTTCTGACATCAACAGAAGGGGTCGGATTATCGAGCGATTGCTTGAAAACAATGATCTGGCCCTTCTAAATGTGGGATCTAACACCTTTTTCCACACGGCTACCCGTACATTTACTGCTATTGATCTTTCCATCTGCTCCTCTTCCCTCCTGCCTCTGAGTACTTGGGAGGTCGAAGATAACCTTTATGGTAGTGATCACTTCCCCGTGTTATCCACCATTTCAAATGGGAGACAATGTCACCAGTCGAGGATACCACGTTGGAAGATCGATCATGCCGACTGGAATGCCTTTCGTCATCTGGCAACGTTTAATACCACCATAGTCAGCCAGGAGCCAATTAATGAGGCAGTAAAAAACGTCACAGAAAGTATAGTCCAGGCAGCAGCAGTTGCAATTCCCAGGACATCGTCCCGTTTTCCACGTTTTCCAAAACCATGGTGGAATGGAGAATGCACAACGGCTAGGAAGGCTCAAAACAAAGCATGGGGATTTTTCCGCCGTTACCCCACCACAGATAATTTAATAGCCTTTAAACGTGCACGTGCCAAAGCACGGTACATTAGACGTCAGAGCCAAAAGGAATCTTGGATCAAATTTACATCTTCCCTTACAAGGGCCGCCAATCCCAAAGCCATCTGGGACAAAGTTCGGAAAATGAAGGGCAAATACAACTCACACCCTTCATCGATCCTGGAACATAATGGATGTACAATTGCAGATCTAACTGCAATTGCAAATACTCTAGGGGAGACATTTGCTAAAGTGTCTTCAGAAACAGCTTACCCCCCAGAGTTCCTCGCACACAAGCAGACAGCAGAAAAACATCACCTGAAGCTGTCCTCTAACAATCGCGAGGAATACAATCAGCCCTTTACACAGTGGGAGCTGAAAGCAGCACTCTTACTCTCCAAGGCGAGTGCTGTTGGGCCAGACGACATCCATTATGAGATGATTAAACATCTTTCATCGGAATCCATGGATCGTTTGCTCTGTCTCTATAATAGAATCTATATTGAAGAGACATTTCCGGACTCGTGGCATGTGGCAACTATCCTTCCCTTTCCGAAACCAGGAAAGGATCCAAAAACACCAAACAATTACCGTCCTATTGCTCTGACGAGCTGCTTGTGCAAGATCCTGGAAAGAATGGTCAATGCTCGTCTCTTGTGGTATTTAGAAGCTAATGACCTCCTTTCCAGGATACAGTGTGGCTTCCGAAGGAATCGGTCAACACTTGACCATTTAATCCGCTTGGAAACATCTATACGTGATGCTTTCCTAAAACGTGAGCACCAGGTGTCAGTTTTCTTTGATATGGAAAAAGCGTATGACACGGCTTGGAGATATGGAATTTTAAAAGATATATATAACTTTGGTCTTAGAGGACACATTGCCCTCTTTATCAAAAACTTCCTTACAGACCGGTCTTTCCAAGTTCGTGTGGGATCCACCCTCTCCCGACCATTCTGCCAAGAAGAGGGAGTTCCACAGGGATCAGTTTTAAGCGTTACGCTTTTTGCAATCAAAGTTAACTCTATAACCGAACAACTTCCTCCTACCGTAAACGGTGCCCTCTTTGTAGATGACTTTAGCATCTTTTTGCAGTCATGCAATATGAGGGTCATCGAAAGACAATTGCAGCATGCCATAGACCACGTCAACTCTTGGGCAGTGACTAATGGTTTTAGGTTCTCGCCACAGAAGACCGTTTGCGTACACTTTTGTCGCAAACGGAACCTTCACCCTGAACCAGAACTTAAACTCGGACAAGACATCATTCCAGTAGCACCTGAGACAAAATTCTTGGGGCTCATTTTCGACAAGAAGTTGACATTTTTACCTTACATTCGTCAACTTCGGACAAGGTGCACAAGAGGGCTGAATCTCCTACGCTCTATTTCCTCCAATAAATGGGGAGCAGACCGCTCCACTTTGCTCAGCCTCTATCGTGCACTTGTCCGATCTAAACTAGACTATGGGTCCCAAGTGTATACATCGGCTAGAAACAGCGTACTTAGATGGCTGGACCCAGTCCACCACCAAGCCATCCGAATTGCTACTGGAGCATTTAGAACATCCCCTGTCCAGAGTTTATATGTTGAAGCATCTGAACCACCACTGTCATTGCGACAAAAGCAATTGTCTTTAAAATATACTGTTAAATTAAAATCCCTGCCAGACAACCCTACGTGGACGTCCGTTTTCAAGCCACAATGGGAAAACTTATATAACACTCGTCAGACTGCCAATCGGCCTTTTGGTATCCGTGTCCAAGATCTGCTCAGAGAGCTCGACATCACGGTAGACAATGTTGCCCAGTCACCAAGGCAATCACTTCCACCCTGGCATGCTCGCATTCCATCATGCGACTTCTCCCTTAAAAATTGGGGAAAGTCCACAACTCCATCTTCTGTCTACCACCAACTCTACGCTGCCCACCGGACCGAATATTCCGACTTCTTGCCTATCTTCACTGATGGCTCGAAGTCGGAGTTGTCTGTTGGATGTGCTGCTATCTTTCCAGGTCTTTCTATATCTGGAAAGATTCCCCAACAATGCAGCATATATACAGCTGAGTTGTATGCTATAGAGTTAGCCTTGGACCACATTAAAACCCATAGGTACCAAAAGTGTATGGTGTACACTGATTCTCTAAGTACACTGCAGGCTTTATCGGGTATGAGGTATAATCCTCATCCATTTGTGACCCGGATTCAGCAGACGTTGCATTCCTTGTTTGAGTGTTCATTTGACATTCGTTTCTGCTGGATTCCAAGCCACATTGGGATAGTGGGAAATGAACTGGCAGATGCTGCGGCCAGGTCACCCGAACCCCAAAACAGTTATTGCCTGTTAGTCCCCTATACAGACTACAGGCAGTTAATACACAACAAATTACTGTCCCAATGGCAACAATCCTGGCATGAGCAAGTCACAAACAAGCTCTATCAGATAAAGCCTGTAATCGGACATTGGCAGTCTAGTCTGCGCAGGAATCGCAGAGAGGAAGTTGTATTAGCTCGGCTCCGCATAGGACACAGTCATCTTACACATGCTTTTTTGCTGAGGGCAGATGACTGTCCTATGTGTGAGAATTGTGACACCTATTTAAGTATACGCCACATTTTAACCGAGTGTCCACGTTTTAGACACGAACGTGATTTTTATTTTACCGCTTTTAGTCCTCTGGCTGAGCCTTATACACTCAGTCAGATTTTATCCGACAATGACAATGTGTCTGCTGTTTTTAACTTTTTAAAATCAGTAAACCTTTTTAATCGAATTTAAAATTCATTTGGCATTCCTTTGCTCATATGTTTTGTACTTTTACTCCTTTTATATCTTGACATGGTGGCCTAACTACTTAGGTCACTGAATATTTTCACTTTTTATGACCGGTATTTGGCGCATTATAGCCTCAGTTGCTGATGCGCCAATAAACCCCAAACCAAACCAAACCAAACCCCGTACAGTTTCTTATTATACTCATCAGAATCATTAGGCCTATAGCACACTCCTACTCTCAATTTTGATCTCCCAATGCTTATGTCACACCAAACTGACTCGACACTGCACTGTCCAGCAATGTCGACTGGCTTCACTTCCTTGGATTTTATGTATTTCTTAACTAATAGCATAACCCCTCCTCCCTTCCTACCCTGTCTATCCTTTCTGTAGACATTGTACTCCCCAAATTCCAGTTCTGCATTCCTTATATCTGTGTGACACCACGTCTCTGAAATCCCCACAATATCTGCCTTTGATGTTTTGAGCAATACCTCAAATTCATCAAATTTATTTACTAAACTCCTAGCATTGGTGTACACGCAAGTATACATGCACCTGTTCTTTTTCTTAGCTACCCCCTAACACAACCTATGTGTTTATTTGTACCCCAATGATTCCCAGCAGTCTCTGAAATATCCTGCATCTTATTTTCCAGGCTGCTTCTCATTCCAATAGAAGCAGTGCAAGAATCACTTTCACCTCTGCCAGTGGCTACTGTTAATCTATTAGTCCTTGTATCCCCCCAATCTAGCAGTTTTCCGACTTACCTAACACTGCCTCGATAGCATCAGCAAACATTCTTGCACCCTTTCTATTTAAGTATATCCCATCCCTGTAGAACCAGTCTTTCCTGTTAACAAGTACAGACCAGGCTGAAAAAAATTCTACTGCTTGAGCCTTGCACAATCCTTCCAGGGCCGAATTGATCGACAGGGCTCTCATCATATACTCCCTCCTATCGTGTCTGGGCAGAATTGCAGACACTTTCAAATTCAACCCTAATTCACGGCTTTTTTTCAACAGTGACCTGTACTTGTTAAGTAGTTTGGCACATCAGCACCAACACTGACTACGAATGTGGAAATCTGAGGACTGAGTGGTGTGGATCTGATCTCAACCCAATTGAGCATTTGGGATATGCTCAATTGGGTTGGAAAAGAATATTCAATGCTATGACCATCCACCCATCAACATGTAGTATTACTGAATACACTGTGCAGTGCCCGGGTAGCACTACCACAGGACACCCTGCAACATCTATGAATACCATGTGGTATTCATGGTATTCTTGGCATGAATACCATGTGGAATTCATGCTAAGACATGTATGGGCTGTGTTATGGACAAAAGGTGGCCTCACATGGTATTATGTAGGTGTTGTTAATGCCCAGTCGGCTCATGTATCATCTGCAATGAGTACTAATATTTTAGTATATCAAAAGTGTCACAAAGCATTTTTCAGAATATTTCTTTATGGAAATGGCGTTTCTATTGTTAAGTTTATTTCTGTAAAAATATTGGTGGTCTTCTGAATGAACTGGGCATTGAACACAATCCTAATGAATGGCATGTATTTACTAATACCTCAAAATTAATTTTAAAAACAGTTTTTTTGCTGCACAATGGAAATGCATTCCCATCAGTTCCTCTCTAGTTTATGCTGTTTGTTTGAAAGAAACATATGTCCAAGATTCTGATTGCATAGCTAAAGTCCACGATTTTGCTCGAACCATCTGTAATGTTCCTAAGGAAATTAAATTACTCACTTGATCTGTAGGAGATTTCACAAATACTGTTTTCCATGTTTGTGGGATAGTCATGCAACAGAAAAACATTACATTATCCAGCAGTGGGAAAAGAGGGAGAAATTTTTGTTGGGTAGAAGTAATATAAAATATATTCTGGTTGAATATTCGGTATACGCTGGTTGAACTGAAAAAGGTTCTTCTATATTTGCATATAAAGCTTGGATTAAGGAAGAATTTTTTTAAGGCTCTAGATGAAGAAGGAAGTGGATTCTGCTACTTACAGGAAGTGTTTCCCAATTACAGATACTAAACTGAAAGAGGCAATTTTCACTGGGCCTCAAATAAAGAAACTCCTCAAAGGTGATGTACAGTATTTGAAACAAAGGTACAGGAAACTGAACCAGCAGATTGGTGATTATTTAAAGCAGTTGTGCATGGATTTCTTGGAAGAAGGAAAGAATTATGAATCTCTGGTGTTAACTTTACTGCAATGTTATAAAAATATGCATTGCCTGATGCCTTTTGAACATTCACTTTCTTCACTCTCATCTCAGTTTTTTTCCTTTCAGTATTTGGGAGATGTAAGTGATTAGCAAGGGGAACATCAGGACATATCCACAATGGAAAAGTGGTACCATGTCACTGGGATGCTGCTGTGATGGGAGATTACTGCTGGTTTCTTGAGAGGGAAAGCAAAATGGACTATAAGAATAAAAAACTGTCTGAATGCGAAACATTTCTAAGGAAATACAATATGTGTATTGTTGTGTAGCTTTCAATTTTCAGTTGAGACATGACAGAGACATAATTTTGGGTATTGATATTTTTGAAATCAGCAGATCAATTTTCTTTGGAATCTGTAACTTTTGCTCTGGAGGTAAAAAAAAAAAATTATTTGTTGTCCATTGTTAGGTAGTTATTATTAATAATAAAGTGGAACAGGGACTGAAAATTATTAGGCGAATATTTTTGTGGCCCCTACAGAATGCTTGGTCTGAGAGAGTTTGCCTTGATGTCTTTGAGATTAGACAAGTGTTTATGATTATCATCCTTTCATGCCTTACGAAAAAGGTTTTAGTTCGAGTCTCATCTTGAGGGAGGTACTTTTTTAGTTTTTTTTTTTTTTTGAAACATGGCTGCTGTTAGTCTAGCTTGAGCAACAGTTGCTCAATTTATTCTCCTGAGAAAATAGGTTTTCATCCAGCAGACAGGCAAACTGACAGCAGAACACACTTTGTAGTAGATGCCTCATATCTGTAACCATTTTGGCATTTAACACACACACACACACTCTGTTTTGAAAAGTTTCTGTTGATTATGCCTGCAATTAGCAGTTAGTGGGAAATGGGACAAATGGAGAAATTTGAAGAAAGGTGTTAATGAGGCTGGTTGTCCTGAAACTGCAGAACAAATCTGTAAGCAAAAGGCAATTAGATGTGCAGATGGAGAAAATTCAAGATATAGTAGGGATGTACAACCTTGGTCAAATAGGTCATTCTGGGTCATCATTATGGATCTCCTGTATTAAAGTTACTTGATGATGTGATAAACTGCCTCCTTCTCTAACAGCAAGCAATAATCTAATAATGATGTGGTGGTGAAAATACTAAAGAAAATTACTTACAAAGCCATTCATTTGAAGGAAAAGTGTATAGAATGATTGACATAATTCCACCATGTGTCAAAAATGTATTGTGTATAGCGGCTGAGAATTTCCAGCTAAAGATCGAAACTGCAGTAAGTGGAGATGTACTTAGATTTAGGTTTTGTTTTATAATTGTTTAACATGAGCAGCTAGGCAAATTCTCAGACATTTCTGGAGCTGGAAAGCTCTGAGCTCAGGTATCATTATTAAGATGTATAAATATGGTATATTTGTGTAAGCAGAAATGTGATGCAGATAGGTGAAAGGAAATGGAAGAATCCAGGGAAAACAATAAAAACTGTTTAAGCTTGTGTGATGCATGTTCTGATAACGGTGAGGAGTGTTGCCTTTGCTGGAGAGTTTAGGAATGGGGAGTTCAAATGAGAGGGAGTTGAAATAGTATTAGAAATTGACACACAGGAGTCAATGTCTAATACTATTTCAATGCAATTCTCATTCTTCTCAGTACAGGATTCTAACTTTTAACCTGCTAAATCTGTTTTCTTTATATGCCTAGTTTGTTCTAGCAAACATTTGTGCCCATTTGTAAACTTATTTTGGCTGCATGTGTTTTGCTGCTTCATTTTTTATAGTTTTCTGAAGATTTTACTTCTTCAGCACTAAAAACAAATTACCGAAATCTGCTTAACTATGACACAGTTTTTAATAATAAGACATTTTTGTCATGCCACATGACACACAGGGGTCAGTGTTTAAGTATTACTGTGTGGCATTTGACATATTGAAATCATTTCCATCATTTCACCTGTATATATATTGTTCTCTCATTCATTGAAATGAAAATGAAAAAGTCTTTTTTTGTGTGGTTGTTAAAACCTCAATCTCAACTGGGGCTCTTTCTCTGTCTTGTCTTAACTGCAACTATTAGAATTAAGGTAGTAATTTATTAAATGTTTTCTATATTTAGTAACTAACTTTTTTTCTTTTTTTCCCCCTTATCTAGCTGGCACAAAAGAAATTTCTGAAGCCAATAATGTTAATTCTTAGGATTTATATCAAACTATTATGATTACAAAAATGGGTGATATGCTAATTGAAGACCAGACCCCTTTGTTTGTATTTGAAGCAAAGGGAATGCCACATACTTCTTTTCAGAAACTTCATGAATTCTTTGAAGAAGAAATACTTTGTGATATAGAAATAAGGACTGGACATAAATCCATAAAATGTCATAGGGTTGTTCTGGCATGCTGCAGTCCATATTTTCGTGCCATGTTCACTTCTCCATTAGCAGAAAGCAGACAGAAGATCATTACTATTGAAGATATTGATGAAACTGCAATGGAACTTCTGATAAAATTTGCATATACTGCTAAGGTAGAATTGAGTAATGGGAATGCTCAACCCCTTCTGTATGCTGCATCTGTTCTTCAGTTAGATTCCCTAGCTCAAGCCTGCTGTGAATTTATGCGGTCTCAGCTTCACCCTTCAAATTGTCTCGGAATTCGTCAATTTGCAGAACAGCATGGACATGTTGCATTAGTTCAACAAGCCGATCTCTTTACTCAGCTTCACTTTTTGCAAGTTGTGGAAACAGAAGATTTTTTAAATATTGGAACTAGTCATTTACAAGCTTTGATCTCATCTGCAGACCTTTGTGTAGATAGTGAAATTCAGGTATGTTTAATTTTGATGTAGAGGGTGTATGTGGGCCAAAATTCCTGAGACCATTCCTCTATTTATATTAGGCAATAAATTTTAAATACACAGTGTTAACTTTCCAAATTTGTAATCTAGAAAATGTTGACAGATTCATCTTATTGTTAGAACATACTAGAATACTATTCCAAATTTTTTTTTTTTTTCCAAATTATTGTTAATGTGTCATAAAATGCAATGGGAAAATTATGAAATAGACCAAAAAGATTTTTAGGGATAAAAGCCTCAAACTACAGAAAATTCACTAATCGAACAAGTTAGTGCATATCATTATGTTAAATCATAGTAATAAATAAATTAAACAAAATTCACTAATCGAACAAGTTAGTGCATATCATCATGTTAAATCATAGTAATAAATAAATTAAACAACTATGCAGTCCCAATGCTAACATACTCCTTCAGGGTCATAGATTAGACTAACACTGAGAAAGACAAGGACAATGATGACCAAGAGCCACCAACACCACCCGAAGTCAGCTGTGGAGAGAATGACAATTGCTCGGAAAGAAGGAGGGAGGGACCTGATGACCTCATCGAGCAACAGAAAACTGTGATTGCTAACCTGAAAGATTACTTCCAGAACCAGGGTATATCTGCCAGGGGCAAAAGTTGATGACGTTGTAGAGCAGATATCTTTTAAGGGCACAAAAGGTGATATTGTTGTACACGTTGTAACTAATGACATTGAGAAAGAGATCTGCAGATTTACTCAACAAATACAGGTCAATGTTGAAAAAAAGTTGTGAGTTAGGTTTGAATGTGAAAGTGTCTGCAATTCTGCCCAAACATGATAGGAGGGAGTATATGATGTGAGAGCCTTGTTGATCAATTCGGTCCTGGAGACATTGTGCAAGGCTCAAGGGGTAGAATTTTTTTCAGCCTAGTCTGTGCTTGTTGACAGGAGACACTGCTTCTACAGGGATGGGGTATAATTAAATAGAAAGGGTGCAAGAATATTTGCTGATGCTATCAAGGCAGTGTTAGGTGGGTCGGAAAACTGCTATCTTGAGAGAAATACACAGATTAAAGGTTAAGAGTGGCCACAGAGACAAAAGTGATTCTTGCACTGCTTCTATTAGAATGAGCAGCAGCCTGGAAAGCAAGGCAATGGAGATTTTCAGGACTGCTGGGAGTCATAGTGGAACAAATAAATATATGGACTGTGTTAGGGTAACTAAGAGTAGAAACAGGTACATGTATACTTGCATGTACACCAGTGCTAGGAGTATAGTTAATAAATTTGATGAGCTTGAAGTGCTAGTCAAGACATCAAAGGCAGATATTGTTGGGATATCAGACATGCCGTGTTCACACAGACATATCCAGTGTAGAATTAGAATTAAGGGAACGCAATGTGTACAGGAAGGGAGGAGGGGTTATACAGAGTTGATACGTTGCTCTGGGGTTGCTGTTTCCCATATGTAGTACTTTACAAGATGGTTGAGTGGGAGAAGACAGAGAGTGGTAATCAATGGACACTGCACTTCGTGGACTAATGTCATTAGTGGAGTCCCTCAGGGTTCAGTGTTGGGTCCACTGTTATTTTCTGTATTTATAAATGATATTGATGATGGTATATCAGGCTTAATGTCCAAGTTTGCAGACGATACGAAGGTTGGCAGGGTTGTTAATGACACTAATGACAGTACACTGCTGCAACAGGATCTAGAAAAGTTGAGCAGATGGGCTGAGAGGTGGCAAATGAAGTTAAACATTGACAAATGTAAAGTACTACATTTGGGAAGCAGTAATCCCAGAGTAACGTATCAACTCTGTGGTACCACACTGACAGTAGTAGAGAATGAAAAGTACCTAAGGGTAACTGTGCAGGGAAATATGAATTTTTCTGAGCAGTGCAGACGATCTGCAAGAGTAGCTCATGATGTCTTGTCAATGATATACAGGAATTTTTCTAGCAGGGATAAGGAAGTGATTATCCCCTTGTATAAGGCAATGGTCAGGCCACACCTTGAATACTGTATACAGGTCTGGAGGCCTCATTTTAAGAAGGCTGTAGAGCTGTTGGAACAAGCACAGAGAAGGGCAACAAGATTAGTGAATAGAACGAATGGTTGCTCTTACGAAGAAAGGCTTAAGTTTTGCAAATTTCAGTGTCTGGAGACTAGCCACCTGCGAGATTATCTGTTTGAGGTGTATAAAGCCTTGAATGGTTTGAGCATGCTCAGTGCTGATGGGATTCTTCCTCTTGCTCAGAATAATCACCTCAGAGGGCATAAATTCAAATTGAGGAAAGACGGTTTTAGGATAGATGTGTGGAAGTTTGCCTTTAGCCAGCAGGTGGTTGATTGCTGGAACAAACTTCCATCTGTCGTTGTAGAAGTTGAAAGCTTAAATAGATTCAAGACAGAACTTGACAAACATTTGGAGCAAGGGGATGGGTGAAATAAATGTGGTTTTTTTTTTTTTTTGGTTCATGCTGTATAAGCTTGCTTTCTTGCATCATGTGCCCCTGCTAATGCTAAAAATATCTCACTGACAGTAACTAGCTCCTGTGGGACCAGTGCATTCTGCCTTGAAGATTACCACTGTATTGCCTGTGTACAGGAGTGAGCTCCGGCATTGAGTTGGGCAGCTGAGAGTTTGATGGAACCCTCATTAATTTCTTCGAGGGCATCTATCTAACTCCTCAAACTCTCATAGATGCCCATCAGAACAAGTTGTTGCCTGATTTTTTTTACACTCTCTGCACATATAAAATATAAATTAAATACATATACTTCTTTGAATTAAACTTATAAAATAAAATATCACACTTAAAAAAAACAAATATAGTTTATATTTGTTTTTTTTTTTACATGTATTTATTTTATTTCACAGAAATACTTATGTTATATAGGTATATCTGTAAAATAATAATAATACATACTTCTTTTAACACTAAAAACAATAGAAATTAGATAATATAATTAAATATATTTTTCCACGGAATGAATTTTGCTTAATAATTTTTCATTATTTGCTATTTCTTATTAAAATTCTTCACAAGAATTTTAATAGCACTTAACTTGTAGTATTGCTTTCAGCATTTCTATGGTCAGTTGTTTTTTCTGATATTCACAACTTATTTACTATCGAACAACGGTGTTACACCATTGGTTCCCAGCAAACATAATGCAAATGAAATTACTCTTTCCAAATGCTTGCAGGATATGTCCCTTGTGTCAAAATGTTTTAATATTTTGACCCACCTCATATCTGTTGTCGTTTTTCTTCATTCCAATTCTTTTATTTTTGAATCATCAGCATATTTTTTTAAATATCATATCTCATCAAAAAGCCAACTTTCTTCTTCATCTGCATTGATTAACTTTGTTTTTTTGTGATTCATGATATAAAAATCATGATTCTTGATAAAAGTATGATATGATATGATCGTGATTCTTGATATAATATAAGTATGGAGGCCACGTATCCAATACAGAACAATTTGCAATGTGGGGCCAACGACTTAAATCCAGGGCTGTCCCACATAATCTGGGATGTCTGTTTACTTTTAAGTATATTGATATGAACTTAATGTGTAAAATTTTGGTTTTACATCAGTAGTTTGAATAGCATAGATTGTATTTTATAATTACTCTTTTATGCTAGATATATTTAAATCTTGGGTTAACTACTTCTTATTTTAGTAAATGCATGCTGTTTTGGCAGTTAACTGTTATTAGGGATCTCTATCTATTGGCTGTTAGAGCCAAATTTCATTGTTGAAATGTTTTATATGTGGATTTGAATGTTTTGCAAACAATAAGTTTATATTTCTAGGTCTTTGAATCTGTAATGAAATGGATAAGACACAGTGCAGAAAAAAGGAAGGAGTTTTTGCCTCAACTTTTTTCCTATGTTAAGCTTCCTCTCTTGTCACCTTCATATCTGCGCACATACATAGAAACTGATGAACTAGTCAGGCAAAATCTAGAATGTCGAGACTTAATAGATGAAGCTAGATATTTTCAACTGTGGCAAGCCAATCTCCTCCCGTCTCTCCATTTACCTGCTAATGAGAGGACAAGACCCAGGAAGAGTTATGCTGGTCAGTATGCTGTTTATTTAAAAAAAAAAAAAAAAAAAAAGCAATAAAAAATTCAAAATATACTTGCTGCATTTTTTTGTTTTGATATTTGTAACATTCAATCATTAACATAAGTATTAAAAATCTCTGTATGCTAATAATTTTGGTGTAACTCTTTAGACATATTTATTAAATGAACCTTCTACATATACTTAAGTGTTAATTAGTAAGACATTTGAGAGAGAAATCCTTCATAATTGTGTTTATCATAGATAGAAATTTTCCACAAAGCATATGAGAAATCATGAAAAAAATTATAAGAAGTTTAGAGATGATTCTGAAAAGTCCTGGAGTAGAAAACTTGCACCATGTATAAACAGGATTTGTACTTTTTTGGTCTCTTGGAAATTTATTGGGTGAAACTTCTGTCCATATTTATGCCTCTTTTTCATCTGTATAGTTTTATTAACCCCGGGGGCTCACATCTGGTGAGTATGGGCTTGGCAAACCCAGGGTCCTGAGCTGGATATCATCATTCTTCTCTTTCTTGGTGATTCCTTTGTACTTCTCTCTCCCTTTCTCTCTCCTCCTCTCTCTTCTTTCTTTCTCAGGGGGTAACTCGGGAATTTTTTTTTTGGCTGGTGCAGCATAAGCCTCAGGCTTCCTTGTACCATATGGCTGATGATAATAATAATAATAATAATAATAATAATAATGGCACTCTTGGAAGATAAAACTGATTTACTAACATTTCACTTTTCCTCTAACTTTTGCATTAACAATTGTGGCAGAATTCCCCCATCATACTAAATGTTTTTTACCATCTAGTGGGTGTGCAGAAAACCATAACAAAAGCCGCCATGTGTGGTACCTTTACTGTACTAATCAATTTAAAAAAAAAAAAAAAAAAAAGGCAAGAAATGCTTTAACCCATAATCAAGCTGGGTCAATTAGACCCAAAAAAGAATTAAGCAATTTTGTGCTCATCCACTGTGCAACTCAGATTCCCAATACCCCTCACCAAAAATATTTTCTTTGATTTTTTCATTTAAAATTTCATAAATCTCTGTTAATTATCACAAAAACAGGAAAAATGTTGGATCAAGTATGAAATGCTGCTAAGCAATTTTAGTTTATTCCCAAAATAAAGTGTTCTTGGGAGGTGTTCTTGCTGAGGCTTCAGAAAGATCTATCTCATTTGCTAGATTTTTGAAGCACATGTGGTTCACATACTAATCATAATGAATCAGTTACTGCTAGTGAGTTTTAGCTGTAGCTCAGCAAATGTATAGATGCACACTGATGTGTTTAGATCGGAATAGAAAAGAACTGCATTATAATAGTTTCTCTGCACATAAAGAAAAATAAAATTGCTCCCTCTTTGCAACAAAGCATTAGTAGAGGCATATGATGCAAGGAAGCAAGCATCAGCCAAAAAAAAAAAAAAAAACCTTCCCATTTCACCCATCCATTCACTCCAAATGCTTGTCTAGTTCTGCCTTGAACTTATTTAAGTTTTCGACCTCCACGAACAGATGGATGTTTGCCCTAACTATCAACCATCCGCTGCCTAAAGGCAAATTTCTGCACATCTATTCTACAATTGTCTTTCCTCAATTTGAATTTATGTCTCTTCAGGTGAGTAATCTGAGCAAGAGATAGAATCCCATCAGCATTGAGCTTGCTCAAACCATTCAAGGCCTCAATTATTTTATTATTATTATTATTATTAGCCATATGGTCCAAGGAAGCCTGAGGCTTATGCTGCACAAGCCAAAAAAAATTCCAAAGTTACCCTGAGCAGTGGCGGATTAAGGATAGTTGGGGCCCCTAGGCAAATTATATTTGGGTCCCCTAGGCAAATTATATTTGGGTCCCCCCCAAAAAAATAAAATATAAATAAAAGTTAGGTGATTAAATGAAATTTTGTACTTTTCAATTTTCGTATGCGCGTGCGCGTATAAATATTCGTATGCGCGTGCGCATATGGATTTTCGTATGCGCATGTTCATTATCGGATGCGCGTGCGCATATCAATTTGCGCGTGCGCATGTTCAATTTCGTATGCAAGCATCAGCCAAATTTTCGCATGCGCATCTTCATTTTCGTATGCGCGTTCGCATATGCTCGTTTTCGTATGCGCGTGCGCAAGTTCATTTTCGTATGCGCGTGCGCATAAAGATTTCGTATGCGCATATTGATTTTCGTATGCGGGTTCGCATATGGAAAATGAACATGTTCATTTTCGTTAGCACGTGTGCATAAAGATTTTCGTATGCGCAGATGAATTTTCTTGTGCGCGTGCGCATATCAATTTTTGTATGTGCATGCGCATGTTCGTTTTCGTATGCGCATAGCATATCTTGAATACATATTTTTCCCAGCAAAATCCCAGCAAATTTTGTGTCGAATTGTTTTGTGATTTATTTTTACTATCCGCATATTAATTATGCCCGCGCATATGCATTTTGGTATGCGCATGTACATGTTATTTTTTGTATGCGCATGTGCATGTTCATTTTTGTATGCCCGAGCGCATATGGATTTTTGTATGCCCGTGCGCATATGGATTTTCGTATGCGCATATCAACTTATGTATAAGGGCGATATTGATATGCGCATGCTCATTTTCGTATGCGCATAACAATTTACGTATGTGCATGCACATATTGATTTTCGTATGCGGGAAAATCATATAGGGAATGAAAGAGTGCATTGCAGGGTCATTTAGATAGAAATGGAATTCTGAAGGAAGCATGTTAAATAATGTTTAATCAATCTGATTAGTCATTTTGAGAGGTTTACCCATGAGGATGTAGGAAATAATTTTGACATTGTTTACTTAGATTTGAAGTCAAATCTAAGTCAAATGCTTTGCATTTGATTTAGTCCCACATCACAGGTTATTGTATAAGCTGAAACATGTTGAAATCATATGGAAAATCCTTAGGTGGGCAGGGGATTATGATTAACTTTATTCTTCGTAGGCAGAGGATTATGATTAACTTTATTCTTCGGAGTGGGCTAAGATGAGTAGTGGGATTTCCCAACCAAGTATTGGTACTGTGATCATTCTTTTTTGATTTTCTTAAATGACATCAATGAAGGGAGAGTGGGTATGATGTCAAAATTTGCAAATGATATCAAGAATATAGAGTAATTAATGATCAACACAAAGCACAGCTTCTCCAGAATGACTTGTATAGACTTCAGAGATGGTTAGTAAAGGGGCAGCTGCCTTTTAATGCAGTGGATTAGCAACTCAAAAATGCCTTGTGGGGTTGAACTAAAAGGCAAAAATGCAAAAAAAAAAGGCAAAAATGCCTTTTCTATGCCTTGTGGGGTTGAACTAAAAATGTAGAGGAAGAAAGATTTGGGAGTTATGATATGGTCATACATGAAATTCTCTGAGCAGTGTAGACAGGTGGCAAGGAGGGCTCATGGTAGCTTATCAATGATATGGAAGTGATAATACCTGTGTGAAAAAGCAATTGTAGGAGACCACACTTGGAATACTGTGTCCAGGTATGGAACTACACATAAACATATTAAACTCCTTGAAATTATCCAAAGATGGGCACCTTGGTGAGACTGGAAAAAGGGTGCCCACATGAGGAAAGACTTCAAATATGTTGGTGGCAGAGTTTCACCTCTCAGAACCCTAATACACCTCACTGAAATCTCCCCTAAGGAGATTTGAGTGAAGTGTATTATGGTTCTAGGTGAAAGTAAAATGAGAGTGAAATTTTCTGTTATAAATGGTTCCAAAACTAAGGGCCATGAATTCAAATTACAGGGAGAGAGGTTTAGGCTAAATAACTTAGTTATTTGGGTCTCAGTATGTGGTTTGCCTTTTTTACCTTTATGTGGTGTACAGTTCCCCATCCCAGAAACTTGGGTATTTTTTCCACCCAACATACATACAAACCAACCTAGAAAATAAAATAATAATAAATATTGAAAAATTCTAAGTATGTATTATGTTTCTTTGGTGATAGGTGTACTGTTTTGTGTGGGCGGAAGAGGAACTTTAGGTGATCCGTCAGCATCAATTGAATGTTTTAGTTGGTTCCATAACCGCTGGTTCAGAATTATTGATATGACTACTAGGAGGAGGCATGTTGGATGTACATCAGCAGGAGGTAGGCCTTAATTTAATAATGCTTCTGAATATTTTCTGTTCAGCTTGAAGTAGTGTGTAAATTGTTTTGGAAAAGATTTCAATATTTATATTGAAATCTATTTATATCGGGGTACCGCTAGGGGGATGCTTGTGTCCGGCTGTCTGTATGATATGCTCCGTAAACTTTTCTGGTTTTGTGTGTTTTTTATTTAAAGTATTAAGTTCCTATTAGTGCCATCACATAAGGATAGAGCCCTTGGATTGACAGGTGCAAGTACTGTATTATTTGAACGGACAACAGATAAGTATTAAATGAATTTCTGCATGTTCATTCCGCTACTCCATACAAGCGCTTTCAGCCATTATCTTGTTGTTCAACTTATACATGTGTCCAACAGACACTTGACCTTGACCAGGCATTAGTTTTGCCTAGCCGCTCTGTTCTTCCCTCCCTACTTAGACCCCTGCTCCCTGTGGATTTCACTGCAGGGCAACTAAGGCGACCGGCTGGTCACAGTGCCTATTGCTTGCTAAACCACAACTGTGGTGATATTAAATTATCTAGTAAAACTACAGTAACTGAATTCAATATGACAAATACTACCTCCTGTCAAAATTCTAACGTCTGCACCATCTGTGGGACCAGCTCTGACCCCATTGTCCAATGTATTGAGTGCAAACAATTAATATGCAATGACTGTACCCATTCTGACCTGAAAAAATTAAATAAAAGTCGGCGGAAATCATACTGTTGTGATAGATGTCGACTCAGAAATTCTCAGAAAAGCCCTATAACTGTTGCAACGCCAAACAGCACGGAACCTGAGTCACTTTCCTCCTCTTCCGCTAACAAAGTTGAAATGCCGTACTCTAGTACATTTGAGACAAATATCATGCCAATAACTAGAAATACTGACTCTGAATCGTACATGGATGAAGCCTCTAATCCTTCTTTGTTGTCTTTGGGGTCGCATCAAATCTCAGATGCATCAACTCAAACAAATATATCTGTGCTGTCAGAAGATCTCAGCGCTAACTCGTTCCCTACGGAAACTCTGAATCCAACCTTTGGTATTCTGCAATCAACTGAATTCCAGGAACTACTCTTTAACACTATGCAGAAAATCCTCATTCAAACTCATCTAATCAGCGCACCTCATACTGCAAACTCTGAAATTCTCCTGGATTATAATACACTTAATGAAGGAAACAGCGAGCTATACACGGAGATCTGTGGTATAAAAACAATATTAACTAATCAACAGGCTGAAATTTCTGACATTAACGCCCAAATTAAAAATCTCACATCAGTTATGTCTTGCCACTTAAGGGAAGCTAGGAAGAATTCTGAACCTACTCTCGACACCAATGGGCTCAAAGTGAATACGAATTCTTCATTAACTGACGATGCCCTCAGTATTGAGACCAGATCTTCACCTTCCACCGGCCTCAATACTTCTACTGCTGCAAATATTAATTTGCCCAAGCCTGCCAACATTCATGACTCAAGTCATTCAACTGAGCAATTTATTGCCAAACAGACTCTGTTAGATGATTCTTCTGATGTAAATAGAACCACTCCTCCCACCTACTCTCCTCTGCGGAACAATTCTGTATGTACTTCTATTTCACAAGCTCAGAGTCACCAAGCGGAATCCTCTTCAACATCAGTTAAGGCAACATATGCAAAAATAACTGCTGCCACATCTAATGAGGTCTGCAAACCTGTCTGTAGATCTGTCGCCACAGTGAGCAAACCTGTTTCTGATTGCCAGTCTCAAATATCACACCAAAGATCAAAACAGAACAAACCGTCAGAAAATATTAAAGCATCTATATCTCAAGGTACTTTCTCCAAGCTTCCAGCCATACCTCATCAAACACAGAATGTAACTACTGCAGAAAAATCTCAGTTACTCAAACACAAGTATAATATCACAATTATTCCCACAAAAGACCGAATTTTTCTTTCTAGACTTGGACCCTCCACTAAATCTGAAGATCTTATCAACCTAATTAAAGAAGAATATGGTTTCGGAGTAGATATCCGTTCTCTGAAGACACGATGTCCCGCCTACTCATCTTTTATAATAACATGCCTTCCATCACAAACAGAAAAAGTGCTGAATCTAAGATCCCTTTTATCAGGGGCTCTAGTAAAACGCTTCACGGACAGACCATCAAGGGAGTCCAAAATATCCTCTCCACCGGCATAGCAATCAGATACCCTGCTATCTACACATACTACGTTCTCCTCTCGTCATAGAATCCCCAGATCCCAACTGTTCAGTGTTTACCTTCAGAATTGCAGGAGTATAATTAGCAACCTAAACCACTTCAGAGCAATCCAAGGCTCACATATTTACGACATTTACCTGCTCACTGAAACCTGGCTCTCCATTGATATTGATGATTAGGAGATTATAGATGGACAATATACAATCCATAGAAAGGACAGAGGATCTCGTGGAGGCGGAGTAGCTATTATACATTCTAACCATATACTCTGTGAAACTACATCAAATTTCACAAATATTGAATCAGTATACTGCCTTCTTCATCTTGGCAAGCTAAAGGTTTTAATAGTATTGCTTTATTTTCCACCTCCCATAACTAATATAGACCTCCAGTACTTAGAAAGCTCGCTGGAATCAATCTTCCCACTAATTCAATCTGCCGACATAGCAATGGTTTTGGGTGACTTTAACTGTCAAATGGCCAATTTAGGATCTTCTTCTCCATCACTGCAGACTAGGGCTCTCTTTAATATGCTTCACAGCTATGGTCTGGAACAAATTTGCAACTTTCCAACCAGAGAAAATGCCTACCTCGACCTAATATTTTCCTCTACTCATATAGATGTTCACACCGACAACCCCATATTTCACTCGGATCATTCACCAATTACTTTTGACATCACAGTGACTTCTCATAACTTCAAATGCAGCTCCCGTACTCCTCGATTCAATTTCAGAAAGGCTGACTGGCCTCTGCTCAACCTAGCTCTAAGAAACGTAGACAAGCAGCTCGCTGACGCTATGGATGACATCGATGTGCTCACCAACAACCTGATTAACTGTGTCCATTCAGTTATATCTGACATTGTTCCTCAATCCCATCTTACCGCACGCTCTACCTACCCGCACTGGTATAACAGTGAACTAATACGTAAAATTAAATCCAAAGAATTCTACAGAAACAAGTATAAGCAAACATGTGACAGTCAATACTATGAAATATTCAGCCAACTCCGCAAAGAAGTGAAAACTCTCATATTAAACTCCTACAACATGTATACAGAGTCAGTTCAGGATAGTCTGCTTACTCACAGAGGTATCAAACCATTCTGGAATTTCATGAAGCATAAGAACATAACCAGTAGAAAGTTACAACTCCGTAACGCAGATGGAATTCTCTTATCTGACGAATTCAGTATTGCTCAAGAGTTTGCCAAACACTTTTCCAGAATTCAAACAAATGATACATTGAGATCTGCCTCATTTCCTGACTTCACACCTGTTAAAGATGATATCCTCATTAATCTCTTTATCACTGATGAAGATTTAAATTCGGCATTAAAAAGCACGAGAAATGACTATACTAGAGGCCCAGATGACATTCCAGGCTTATTTTGGAAAAGGACTGTCACTACATTGAAACCCCTCATACTGCGGATCTTCAACCTGTCTCTCAGGCTGGGGAAGTATCCTAAGCACTTTAAGCAGGTCAATATAGTTCCTATTTTCAAAAAAGGTGATAAAAATGACGTATGCGATTACAGACCCATAACCTTGCAAAACAGCCTGGCTAAACTCTTCGACACAGCAGTGCACAAACATCTCTTCGAATTCTTCAAGCCTTTTATCGATCAGAATCAACATGGTTTCTGCAGTGGCAAGTCAGTAGTCACAAATTTACTTCCTTTCTGGCAATACACCTCTGAAGCTCTTGATAACCACCTACAAGTTGATGCGGTCTACACAGATATATCCAAGGCATTTGATAAAGTCCCGCACGAACAACTTCTGGAAAAACTTAAGCTATATGGTATCCGTGACCCTTTGCTCTCATGGCTACGCAGCTATATTACGCATCGTTCCTTGAGCGTTATCATCGATCAAGTGAACTCAGACTGTTTTATACCACTAAGCGGAGTACCACAAGGCTCTCCCTTAGGTCCTCTTCTCTTCATTGTTTTCGTAAATGATCTTCCTTCTTTCATCTACACCTCCAATGTTCAAGTTGCTCTCTATGCAGATGATCTTAAGATCTACTCAGCAGTGAAGGAGACTACCGATTCTCAACAACTTCAATGTGCTCTCAATAAATTCTCTCTGTGGCTATCTCTGAATGGCTTGTCTGCTAACCCCTCGAAGTGCAAAGTTATCTCTTTCTCATCTTGCAGATCTCCACAACTAATGAATACGGAGTATAGTATTAACTCTGTGATCATCGAAAGGTGTGACCAAGTTAACGACTTAGGGATTCTCTTTTCCAGCAGTGCTAAATTCGATGCCCATGTCCTTAAAATCACCAGCAAAGCATTCAAAACACTGGGATTCATCAAACGGAACACATACAAGTTCAAAAACTACAGATATGCGGTTATCCTTTATAAAACTATTGTTCTGCCAATCCTTGAATTCAGTTCACCCATCTGGAATCCTCACACAAAGACTTTAACTAACAAAATTGAAGCAGTCCAAAAAAACTTTGTCCGTTACCTCACGTACCGCAATCCTCTATTCTATCACTCAGTGTATTATGAATCGCTGTGTGATTACTTTCATCTGAGGCCTCTGTGCACTAGAAGAGTTACTGCTGACATCGCCCTTCTAGCCAAAGTAATCACTGGAATTTACGAAGCATCTGATATCCTGAGTAAAATAAACTTCAATGCTCCTTGTAGACAAGTCAGGAACCATACACCGTTTCGCCTTGACTCTGCCAACACGGACTTTATGAAGTTCAGTCCACTGAACAGAATCAGCAAATCAGCAAACGACTCTCGCATTGACTTCTTTGACAACTCCCAATCACTGATGAACTCCATCCACAAGTTTGCCTCTTCACTTAAACTGCAAAGTGACTAGCTCACATCTAATTATTGTAGTTTATTATTATTTGTTATATTATTTTTCTGTTCTCTAACGGATTAATTATTACTTGTTTTACCGGTAACTTAACTTAATACAATCCTCTTTTGTACATATGCTTTTATTGTTTGAATCTATATCAATGTTTATCGTCCTGTAGGATTTCACATTATTGTTATTATGTTTATTGATCTGATCTCAGATACACTGTTAATGGTTACCTGTTGTGTATCTTGTTATTAATAAAATAAAATAAAAAAAATAAAAATAAAATATATACTGTATAATATAAATATATATAATATTTATATATATCATATAAATGTATATAATATTTATATATATATCATATAAATGTATATAATATTTATATACCAGAAACTATGTACTATTTGCCCAGAGGTTTAAGTTTCAGTTTGTATCATCATTTTTTTTTTGTTATAGAAGTTTGGCCATAAAAAATAATAAAAGGAAAATTTTCATTAGGCTTCATAAAGCTAATTCTTGCATATAATTATCAAGTGCTCTAGAGCAAGAATTTAAAATTAGTGATGTCTAGGGCCAATAAAAGACGCATTAGCACAAACTTTGATTTGAAGTTGAAACGTTCACTAGAGTCAGATGTTTACATCTGAAGCAAGCTTCTTGGTAGTGTCCAGTCACTACAGCATGCTTTTTTTTTCTTTTTTTTTTTTGATTTTTGTTTCTTTCAAGTTTTGCATGCTAACAGTGAAGATAATGCACAAATGTGTGTTAAAAAAATGTTATGAAAAGCACATGTGTAAAGCACACCAGAGGAACGTTTTATTTTAAAAATTTATTCAAAATATGTCTTCAGTATAAAAAAATAAATTTTTCACAGTTGTATTTATGATAGATTGAAATTAAAGGTAACTTTACAATGTGCACAATTTTAAATCTTTCATTAGTTTTTAAGCTGATACTGTATTTAGTAGGAAGCTAGTAATTGTTGAAGTTTTGTATGCTGGTTGTTCCTCATGGTTTTACCATTGATAATTTTCTCATTTATGTATTAATTGTTTGTTTTGAACTTAAATGATTTCATTATTTCATCTTGATTGCTAAAATGCTATTTGTTTTATAATGTGCAGGGTCTTCAATGGATTCTGTATCAAAAATGCAACTATAGATAACTTGTTGTGGTAATTAGTACAATTAATACATTAGTACACCACCAATTTTCTTACACCTGTTTTAATCTGGACAAAATTATGAGAGAGCAATTGAAATTTCTGTGGCCGTCACACCAATTTACTAGGTTACCACAGATGGCATTTTGTGTAGTATGTTTGCTCATTTGCATTGTTTACACTGCAGTTTTAAGCAGTGATTCATTGAATTTGTGTTATTATTAGCTTATTTTGCTTAAATTTAACTCTAGTCATGGCTTTTAAGAAAGATGCAAGTGTCAATCGTGGTGCCAAGTATAAACACCAAAAGCTGCAGACATTATCAGTCCACTGCAGGATGGAAGCTTCTCAACAATTCATGTTGAGGGGAAATGGACCATAATATGCCACTCTTGTCCAGTGTGGGTTGGCAGATTGACTGTATTTAGCAGTCAGGGGCTTGAACCCCAGTCTACTCAAAGAGTGTGTGCTACTACACTCTCACTCCACACCACTCGGCTACGGAGTGTAAACACTAGTCCATATCAATACAAGATAAAGCAGAATTGTTGAAAAAACTGGATACAGGTGTTTCTGTGCAGAGGTTGTGTGATATCTATGGTATTGGTTTGCCAACTGTTTATGATATAAAGAATCAAAGGGACAAAATGTTGAAATTCTATGCAGACAGTGATTCCAACAAGTGAATGAGCATTTGAAAAACTATGAAACTATCAAGTGATGATGGAATAGTTTCAACAACATTGGAATGATGGAGCAGATTTGTTGGGTAGCATGTTAATGGAACAGGCCTAAAAAACTAAATTAGAACACCAGTATGACTATAGTGAGGGATGGCTTCAAAAGTTTAAGAAGTATCCTGGAAGCCAAGAAGAATATGAGCCATAGCAGCAGACCTACATTTGAAAATCCTGTGGCTTCAACTTTGTGTATTCTAGATGTCTCCCCTGCAACATCATAAATCCATGATGAAACAGACTGTAATCTTGAAAGTCCTCAACTTCCAGATATTTGTGATTAGCTCTATAGTTTCAGTAAATTCTAAAAACTTGGCCATTTTGGGAACAGTAGTACTGCAGCATTCTTTGTAAGTAGTGTAATTAATAAATCTGTTTAATTTATATAGTACTAAAGTGTTTAATTGAATAACTCAATTCACATTTAATTCATTATTCTGTTTCATTGATACTAATGAAGATATATCATTTATACAAATCTACCTGTATTTAATTTACATTTAATAATTGTTTAATTTAAGTATCTAGCAGTTATGGTGCTTTCAAGTTGTCAGAGGTGTATAATTAATGGGTCAGAGGTGTACTGTTGAATTATTATTACATGACCTCTTTTGGTCCAGCAAAATGGATAATCTGGCAAGATTCATGAAGCAAGGCTACTGGAAAATTTGTGGTGTAATTGTATTAATTAAAATAAGTTATAATCAGTGGATATTAAGGTGTACTATTTTACTATACTAAATTTTATTGCTTACCTTAGTATACTAATACACCATGATGTGAGTGAGCCCCTTAGTGGCAGAGAGTATATCCAGCCAATAATTGATTTCTTGTGTTCATTGCAGCTTAACAGCATCTGTTGTTACTGAACACCTATATCACAATGACATTTTTAATACAGCTGTTCAGTTCATTAATCCTGGTGACTTTCATTCATTGTTTAGATACTGAGATTCAACTATCCCAAGGGGCTCACATCTGGTGAGTATGGGCTTGCCACACCCAGGGTCCTGAGCTGTATATCATCATTCTTCTTTTTCTTGATGATTCCTCTCTCTCTCTCTCTCTCTCAGGATAACTCGGGAATTTTTTTTGGCTAGTGCAGCATAAGCCTCAGGCTTCCTTGCAGAATGTGGCTAATAATAATAATAATAATAACTTTATACAGTGCCTCAGATTCTGTACTTGCAACTACATGTTGCCATTCTGTAACAAGATGGAACCCACCAGGGGTCCCATCTCTTTACAGAATGACAGCCAAGGAATTGGCCTAGTAAGGGGGGGGGGAGACAATTCCTTGGCCATCTTGCTCAGACATATATACCCACTCTGATTTATTCATGTGGGGATATAATATGGACATGGTGTATCACATTACGGTCACTGGAAATGATGACATGTAATAATGGATGCCACTATATGAACATAGTATGAAATTTTACTAAGGTAAACAGTGAAACTATTGAGACTACAAATTATTGCCAACCAAAACATCTATAATTGCGCTTTTGCTTGTCTATAGCCTCTATTAAAAACCCTGGTGGAACTCAATGGATGCCCTGTATATAATATGTGAAGTATGAATAAATTAAAGATGTTGGCAAAATTTGAACTGTGGAACTTTTCTAGCAAGGCTCTTTGGCCCATGATCACTTTGATATCTTCCAGATTGTCTTCCCCCACCCAAATAAAAAACATATATACAAATAATTGCCACCTTTGCTCTACAGTTTAATCCTGAATTCCATCATTATTTTTGTTTCCACATGAATGTTATACTAGATGTTCTTTCTATCATAGAAGTCAATTAAATGCAGCCTTTAGCAAGTGCTGATTTTGTAATTAGATCATTAAAAAATTCATATCTTAACTATAAGGAATTAAGATACTGGTGTCAAATTTTATATGCCATTTAATATAGTTCATCTTAGGATTGTGTACAAATTTTTATGGATTTTTTCCTGATGTGCCTTTCTTTTATATAAGCATTTCTGTGTAAGGAGAATTCTTAACAGATAACTGAATAATACACTGTGTAGTGGCACTAGCCAGTATTAAAGACATGATTTGAACTTATTGAACACACACAGCCAAAGTCACCAGATCTGGCCCCCAGTGACTTCCATTTCTTTCTGCTTCCAGTGGCTTCCAGTTGCCTTCCTGAAATTGAATAAAATGTTTAGAGGACAGAAATCTTTCTGGTGACTGGGATGAGATGTGTACTTATGATTAACTGGGACTAAAAAATAGAATTTTTTTTCAAAATGGAATTCGTGCTGTGGAACACTAATAGACTAATGCACTTTGTTTCATTTCTTGGTGGCTCCATTGAAAAATAAAAGTTTTTGCACTCCAAACACACAATTTTTTAATGATCTCTGTTACTGAAAGTCTGGTATGAGTAGTGGCATAGCTAGGGTGAGGCAGGTGGTGCACGTTCCCTGGCCATCAAATTTGGGGGATGCCTTTTTAATGGTTAAAAAATGCAAAAATTCCAAAAGAGCAGACATGGGATTTTGTCAAAGATATGCAGAAACTTTGCTAGCAGGAATGAAAAGGTGATTATTCCTCTGTACAAGGCCAGGGTTAGGCTGCATCTTCAGAATTGTATACAGGTCTGAAGTCCTCACTTTAGGAAGGATGTAGACCTGCTGGGAATGGGTTCAGAGAAGGGCAAACAGATTGGTGAAAGAAACAAAAGGATGCTCTTACCAAGAAAGGCATCAGTTTTTCAAATTGCATCATCTGGAGACTAGGCTAGGCACCTGAAGGGAGATCTGATTGAGGTGTTTAAGGCTTTGAATGGATTGAGTAAGCAAAATGTTGATGGTATTCTTCCTCTTGTTGAGACTTCACACATGAGGGGGTATAAATTCAAGTTGAGGAAGGATGGTTGCAGGATAGATGTACAGAAGTTTGCCTTCACCCAGCAGCTGGTTGATCGTTGGAACAATCTTCTATCTGTTGTTGTGGAAGTAAGTGGTTTTAATAAATTCAACGAAACAAAAGAACTAAACAAATTCTTGCATGGTATGGATGGGTGAAGTGTATTGTTTTTTTTTTTTTTTTTTTTAGTTGATGCTTTGTAGGCTTGCTTTTTTGCATAATTTTCTACTACTACTACTACTAGTACAGCCACTCCCTGACTAACGTTAAGGGTTGGGTTCTGCGGAATGCTACGTAAGTTGAATTTTACCTAAGTCAGAATTTTCCTAATTAAGCATTTTGGGAAATTTTGCACTCGCAACTATGTGCGCTGAATTTGATAGAAGCAAAACAGAAATGTTCGATGAACATGTAAATAGAATTATTAAATTTTTTTATCTCATGCGCAGGAAAAATTACAAAAGTGTGCAAAATTATAAAATTACAAAAAGAGAGAGGAGACAGGCATAACATCAGCAAGTTTTACCTTTTGAGCATCGCTGCCAGAATTAATTCTCCAGCTGATAAGCACACCACTGCGGAAGTTGAGGGCTGTGGAGATTTAGAAGGGGTTTTTCCCCAACACATCACAAAATTTCTCTGCAGCTGCAGAATTGGCACTGGTGACTTTACCGCATACTTTAATGTTTTGGAAACCAGGCCGATGCTTGAACCTATTAAACCACCCGTTGCTTTCCACTAACTTGGGTTGGGTTTGCCGTACTTATCGTCATCTTCATAAATACTTCTTGCTTTTGCTTGAATGGCCATTGGACTCAGGGGCAGCACTTGCTTCAGAATCTGATTTTCCATCCATGTTATTAATAGCTTTTCCATCTTCGATATAGCACCTGAGCGCTGTTTTGCAATCACTGTTGGGGAAGACTGGCCTCGGTGTGAAATACACGGATCCTTTAACATGTTCTTTTATACTTATACGCGCACTGTCCCTTAAAATAGTATTCACTGTTGAAGCAGCGAGACCTAATTCCATGCAATAGATGACAAACTTTTTGCCATGCTTCATACTTGTTAATTAATCATCTTCATTTCTAAATCAGGTTTGTTTCGTTTTGTTCCTAGACTGCCAGCACTTGCACTTTCCGTTGGTTGCTTTTCCTTCATCATTGTAATAAGTAAATAGGAATGAAGAGGAGATTCTGAAAATTTATTTGTTTTTTTATGATTGAAGATTTCAGTGAAGGGGGAACACATTTCACCATAATAATGTAAAAACCCACACAATTCCAGTTATCGGGATTATTACAAATGCAATAAGATGAAAAGGGAGCATTTTTTTTTTTTTTTTTTTTTTGGTTGATGCTGCATAAGCTTGCTTTCTTGCATCATATGCCTCTACTAATGCTAATGCTAAGGTCGAGTTTACTACTCGTTTATAATTAGCTGCACTAACAGAAAAGCCCAATAAACTGGAAAGTGCAAATTGTTTTTATTGTTTTATGGTAGTGACCTCCAGAAATGTTTTGCTGTGGTTGATATTGTTCTTCCCAGGAAAATATCCCAAAGGCATTCAAAATTGATTTTTATGATGGAACATATGATAATGATGAAAGTATAGTGCAATTTCCATTATAAAAATGATCTTTTAGAGAGATAAATAGCTTAGTTATATAGTGAAATTTTGAACTTCGAAGTTCTTGGAATGAAGTGCCAAAAAAAAAATAATAAAATAATGCGTTTCCACAATTTTTTTTAAGTTTGCACTGGCCAGCAAAAACTTACGTAAAGTCAAATTTGTGTAAGTCGGGGAGTTTCTGTACTTATAGTACAAATAATTTATTTTTATCCAAAATAACTATTATTGTGTTTTTTCCCCCTTCTTTTAGGTAAAGTATATGCAATAGGAGGTTGTGATGACAAAGAACATTTATCTAGTACAGAAATGTTTGATCCATTTAAAAACAAGTGGAGCCGCCTATCTTCTATGATGACACCTAGGTATTAGGAAAATTTTATTAATTCTGTAAGAGTTCATTGTGCAATTTTTACATCTTTATTATAAATGAAACTGGCACATATTATGTTTTTTGGAAAGTTGATATTGTTCTTCCCAGGAAAATATATCAGAATTCAGGCAAAAATGAGGAGTTATTAAAAAATTTTCATTCTCTGAAATTCATTTTTTCACACTTTTTACCATTTCCACCATGCACTGTGCTTCTTTGAAGTTCGTTTTTTATGCATTTTAACCATACCCATCATGCACTGTGATGGTGTTTTATTAGTCTTGTTTCCATTGTTTATCCAGTAATGCATTGTTTATTTATCATTATTATTATTGGCCATATGGTGCAAGGAAACTTGAGGCTTGTGCTGCACCAGCCAAAAAAAATTCACGAGTTACCCTGAGAGAGAAAGAGACATAGAAAGGAATCGCCAAGAAAGAGGAAAGCAAAGAATGATGATATCCAGATCGAGCCCCTGGGTGTGCCAAGCCCATACTCACCAGATGTGAGCCCCTGGGGTTAGATTATGTATATTTGTGTAAAACCTTACAGGACAGGTAGGTAAAAAAAATATATAAACAAAGACAGTAGTAATAGAGGCATGTGATGCAAAAAAGCAAGCATATGAGCTTATGCAGAATCAGCCAAAAAAAAAAAAAAAAAAAAAGAAAATTCACACAACCATTTGCTCTAAAAGTTTGTCCAGTTCTTCATTGAATTTATTTAAGCTGTCAACTTCCACAAAGACAGATGGAAGTTTGTTCCAGCAATTAATCACGTGCTGGCTAAAGGCAAATTTCCGCACATTTATTCTGCAACTGAATTTCCTCAATTTGAATTTATGCCTCCTTAGGTTCGTAATCTCAGCAAGTGGAAGAATCCCATCAGAATTCAGCGGGCTCCACCCATTCAAGACCTTATTCACCTCAATCAGATCACCTCGCAGGTGCCTAGTCTCCAGCCACTGCAATTTGCAGAACTTAAGACTCTCTTGGTAAGAGGATCCCTTCATTCCACTCACCAATCTTGTTGCCCTTCTCTGTACACACTCAAGCAAATCTACATCCTTCCTAAAATGAGGCCTCCAGACCTGTATGCAGTACTCAAGGCATGGCCTGACCATTGCCTTATACAGAGGGACAATCACATTCTTTTCCCTGCTAGCAAAATTCCTGTATATCATTTACAAAACCCCATGACCTGCTCTTGCAGCCTGTCTGCATTGTTCAGAAAACTTCATATCTGACTTCACAATTACTCCCAGGTCTTTTTCATTTTCTGTCACCCTAAGTGAAGTACCACACAGTTGGTACATTCCTCTGAAGTTACTTCTACCCATATGCAGTACTTTTCATTTATCAATGTTAAAAATTCTGTTGCCACTTCTCAGCCTATCTTCCCAAATTTTCTAGATCCTGTTGCAGTAGCACACTGCCATTACTGTCATTAACAACCCTGCCAACCTTTGTATCATCTGCAACCTTTGACCCTAAGCCTGATATACTTTCATTAGTACCATTGATAAATATACAAAATCACAGTGGACCCAACACCGAACCCCGTGGGACTCCACTAATAATATTAGTACACAAAGAACAGCATCCATTGATTACCACTCTGTCTTTTGCCACTCAACCACCCTTTTATCCATTGTAGCACCTTACCCTTAATACCATTCTTCTCCAATTTGTACAGTAGTCTTCCATGCTCAACAGTGTCAAAAGCTTTCCTGAAATCCAAGTATGTGATATCAAAATTATTTTTTGCATCCAGTTTCTTTGTAACCACTTCATAGTATCCAATCAAATTTGTCAGACAAGACATTCCCTTAACAAAACCCATGCTGTGTCTGAATTATTGCTGAAGTCTTGTCTAAATGAACCTGCAATGCATCTTTAACCAGTGACTCCATTATTTTACTCAGAACAGAAGTTAAATTAACTGGTCTGTAATTACTTGTGTCATCCTTAGATCCCCGCTTTGTGAATTGAGGATACATTTCACATCTGCAGTCCATGGGGACTTCCCCTGATTCCAAGAATGCTCTCATAATTATGGCTAAGGGTTTGCTTAGTTCCTTTGCCACCTCCTTTAATATCACTGGATAGATCCCATCTACCCCTGGTGCCTTTCATATGTTTAACTTATTGGGGGGATACAAGGACTAATAGATTAACAGTAGCCACTGGCAGAGGTGAAAGTGATTCTTGCACTGCTTCTATTGGAATGAGCCGCAGTCTGGAAAATAAGATGCAGGATATTTCAGAGACTGCTGGGAATCATTGGGGTACAAATAAACACATAGGTTGTGTTAGGGTAGCTAAGAAAAAGAACAGGTGCGTGTATACTTGTGTGTACACCAATGCTAGGAGTTTAGTAAATAAATTTGATGAATTTGAGGTATTGCTCAAAACATCAAAGGCAGATATTGTGGGGATTCCAGAGACGTGGTGTCACACAGATATAAGGAATGCAGAACTGGAATTTGGGGAATACAATGTCTACAGAAAGGATAGACAGGATAGTTTGCTGGTGAAATTACGTTACGAACATTTTTTACGACGCCAGAACTTCCAATATGACTCTGTTCTTGATAGATTCAATTAGTGATTCTAAAGAAAAAAGGACAGGTTATCCCACCCCCCTCACACACACACACACACACACACACACACACACACACACACACACACACACACACACACACACACACACACACACACACACACACACTTCAGGAGGATTGCAAGCTCCCGTGGGATGCAACTTCTACTCCAGACCGATAACACCCACCGTCTGTTTAGCGAGCGAGCAACAATACAAATACCATTACGGAAAAGTACTTTTACCAGTAAATTTCATCGAACTTTTGCATGCTTCTCGTACAGGCTTTCTTTACTTTAGCTGGATATTTAAGAATTTTTGGATATGATTTCCAGTTTAGTAGTAGAAGGAATATTGATACATAAGAGCAGGAAAAGAATAGATAAAAAAAAGAAAAGCTTGAAGTACTCCAGCATTAATCAAAATGTTTTAAGATACAGGGAGAGTTATTTATTATTATTTTGTTGTAATTACTTATTAATGTAATTAATGTCTACTGACTTTCATTGAATTTTGTCTGTTAATATTTACCAGTATTGCACTATCCAGTAATATATAGTTTTGGTTCTCAGTTTAGTTATAATTTAAAAATCATATTCCTTTGTGGAATGCAGATACTGAGAAACTTCTTCCTAAATTCCTCCTTAAACTCCTTAGCAAAATTATGCAGCACATAGCAGTCATATATGGATATTTACTGCTTTAACATGATGTTATACATGACTAACACTTTGAAACTTCCATAGACCTAGTAGAATCAAAATGATGTGGTGAGATGGAATCATATGTCACCTTTGCATCACCTCACTGTGGCCATTGTCACTGGAGCTTACCAAGCAAAGGTACCAATGAGTGATGTGCTCCTTTTGTCAGTATGTAATTGTCTCTTTGAGCAGTCCTCAAAAATCATCCATGTACAAATTTAACTGTCACTTAAGGTGTATGACGAGCTACTCAAATCAGCCCTCAAGTCAGAAGGTTGACTAGGGAAACCCTAAAAAAAAAAATAATAAAAATAAATAATAAATTAAATAGTTTGTACTTTGTGTGTGTGGTAGGGATGACAGATAAAAGTCATGTGATAATTTCATACAACACTGATATTTCACTTAATCATTTCACTGATATTTCACTTAATTAAATTTCCAGAAATGATTAAGAAAAATTTAAAAATGCTATTCTGAGAAATCACTGGACAAAATGCCAACATACTGGTGCCTAATCTATCCTTATTATAGTTGACCAGTAATCAAATATCAAGGAACTTTTCAGTAAAATCATGACACCAAACAGTTAATATGTATATTTTTAATGTTGTAATCTTGGAATACCTCAAGGCACCTTAAATTCTTGCTTTAATGCAGTTAGAAACAAAATAGGGCAATGTTTGGAAAAAGTTGAGTTAGGATTGAATTTGAAAGTGTATGCAATTCTGCCCAGACATTATAGGAGGAAGTACATGTTGAGAGATTTGTCAGTCAATTTGGCCCTGAAGAGAATGTGCAAGACCCTTGGGGTAGAATTTTTCTCACTATGTCTGTGCTTGTTAACAAGAGAGACTGTTTTTACAGAGACAGGATATACTTAAATAGCAGGAGTGCAAGAATATTCACTGATGTTATCAAGGCAATGTTAGGTGGGTTGGAAAACTGCTAGCTTAGGGGGGGGGGATACACAGGCTAATAGATTAACTAGACCCATAGGCAGTGAAAGTGATTCTTGCACTGCTTCTAATGGAACATGCAACAGCCTGGAAAGAAAGGTGTTGGGGGAATTTAAAGCCATGTTGTGAGTGGTCACAGAACAAATAAATACATAGGGCTGTATTATGGTAACTAGCTTCATGTAAATGTACATATACACTAATGCTAGCAGCATCGTAAATAAATTTAATGAATTTGAAGTACTGATCTGGTAGTGGCATTCTTCTCAAAACCATCTAGGCATGATAGTAAACTGTTATTACCAATGTGATATTGTGACATACATCATGGAGTGTGATTATAAAAGAGCTGTTCAGTAATATTATTATTATTATTATTATTATTATTATTATGGCGAAGGTAAAGAAAGCCTGCACGAGAACGACGAGAAACGTCGGATAACTTACGCGGAAAATTAGTTTGCCGATACGGCACTCTAGCGCTGCTCACTTGGTAAACAGACGGTAGGTGTTAACGGTCTGGAGCAAAGTCGAGAACGATATACTGATTGACAGGTAGGCGTGGCAAACGACGTGCTGATTGGTGCGTGAGCACAACACACGATAACATCGGTTTAGTATCACTGTAGCAGCACTAATGGTAACTTGTCCTAATCGTACATGCCCTAACATTTACTGTAACGGTGACAAAAGATCAGGTTACCTCCACTTGAATCCCATGGGAGCTTGAACCTCTCCCGAAATGGAGGGGGTAACCTAACCTTTTTTCTTTAGAATCATGAGTGGACTAGCACATAAATTGTTTATTAATAAAATATTAATTTTTTTATTAATGTACTTTTATTTTTAAAGACACTCATGCGGATACACACGTGACTACACAGTAGCTTGTCGTCTGTCGCGCCCACCACCAATCATTTCATTGTTTGCCACGCCTACCTGTCAATCAGTATATCGTTCTCGACTTTGCTCCAGTCCGATAACACCTACCGTCTGTTTACCGAGTGAGCAGAGCTAGAGTGCCGTATCGGCAAACTAATTTACCGCATAAGTTATCCGACGTTTGTCGTCGTTCTCGTGCAGGCTTTCTTTACCCAAGCCGTTTGTTCTACTAATATGCATAATACACTGCTCAACAAAATTAACAGAACAAAATGTTTTTGTTGTGAACAGTGTTGCCGAAGATGAATATTTGATATAATAGGCATCTTGGGATGCAAATTCTGAATATCCAGTAGAAATTGATCTACCACCTTACAGAGCCTCATGTTATGCAAATTATTCATGCCTATAAAAACATGGGTTGTGACCACATCACTTCATTCCCGTTTTTTGTTTAATTATTGGTGGAACCATATCACATCTATCCCACTGGGCAAGTGGGATAGCCACATCTCAAGTACTCAGGATGGCAAGTCATCATCATTTAGATGATTCTTTGAGATGGCGAGCTGTTGGATAACTCGAAGCCGCGCAGTCGCAGGCAGAGGTGGCACACTGGCTTAATGTGTCATGAGGTGTCGTCTTGGCACTATGGAAGCAGTTTAAGGAGACAGGAACTGTTACAAGAAGAGCTGGTCAAGGTCACCTGAGAGCTATGTAAACCAGAACAGACCACTGCCTGACTCTAACAGCAAGACAGAATCCTATGATATCATCTTATTAACTGTCTCTTGAGGTTTCTGCGATCGTAGGCAAAAACATTTCCAAACAGACTGTGTTACAAAAGTTCAATTAAAGTGGGCTCTATGCAGGGGTGCTGTAACTGCCCAAAGGTGCTATGAACAGATCCCGATGTGTGACTTTTTAGGGGTATGGTTGGCCCAGATTTTCTTTTCATGCATGACAAGACCACTGCACATAGAGCTCAAGTGGTGGAGGAATATCTTGAAACTGAAGATATCCAGTGACTGCTGTGGCCAGTGCAATCACATCTTAAATCCGATAAAATATGTGGGATGCCCTTGGGCATCGCATTGCACGCCATCAACTCCTCAGTCACATGGTGAGCTAAGGTCTGCACTGGTGGAAGAATGGGATTTGTTGCCACAGAATCTTATAGATACCCTTATATCGAGCATGGTTCATTGCTGTCAGGCTTGTTTATCCATTGGAGGGGATCACATGCCATACTGATGTCATGTGACCACATATTTTTGAGCATCTTGTATTGACTTCTGTAATGTGATCTTTCTGGTAATTCTTATACAACCTTATAAATGTCCCTTATACTTATCCGAAGTTTCTCGCAGTCTCCATTTGATCATTATTCTGTGGTACACCACCATACCAAATTTTGTCCCTTCATCGCAAGCTGCACAAGTTTTGCCATGTTTTCTATGTGTTCTTTTAATTTTGTTGAGCAGTATATTTCACAGCTGTCAGCTTGATAGCCTTTTTTAAGGAAGGGTTGAGGACATCAGAAGTGGCAGGAAATTATTTCTGAAATTCTGCATCCCAAAAACAATATTTTGCATGCATATCTGCTAGAACTTAATGTAGAAGTATTAAAAAATGGAATTTGCTCTTTTAGGAGAGGATTGGGTCTGTGTTGTCTGGGTGGACCAATATATGCTGTTGGTGGACTGGATGATGCAGCATTCTATTCCACGGTTGAGCGTTATGATATCACTTCTGATACTTGGAGCACTGTTGCTTCCATGAATGTAGCTCGTGGTGGAGTTGCAGTAGCAGTATTAAAGGTATAATTTTCCATTGTTTGATTAATTTTTCATTGATTGAATGAAAATAACTAAACAAAGTAAGATTTAAAATAAGATACTTTTTCATGCATAGTATTTTAATTAGTTTATTAGTATGCAAAAGACAACTGTTACATTTAGACCCCCAAACAATCTCAACAACTAAATAAAATTGCCTGTATTTCAGACTGTAGTATCAAAATCTGTCTTCAGATTTAGATTTTTGGGTTTGGGAAAATTCTGAAAATTGACTATTATGGGAGACCAAACTGTATCACACTGAGGAGTGCTACCTACATATTAATTAAACTAAATAAAGTAATTAAGTTGCTTCACGTGGAAAATTTTCTTATTTTGAATCTTACTTAGTAGTGCTCCATATAATATCCTTCTCAAGTTTAACTAAACCAAAGTTAGTTCGAGTAAAAAACCAAAAAAAACCAAAAAAAACCAAAGTTAGGTTGAGTAAAAAATAAGTGGAACATTTGACACTTCTCCACAAGCTGATAGTTGTAAATATTCATGTTAATATAGTGGAACACATGCAGAGACTCATTTACTGCAATCTACTATCTGTTTGATTAACCAAACAGATATATGATATATTAGTTCAGTCTACTGAGTAAGTACCATCATATCAATTTTGTGAATAGGTCACCTGAGGATGACTCAGCTCAATCAGCAGATAAACGTCATATTTTTATGTTAAACTTGGTAAGACATTGATGAGACTCTTAACATGATTATATAAAAGCTTATGGTAATGAAACCATTTCACAAACATGAGTATAAGGTACAAGCCCTACAAGTAAGGACATGTATCACTGACTGTTTACTATGGCAAAAATTTTATACACAGACAGATCAAAAGAAAGTTTATGCTAGAGGTTTTTTTTTTTTTTTTTTTTTTTGACACTCAAAATATCATTTACTAAAGGTTCGTTCCTGATAGTTGAACTGTTAATAAGATACGTAAACTGACATCTCCACTCCTACTCATCTCCACAGCTTCTGACCCACTGGATCTGCTCCATGCAGACATTTTATATCTTCCAGAATATGAAAGAAATAATGAAGCTTTGGTTCAGCTCAACTGAGGAGGTTTACAGTGCTGCGATGAGTGTGCTTAAAGAAGTCACACAGAAGATATAGCAGAACACACTATTGTCAATAGTGGCATGGATGTTGGCAAGAGTGTATAGTTGCAGAAGTAATTATTTTGAAGGAAATACTGCATAGACCTCTGTATCATTAATTATAATATATCTGAATTGGTAGTTCTATTTATTTTAATTGCTGTAGGTTAAAAAAAAAACCCTTAACCACCTCTGTTCTTATTAAATAGCCAGAATGCTATTTGTATATAAAATTCTGTTGCATTGAACTGAAAGTTTTAAACTTTTTTAGTTCTAAAAAATTTGGTGACTCTTGTATTATTCAGAAATGTGAAAATTTTAAATTTCCTTAAAGATATATAAAATATATTTTATATTATCAGTGCATGTATTAACATGTACTTAGGTATGTTAAAAAAATGGGTTTATGCGTGCACGCACGCGCGCGCGCGCGCACACACACATATATTTTTTTAATCTCAAAACAGAGCGTGACAAAATCTCTTTCTGTATTGATAATTCCAAAATTTTCAGGAATAAAAACCATCTGCTACGTTGGAATGAAAAACTGAAGCAGTTTAAATGATATTTCGCATTCCAATACCTTTCACTAAGTTTCAAATGACCTTTCAACTAATTGTTTATAATTTACATCCTTTTTAAATTCTCAGAATTATTTTTTAAGCTGATTTTAATGCTTCCTATGCACTTTGTAGGATGTCAGAAAAGCAATGTGGTTCATTAATTTCTTAATTTTTGTTCCCATAAAGATGCCTTATTGTAATTTTGCTTACTTATTTTTTGGATGTTCCTATTCATTGCTTTTGTGAACTTTTTTCTGAACTCCACTTTGATGTGTCAAGGTAGCAAATGCATATTTTTTTAGTTCACTCCACTATTTAATGACCAAGAACTAAAGACTCATTAGCATTAGTAGAGACATATGATGCAATAAAGCAACCTTTTACAGCATTAGCCAAAAAAAAAAACTACCCATTTCACCCATCCAGTTGCTCCAAAAGTTTATCTAGTTCTGCCTTCAATTTATTTAAGTTGTCAACTTCTACAATGACAGATGGAAGTTTGTTCTAGTAATCAACCACCCACTGGCTAAAGGCAAATTTCTGCACATCTATTCTACAACTGTCTTTCCTCAATTTGAATTTATGTCCCCTCAGGCAATTAATCTGGGCAGAAGGAAGAATCCCATCAGCATTGAGCTTGCTCAAACCATTCAAGGCCATATACACCTCAATCAGATCACCTCACAGGTGCCTAGTCTCCAGACACTGTAATTTGCACAACTTAAGCCTTTCTTTGTAAGAGCAACCCTCATTGCAGCAGTCAACCTTTAATATTATAATGTGAATCTCAAGCAAAACTATTCTACTTGCATAAAAAAAAATATATATATTTTTTTTATATTGTCCAACTGCAAGACAAAACTAGTACAACTTTCAAATCACAGGAACTATACCAGTTGTACTTAATGTACATTATATATTTTAAAAGGTACTCCAAATTTCTATATAAGACTGCTGTCAATTGAATATGTAACAGAAATTGAAGGGTATATTTCGATATGCTTGAACTTAATTTTGATGAGCAGCAAACAATTGCCATTGCTGGAATTCATGCTTATGACCAGATATTGGCCTGTTTGCAATTGCAATAACAAAAATTTTCATTCATAGGATTTTTTATTCATAAAAAAAATTATCTTACAGCTGTAAAATACAGTATTAGTAATATTAATATTTTTAAACAGATTTTATTACTGCAAGTACAGCTTGATGCCTGGTTAACCCAGATTTGTGAAATTTTGGATCTGTGTCTATATTTCCAGTTTATCTATAGACTCGACTCATCTATAGCAACATCTGTATTGTTGTAGATGAGTTTTATTGTATACAGAATATATACATGTAAAATTTCTCTTCATGTGCCAGGGCCAGGAGATTCACATAGGTTCTAATTATGAGGTTACCGATACCAAAAACCCTTAGCATCAAGGTTCTGAGCATCTAGTATCAGGAACAATAAGGCAAATAAAATAGGTTAAAATATAAAACAGTAACAGCAAATTAGGTGTGGCAATAAAGTTCCTGGACTGGTGTTGTTGCAGTCATGTTTGATGACTTTGAAAATAAACAGTGTATATTGTAGTTCAAACTTCCTCCAACAGATGGTGGTACAGAGATTGTACAGTAGGTTGACAAGCTGCAAGTAACAACCAGTTGCATTAGTAGCTAGTAGAATTAAAAAATGTACAGTGGATTTTTTTTCTTTTATTGCAAACTAAAGTTTTATGCTTATTGGCTTTGTTATTTTTTTAACACTTTTATCTATTTTTTTTAGTTAAAAATAAAGCAATTACTAAATGGTTGCAAAAAAAATTTTTTTTTTCTCAACTGCCTACACTAGCTTGTTGTTTGTTTGTTATTTGGTTTTTAGGAGCATTAGCAACTAAGGCCATATTGCTCCGGGATATGCGGTGGTCATTCCCTGACCTTTCCGCATCCTCCTTATTTGGTGGTGATGGGCTCGAATCCCGGTCTAATCAAGAAGCGTGTGCTATGCGCTGCTGCTCCTTCCCACCTGGCTACGGAGGCGCCTCCTACACTAGTTTTTTTTCCTTTTTTATTAGGATAAGTCTTACCATTAATTTTTCTCAAGGTGACTCAACTTATTTTATGGAACTAAAGTTTTGTTAGCTTTAATATTATAATACTATGAAAGTTAAAGATTGCCAGAAGTTTCCTATTTGACAGCAACTTTTAGATTTTATAATTCAGCTGCAAATTATTTTTAAACTTTTTTTTAGTGAAATATATACATTGAAGAAGAAAGTTGAAATAATATCTTTTCCAAAAACAACACACTAAGAATAGCATATACATCTTATGTGCAGTACACATAACATAATTTCTGTGCACTGCATTCATGTATTACAGTGAAGCTATTTTGCTGTAAATCTTAATAAGGATGGAGTGGATGCGAGAACAAAGATGAGTTTGAATTCTGTCTCATCTCAATGAGAGGAATTTCATGGGCATTTTTCATACCATGGTAAAGTTAGTCAGTTTGTCAAAAGTAAAACATTCAAACTACATGGAATAGCATTAGCATTAGCATTAGTAGAGGCATTTGATGCAAGAAAGCAAGCTTATGCAGCATCAGCCAAAAAAAAAAAAAAAAAAAAAAAAAAAGTAACATAAATAAATAAAAATAACCACTTCCACTTCACCCCTCTGTTCGTTCGAAATACCTGTCCAGCTGAGCCTTAAACTTATTTAGGCTATCAACTTCCACGACAAGGGATGGAAGTCTGTTCCACCCACCAACCACCCGCTGGCTAAAGGCAAATTTCCGCACATCTATCCTACATCTGTCTTTCCTCAATTTGAATTTATGCCCTCTCAGGTGATTTTTCTGAGCTAGAGGAAGAATCCCATCAGCATTGAGCATGCTCAAACCATTCAAGGCTTTGTACACCTCTATCAGATCACCCCGCTGGTGCCTAGTTTCCAGACACTGTAATTTGCAAAACTTAAGCCTTTCTTCGTAAGAGAACCCCTTTGTCCCATTCACCAATCTAGTTGCCCTTCTCTGTACTCGTTCCAGCAGCTCTACATCCTTCCTGAAATGAATACATGAAATGAAATTTTACAGACATTATATACTAACACTTGATCGTCTCAGCCTACTTCATATCAAAACATCATTTATAAGGGCAAATTATAAGTTACAAGTTATTCTCAATTTAAGTGAGAATAACTTTAAGTGATAATAAAATCAAAGCCACGCCTTTGATTTTATTAGTATTAGTAGTGGTGAATGATGCAAGGAAGCAAACCTATACAGTATCAGCCAGAAAAACAAAAAAACTACTCTCATCGCTTCTTTTGTCCATTCCCTCTAATAGCTTGTCTCATTCTTTAAATTTAGTCAAACTACCCACTTCTGCAATACCAGATGGAGGTTTGTTCCAACAGTCAGTCTGCTCTGAGCAGAAGCAAATTTTTGTACATCTATCCTCCAACAATCCTTTTTTTAATAATGGGGCTTCCAGACCTGTATGCAGTCACCAAGATGCAGCCTAACCACTGCCTTATACAATGGGATAATTGCCTCCTTGTCCCTGCACTCTCCATGAACAAAATCAAATGCTGGCAGATCACATTAATTTTGATATTTTAATATTCATTTTATGTAGCAGGAAAAAAAAATCACAACAGTGCCAATTACAAATTCACAATACCATTTATAAAACAATACTTTATAAATGGTATTGCAAAAAAGCTCTTCAGCTAATGATTTCATTTTTGTGTTATCATAGTTAAAGTTGATTTTTGTTGATTATAAGAGATGTTATTATTATTCTTCAGCATATGTGATAGCTGTTAATTCTTCATCATGTGTGGCAGCTCTATCAACGAATAAGATCTGTGCCATAATAGAGTGTCATGGTATCCTAATGCCTGGGATTTGCTGTGCCCTAATAATAATAATAATATACAGATACAAATAGAGAGCCAGGAAGGCACCCTTAAGATTTCCACAGCCTGGCTGCTGCTGCCGTCTAGCTCAGTATCTTAGCTGGACGTGACTATAGATAATTTATTACTAAATTAACAATGTTAATTTAGGGGAAGGGTGCTATAGTGACTAGTTTCTATAGCTAATGCATTACATGCAGATAGACTTGTTCTTATATGTGCAGTTCATTCTGCTATAATGCATGACACACATTCTGGAAAAAAACAGCATATGGTAGAAATATGCACTATAACATGTACATTTTCACATAATAGTTAGGAATAGGTTCCATAAATGCAATAAACTCTCAATACATATTACTATATGATTGATAAATAACATATTAAAACTGAAAAGTTATTCAATAAATATTTATTGAAATAAAACTATATAGTATCGATGTAAATACTGTACAACATAGTTAACCCATAAACTTGAGTTACGTATGTAGCGTAGAGGGCATTGTTTTAATTGTATCTCATATTGTGGCTGCCTTCACAATGAGATAGCTGCTATTGCATTACTTCAAATAAATAACGCTTCTCTAGTAGAGAAGACTACCCGTACCACCACCACCACCACCCAGACGATCGTTTTGAGGCTACTGGGCTTCATCATCAGTGGGTGGGCAGGTACCCAGGTAATACAACAAGCCATCACAGTTGTGAAGTTATATCCACAATATGAGAGATGACAAAAGGGTGTGGTAGTAAAGTATTTTGAAAACGAAATGCACTAGGCATAATCCTTATGGGTTTTGATAATTAACTATATAGTATCGGTGTAAATACACCATAGTTAACCCATAAACTTGAGCTACGTATGTAGCGTAAAGGGCATCGTTTTAATTGTATCTCATATTGTGGCTGCCTTCACAACGAGATAGTTGCTATTGCATTACTTCAAATAAATAACGCTTCTCTAGTAGAGAAGACTACTGTTATGAAATAAAACATACACAAGCATATTGTTTTGTTTTTAATGGCTGATTTTTTTTTCACTCATTGTTTATAGTATGGGCAGTAAGAATATATATATATATATTTAAGTGAGAATAATGATTAAAAAATAAAAAAAATAAATAAAAATGCCAGTAGCATTGCAAGACAGAAGAGCAAAAATTGTGAAATTATACATAACGATCAAACCAACAGGGAGGGAAGAGGATAAAATTATTGCAGCAGAAACTCTTGAAGATAATTTAGAAAGTCTAAATACAAAGATAATAAAATATAATTGGCTAATTTAATTGGCTATTCAATTAAATTTTGAATAGCCAATTAAATGAAATTTAACGGCGGGCGCCCCCACTGATGGGCACCAGATCCAAATTTATGTGAAAAATCACGAGCAGAGATGTGAACAGCTACAATAAAATAAAATAAAACAAAAACAGAAGTATACTGACCATTATGCCCCATCTCAACAGAGGACCACAAGGCCAGTCTATTTCTGTTTTTGTTTTATTTTATTTTATTATAGCTGTTCACATCTCTGCTCGTGATTTTTCACATAAATTTGGACCTGGTGCCCATCAGAGGGGGCGCCCGCCTTTAAATTTCATTTAATTGGCTATTCAAAATTTAATTGATTATATTTTATTATCATTGTATTTAGACTTTCTAAATTATCTTCGAGAGTTTCTGCTGAAATAATTTTATTCTCTTCCCTCCCTGTTGGTTTGATCGTTATGTATAATTTCATAATTTTTGCTCTTCTGTCTTGCCATGCTGCTGGCATTTTTATTTATTATTTTTTTTTTAATCGTTATTCTCACTTAAGTTTATATCTCAAGTGTCATGTAGAGGAAAATGCTTTTTGCTGCCTCTGATGTATGCTTTACCTCTTTTATGTAAGATTCAGTTTTCAATTATTTCAAGCATTATTCAAATATAAGTATACTTTATATATATATATATATAGGAACTGTAGTATGGCAGCATGTAGGTTTCATGCATGTAACCTTGAATTTTTGTGCACACATCACATGTGCATTGTAAGATGACATGCTATAGCAGGATGAGCTGTAATTTGTTATTTAAGAAATTTTTTTTTCTTAAATTGACTTTTTACATTTTATGTGATTAATAGAAGTGAAAATTTAAATAATTTAACAGTTAATTACTAATTAATTAAATGATAACGTATAACAGTAATTCTTTCCACATCACCAAATACATATATCTCACAATGTATTTACTCAACTTTTTTGTAACATACTTTACTTTCCTGGATTTTAATGAAAATTAGAATACAGCACTTATTTCACTGATATTCTGTAATTAACCATAAAATTTATAACAGAAAATAAGCTCTTTTATGGCACTCACTTTTGTTAGAGAAGAGGCCTGGGTTAAACATAGTAAAACAATATTGCCTCAACCTAAAACTAATAAAATAAGATAAAAACCCAAAGGTTTTTGAAAGAAAAATATATAATTAACAAAAGTTAAAAAGATATAATTTCCTGCTATCTCTGATGGCTAGAAGCCCTCCATATAGCTTTGGTGAGTTCGACCATCAATTCAGTCGTAATACTGGAACCTCCATACATCCTATTATGGAGGCCCTCCTTTTACAACACAATGAGAGGTGGTAACCTGGATTTCTGTTTGCCTGATTTTAATGAAATTTGGGATGGCTTTGACAAATCTTTCTAAAAGAGCCAAATATAAAATTTCATGAAAATCTGTATACTGGGAATGGAGTTGCTTTATGATGACTAACAAATGAATTTCATTAAGAAAATTAGCACTTTACACATTTATGAATATACCTAAAAATGGATTTGAAAAAAAAATTTGTTGCCACAGAATGATGGAAGTAACAATATATCACACCTTTGATACCAACATCAATTTTTTTATGCTTTACTTGCTGATGAATTTAATTTAAATATTTTTTACTTTGATTAGTATAATGAAAGATATTTCTTTTTTTTTGCCACTCCTTTCACACTGATTTTTTATTTTTAAAAGGGATATATGTATGCTTTAGGTGGAGATAATGGACCAGAATCTTTGAATTCATGTGAAAAATATGATCCTCATGTAAATAAATGGACATTCACTGCTCCCATGAATCAGTGTCGTGCTGGAGCTGGAGCTACAGCCCTTTATGGTTGTTTGTATGTTGTTGGTGAGTCTTTTCCTTTACTGCTTACTTTTTCATTATTTCATGTTAATCAGTGACTTTGGTGAGCTGTGAATATTTTAACAATGGGCTCTCAGTTTTGCCGAATTTTTGATGTGAAACATCCTTGGGGGATTCCTGCTGAGTAAATCTGATTGGTCACAAAAGTAACGTCATCCATGGCTTTGGCCAGAGCTTCCCATGTTCACATTACTAGTCTGCACCAAGCACTCACTAATAGTGTGATTAGTGCGCATGATGCATTTTTTGTGACCGGTATGATATCTGAAGTCAGCCTGGTCATCATGCCCTCCCCTTTATGATGATATCTGAATATGATAGTATCTCTAGTTCTAACTTTTTAGAATTTTTGAATAATATGATGTCGCAATCATACTTCCTGAAGTAAGTATGATTGCAACAATACAAGTATTTGTCATATGACTGCAACAATACAAGTATTTGTCATATGACTGCAACAATACAAATATTTGTCAGCAATTTATTTTTTCGTCTTGCATTTTTGTAACATTCCGTTGTTAGGTGCCCCTAACAGCTGCGTATGTCGTTTCAACTACAAGATCAATACTTCAATCAACATTGTTTTCTAGAGACATTTACATATGTTGAAATCGCAAGTATACATCTCTTACTTTATTTAATTTAAAACAAGTCATAAATCCATTGTATCTTGTCTTCCAGAAATTATGAAAATTTGTGAATGTTCAATAAAATATTTACAACACAAAAGCTCTTTTATTCCATATACAAATCAAAATACCTAAAAGAAACATGAAGGATTCATATAAAACCAGCTACTGTGCATGCTCTGCACACGCACGACTTTCTTTTTTTTACTCGTCTTTCTTTTTTTAACAACTAGGGAAATATGGGTACATTTTTTTTTTCATGATAAAATTTTAATATTGCAAATAAAAAAAATAACATGAAATATTTCTCATATCACAAATAACAAAAACAATCACAAAACAGTCTACAATATAAAAACAAATATTACATAAAAAACAAACTCTTCTAGAAAATGTACACAAAAATCACAGATTACATGAAAAAAATTATTGTACAAATATTAAAGAAAAATTTATTCTAAAAATTTCCATACAGAATTTACTTTATTAATATTTGTTGTCAATCTTCTGCTTTGCTCAATAGCTGAGCTATGATTACAGAGGAATGATTTGACGTAACAATCCGGATCAAATTGAAGCAATGGTTTTCCATTTAGATGTATGGTCATCATAATCTGCAATGTGCTTAATTGCCACAGTATTATTCATTATGCTGAAAGCTCGCTCAGCTTCAGTACTGCTAATCGCAATGGTTTCAAAAGATATTTCTGGCTTTCTTAATTGAAGAGGGAACTTCACTTGATTTTAAAGATAAACTGTCTTCGACAAAATCTCTAAAATCATTAATTTTTATTTCATATTTTATCAGAAAACTTAAATTTCTTATTTGTTTTTCACCATCTTGCCACAAAGACGAAATTTCTTTCATATTTCACGATTTTGGATAGCATATGTTTAAAATTACTTTAAATTCCTCATTGTCAATAGTGATAAAATTTTTCAATAGTAATTTGTCAATAGTATCATTATTTTCTTTATTTAAATTACTAAAACTTTAACTTTATTAAAATTACTCTGTTGCATTAATAACTTCTCCTTAACTTGTCACGAGGTAATTTTTTAAATGTTCTTACTCTCAATTTTGATTCCTTCAAATTCTTTCAACTTCAACATGCTCTCAGTTTTAGTTTCATAATTTCCTTCAGAATTTTTCAAATTAGCTAGAGCATTGACAGTTAGAATAATTAATTTATTTGCTTTTGCTATAGTGATGCTGTGACTTTGTAAAGCTTCTGAAAGGTAAGACAGCTCCCGCAGGATGCCGATCATTAGTGCTAAATTGTTAAGAAATTCCAGATTGAAAAGTTGGTTTAATAATCCAGAATATATAACTTTCTGATTCAAAATGTTTGCACAAAGCGGGATAATTCCTCCAACCCTCAATTGCCATCTGCAAGCTACAAGCTGGACATCATGGCACAAACACAGGACCAATCTTTATACTTTCCACATCAAGTTCTTTAGCAATAATCCTTAATTCACGCTGGTTTTTTGGAGATTGGTTATATAATGCATACAGTTTTTTTTTTTTTTTTTTAATTATTGCTTCTTTAATTATTTTCTTCACAGTGAAAAAGCCTTGACATGGTTTTCAAATCTGCCAACATTTCATCTTCGGAAAGTTTACTTAATATCTTAGTTGCCTCATTTCCCCTCCGATGTCGCTAATGTCACTAGTTCTTTGAATACTGTGCAAAATATTGGAATCGCTTAGATATTCAGCTACTGTAACCATGTATAGACAGGAGATATTTACTGAAATGCATGAATCACTCACTTCTCCAAAAAACATATGACTCCTTGTCCGAGTAACGGGGAACCACAACATAAGTTGACCAGAGGCTATTATCCATGTCGGGAATCTTCTTAATCCTCTGACTGGATATGGAAAGAATATTAACTAGCGCGAATTCTCGGAATGTGGCTGCATAGGTTTTACAGACACCACTAACGTTGTGGAATAGTAATCCCCTTAACCCTTAATTTGCGCTTTCTAATTGCCTAAAGGCCAGAAGTGAGAACAATGAATACAAAGTTGTCTCTCATAATCCATTTGTTCTACAGAAACTATTTTAAATGTAATTACCAAGGGGAATTCAAAAAAATTCGCCATAAAGAAGTTCGTTAAACAGAGGTCTGACTGTAATTAACTCAAAAATGAAACAATTTTAAAATACATAACTGGTTGATTGTGCCATTAAAATGCTGGGGATGGGGCTTCGCTCACCCCACCATAGTTCTGCTCTGGTACTCAATAATTAAATTCAGGATTTCATTCGTAAAATAGATGATCGTTTTAACAATGGGCTAGCAAATTTTCAAAAAAAAAAAATAAATAATGAGCTCTCGCAAGCTCATGTGAGTCCACTGTAGCTCACCACTGATTTTAATATAACTAAAATGCCATTTGAACATATTACTGACTAGTAGATGGTATAAGTTTTGAGCTGTAAAGCTCACAGAAGGTATATAACTATCATCCATATGGAGTAAATGCATCTACCCTCATCAGAGGACATAAATTGAGGAAGAATGGTTGCAGAATAGATGTGTGGGAGTTTAGACAGCAGGTGGTTGATTGCTGGAACAAACTTCCATATGTTGTTGTTGTTGTGGAAATGGATAGCTTGAATAAATTCAAGGAAGAACTAGACAAATTATTGGCAGGGATGGATGGGTGAAATGGGAGTGTTTCATTTTTACTCTCTCTTTTTTTTTTGGCTGATGCTGTATAAGCTTGCTTTCTTGCATCATTTGCCACTACAAATACTAAATTAACAATCTAAATAAATCATATTGAAAACCACCAAATGGAAATGGTGAGGTGGTTGAAGAACATAAATAAAAACCATAATACATGTATTATTTTTTTCAAGGTTAAACAAGGTATAAAATTAAATGTGGTGCAATCAACTAATTGTGTCTCAATTTAAACACTTTTATGCCATGTATAAAAATTGCCGCTAAATGCAACAAGTGATACTTAAGGGGTGCTATCTGCAACCAAGCAATTAAAAAAAATAAGTTAAAACTATGAAGCTGCAAAATGAAATTAATAAGCAAAAGCCAGTCCCCACCTGTGGAATCATCTTTTTTTTTTTTTTTTTTGGATCATTTTTTTGTGACATAATAAGAGGGAGTCTAATTTTCTCAGTAAGCTATTCTAGGTTTTTCAGCCTGTATGCCATAATACCAGTGAGAACACACACACAGATCAGCCAGATCACTTGGGAGAATCCTGGGGAATATTCTATGATCATTGCCACTTAAAGGTTCCGTAATTTGAAGATTCTTAATACATGATGAATCTCTACCTATAACCAGGTCAAGAATATTGCTTGTTATCTGTTGTTGCTTACCTAACAAATGATGGTGTAGAAAACAGTTATTCAAAAAAAAAAAAATCAAGAAATGTTTTTCTACTACATGGGCTGCCATCCCATGAGTTTAAATCGAATTCTGAAAATAAAGATAACAAAGGTAATGAAAGTAAACTATGGGAAACTTACCAGACAAACCAGTTTGCCACTACCACATTTTCTCCCTCCAGTCTCAGTAAGCAGATAGTGCATGCTAGCGGCAGAAGTCAAGAACGATATATATTGATTGACACATAGGTGTGACAAGAAATGTACTGATTGGTGCGAAAACACAACAGACAATAACATCATAGCGTTAAGTGATTGATTGACATTATGATATGTATATATATACATATATATATGTATATATATATAAAGAATCTTTGGTAAAACTTCAGAACATGGTGCACACTCTGGACTATTGATGAGAAGGAAGAAGACAGTGATTGACTGTGATATACTATAGATTGCAAAAACAGTTTTATGCATGAATCCATCCCGAATTGGGGATGTAAGCTAACATAACCTAACATTTTTTTCATCTAGTTCAAAATGAAAATCTATTAAAAAACAGTTTTATATATGATCCATCACAGATTGGTGACATAAACTAACCTAAACTTTTTAACTAGTTCAAAATGAAAATCTATTAAAAACACTATTAAAAATGCTATATTAAATACCATTTCTAGAGTGTGACTGTTCTGAAGTTTAACTGAATCTTTCTCTCTTTTCCTATTATTTCCTAACTTAACCTTTAAGGTTACATTAGGAAATATAGGGTGGTAAGGAGCAGAAATGCAGTAGTACGCTCTTGAGTAGACTGGGATTCAAGCCCCTGACTGCTAAATATGGTTGATCTGTCAACCCACACTGGACCAGCATGGCGGATTATGGTCCATTTCCCTCAACATGAATTGTTGAGGAGGCTTCCATCCTGCAGTGGATTGATAATGGCTGCAGTTTAGGAAATATAAGGAGAAATAAGGAAACTTTTTCCTATTATTTCCTAACCTAACGTTTAAGGTCAAGTTAGGAAATTTAATGAAAAATAAAGAAATCTTTTCATACATATCATAACATCAATCAGTCACTTAACGCTATGATGTTATTGTCTGTTGTGTTCATGCACCAATGAGTACATCGTCTGTCATGCCTACGTATCAATCAATATATTGTTCTTGACTTCTGTTCCTGACTGATAGCAAGCATCGCCTGTTTACCGAGAATGCACTGCAAAGCTGTGGTAATGGCAAACCAATTTGTCCAGTAAGTTTTCCATAGTTTGCTGTGGTTCTCATGTTGGCTTTCTTTACCTTAGACTTAAAGATTCCCCCATGACAAGACATTTTGATTTGCTAACCCACTCTGTATTGATATTGGTTGTCAGAGAATCTCCTCTTTTTTCATCTCCCAGCCTCAAAATATATTTATTTCATTCTGTCAAATTCATCTGCTACTCTATCATTTTCCTAATACTTAACTCAATTAGAATCTTTGACTTTTTTTTTTTGGTGACTTTAATACTCATAATCAAGCTGTCATTAATTTGTACAATATTATTTTGAGCAATATATTGCATCTGAACAATATATTTCTACAATATATTGTGGCTGACCGGGCTAGCTGAGTGGGTAAAGTACCTGCCCGGTAACCCAAAGGTCGCGGGTTCAATTCCCGCCTCGGGCTTGGATCAAAGTACTGCAAAAACCTTGGGAGGTGCAATATGGCCACAGAAGCCGATGCGCCAACAACTACCAAATCAAAAAAAAAAAAAAAAAAACAATATATTGTTCAGATGCTGAGGTATTTACTATTACTAATTATCTTGCACAACTGCTGTAATACTTGACAATTATAACCGCCTATCACTCTTGATCTTTCCCTCACCAGAAAATCTCAGTGATATTACAGCATTGATGTATGCATGCACGAAATGATTTTGCATTATTTCTGTTTCTCTTTTCTTTGGTTGAATACTGTTTTAACACTCCTGATTCCAGTACTTGCTCAGATGGTGTCATTTAAATTACTCTTGTAGGGATAAAATCTTTTACTCCCATTGCACTGTGAGGTCCTATCCTTTATCTGAATTATGGCCCATATGAGCCAAGGTTGTTCAGGATAAGAATAATACCTATCACAGTTAGTTTCTGTCAATTTCCAGTTTCATTTTACTGCCTAAAGCTCATAACAGTTCTAAATAAATTATTAATAAACCCAAACTTGAAAGAGTAGGAAACTTTCCACTCATTCAAAGTCAAGCCTTCTTTTCTCTTGCCAAGGCTGCAACTTCTATACATCCATGCCCTGTTATATCCTTATGGCTCTGTTTCATATTCATCTAAATATAAAGCTGACTTATTACCATCCTAATTTTTTTCTGATTCTTGCATTGATGATTAGAGATCAGAAAGATCACTCAACAATCTGATATCAAGAAATTTCAAGATTTTGAGAGCATGTCTCCATTTATTCTTAAATTTGTGCATCAAAGTTAACTTTGATGCACAAATTTAAGAAGTTAACAATAAAAAGTTAACAATAAAATGCCTAAATAAATAAAAACTTAGCGAATGCTAAGTTTTTATTTATTTAGGCATTTTATTGACTTAACTGTTATACTGAATTATTTTCTATAAGTAGCTCTATAGTTCTAGTCAAGCTCCGTGGTTTATTTTGAATTTTGAAAGCAATTTTGAAAGTCAGTACTTAGTGTCTGTTGATTTTGCATTCGTAACTTGCCATTTGCATTCATCATTGTTATACGATACAGAATAGGGTAGGGTAAATCCTGAACTTCATAGTGTAAGGTTTAACATAAAGATAGATAGCAAAATATGTAGCGCTGTATTAGAAATCTGTTAGATTTGTATAGTATTATTAATTAATCAGTAAAATTTATTAATTTTATTAAATTTCATTGTTAATTAAATTATACTTAAACGGAATCATGACCCAGACTAGAGCAGCAAAGCAACTGGCACAAAGTAGCAGGAATGCTGTGGCTTGGGGGAGAACTAAAGGGGGTGATTCTCCAATGAAACACAGTCTAAAAAAATGTGTGAAATGTGAAATGTTTGCAGACCTTTCTAGAGCAGGACATAATCTAGCCAAGGAGGAGGATGTATTTGTTTGTGCTACATGCAGAGACTGTGAAGAAATTAGGTGCCAACCCAGCATTCTGATGTGCGTCTATGAGAGTTTTTGAGGTGTGGGGTAGATGCTCTCGAAGAAATTAACACAGGCAACACAGCGGCAATCTCCAAGGAAGAATGTGCTGGGTCCCAGAGGAACTAGTTATTGTTGGTGACTCTATTGTCAGGGAGACGGGGAATATATTATGCAAAAAGGATAGGTGGAACAGGACCAGGGTATGTCTGCCAGAGGCGAAAGTTGATGACGTAGAGCAGATATCATCTTTTAAGAGCACAAAAGATGATATTGTTGTACACATTGGCACTAAAGTCTATAAGAGTAAGAGATCTGCAGATTTACTTAACAAGTACAGGTCAATGCTGAAAAAAAGTTGTGAGTTAGGGTTAATTTTGAAAGTGTCTGCAATTCTGCCCAGACATGATAGGCTGATGGGGTAGAATTTTATTCAGCATGGTCTGTGCTTGCTAACAGGGGAGAGTGTGCTTCTACAGGGATGGGATACACTTAATTGAAAGGGTGCAAGAATTTCAAGAGCTGGGAGTCATCATGGAACAAGTAAATACATGGGCTGTTAGTGTAACTAATAGTAGGAACAGATGCATGCATACTTGCATGTACACCAATGCTAAAAGTATAGTAAATAAATTTGATGAATTTGAAGTGGTCAAGACATCAAAGGCAGATATTGTTGGGATATCAGGGACAGGGTGTCACATAGATATAAGCAGTGCAGAATTGGAATCTGTCTACAATGTGTACAGAAAGGATAGACAGGGTAGGAAGGGAGGAGGGTTTATGCTGTTAGTTAAGAAACACACAAAATCTAAATAAGTGCATCCAGTTTACATGGGTGGACAGTGCAGTATTGTCTGTTTGGTGTGACATGAACACTGGGAAAGGGAAAATGAAAGTAGGAGTGTGTTATAGGCCTAATGACTCTGATGAGTACAGTGAAAAGTTGTGCAGAGAAATAGAGTGGGCCAGTAAATCTGAATGTCTTGTAAAGGGGGATTTTAACTTTCCAGATATTGACTGGAACTTGTGGGTTGGTCACTTGCAGCCTAGCAAGACTTTTATTGATTTATTGGAGGATTGTTTGTTAAAAAGCAACATGTTCAAAGGGCAACCAGAGGGAATAATACTCTTGATCTGATTATCAGCAGTAATTATTCAAGCATTAAGAATTTGTCGATAAAGGAACCACTAGGTGACAGTTTGTTTTCATAAATGTGACTACAGTGGTCTCAGACAGTTTTTAAATTCTATACGGTGGGATCAACTGATGATGTTACCAATGGCGAATTCTAAATCGGAAGCCTTCAGGGACTTAATTTTGCAGACTACTGAGGTTTTCATACCAACTAAAAATACTGTTCAAGGTTCAGGCCTAAATGGATGTCAGATGAATTAATGAGGCTCATGGCAGAGAAGAAAAATGCATGGGATGCACATAAATTATTTTTTTATTATTTATTTATTTTTTTTTTTGTTGTATGCATTATGGCCATAATGCACCTTCCAAAGTTTTTGCATTTTACTCTGATCCAAGTCCGAGGCGAGATTTGAACCCGCGACCTTTGGGTTGCCAGGCAAGCACTTTACCCACCTGTCTAGCCCTGTTGGCCATATAAATTATCAGGTGACAGAGAAGCCCATGGTAGATATAAGCTATTCTGTAATCAAGTCAGTGAAAGTGGATTACAAGAAATTTTTGGCAAAGGATGCAAAGAAAAACAGCAAAGAGTTTTCTACTTATGTAAACTCTAGAAGGAAGGGGATGAATCAGGTCCACTTAACATAGATGGTTTGACTATTGATGATCCTGCTCAAGTAGCTGATAAACTGAATGAGTGTTTTGCATCTACATTCACACATGAGGAGTTAATCAAGGAGGGGCATGCCAGAATTTAATCAAACTCTTAACAGGGAGCTAAGTGATTTTGTAATAACTGAGAAAAGTGGAGGAGAAATTGTTGAAGTTAAACATAAAAAAGGCACCTGGGACAGATGGAATCTTTCCAGTTATATTGAAGGAGGCAGCAAGGGAAGTAAGCAAACCCTTAACAATAATTATGAGAGCATCCTTAGATTCAAGGGCGGTCACTTCAGGTCACTGGACTGGAGATGTGCAAATGTATCGCCAATTCACAAAGCGGGGATGCAAAGGGTGAAACAAATAATTACAGGCCTGTTAGTTTAACTTCTGTTCTGGAGAAAATAGTGGAATCACTGGTTAAAGAGGTGATACAGAGTCACCTAGACAAGACTGCAGTAATAATTCAGACACACCATGGGTTTGTTAAGAGGAAGTCTTGTCTGACCAATTTGATTGGATACTATTCTGTGGTAGATGTAAAAAATGATTTTTTTTTTTAACTAGACGTAAAAAATAATTTTGATATAATATACTTAGGGGTAGAATTTTTCTCAGCCTGGTCTGTGCTTGTTAACAGGAGAAACTGCTTCTGCAAGGATGGGATACACTTAAATAGAAAGGGTGCAAGAATATTTGCTGATGCTATTGAGGCAAAGTTATGTGGGGCAGAAAACTGCTAGCTTGGGGGGATACACGGACTAAGAGCACTAGCATTAGTAGAGGCATTTGATGCAAGAAAGCAAGCTTATGCAGCATCAGCCAAAAAAAAAATAAAGTAAAATAAATAAATAAAAAATAACCACTTCCACTTCACCCCTCTGTTCGTTCGAAATACCTGTCCAGCTGAGCCTTAAACTTATTTAGGCTATCAACTTCCACAACAAGGGATGGAAGTCTGTTCCACCTACCAACCACCCGCTGGCTAAATGCAAATTTCCGCACATCTATCCTACGTCTGTCTTTCCTCAATTTGAATTTATGCCCTCTCAGGTGATTATTCTGAGCAAGAGGAAGAATCCCATCAGTATTGAGCATGCTCAAACCATTCAAGGCTTTGTACACCTCTATCAGATCACCTCGCTGGTGCCTAGTCTCCAGACACTGTAATTCGCAAAACTTAAGCCTTTCTTCGTAAGAGCACCCCTTTGTTCCATTCACTAATCTTGTTGCCCTTCTCTGTACTCGTTCTAGCAGCTCTACATCCTTCTTGAAATGAGGCCTCCAGTCCTGTATACAGTACAGCAGGCCCCCGTTATAACGCGGTTCGCTTTACGCTAATTCGCTATAACGCTGTTCTTATATTATAACCAGTATCTGACTATAACGCTGTCACAGATCGCTATAACGCTCTTTTACAGATTACATTTTTGACATATTTAACGAAATCGTTTCATTTGATGAAGTCGATAGCTTGAAAATGAATAGCAAAACAGCATTAAAACGTTTCCCACGCCGACTTGAGCAATTTTCCCACGCTCAGTGAAATTTTCTCTCACGCTAATTTAAGTACAGTCACTTGTTACGTAGTACCGAGATCAACATTTTAAAAAATGATCAAATATATTGCTTGTAATATTTGCGTTATATGCATTTATCCGAAGTCTAGTCATCACTCAGTACAGTATTAGACATCGTGCGTAACGGACAGTTTACTTGAACATTGTATCATAATTAATTCAACCAACGCAGTTATATTTTCGAAGAGCTAATAATGACCGACAGGAATGAAAATGCAACAACGTTTGGGCGCAGTACGAAGACTATAAATGTAAGAAAAAGACTGAATTTGAAAATTAAATTAGACGTTTTGAAGCGAATCGATTCCGGTCAACGACAAGCGGATGTGTGCCATAATTTAGGACTCGCAAATTTAACTGTTAGAACAATTATGAAAAAATAAAGAATTAATTTTAGCAGCGGGAAAGATAGCTGTTCCACTGCAAGCAACTAGGACTAGACCGGCTATTAGGATTGAAATGGAAAGAGTAATTTTTTTGAAGATAATATTCCAATGCAGAATTCAGTTAAATTAAATATTAAAAAAAGAGAGAGAGAGAGAGAGAAAGAGATTAGCCAATACGATGATCTGAAGAAAACTCGCCTAAAAAAAATGTGGAACCATTTAAAACTGGTAGAATAGATTTAAAATCCCGGGTGAAGCCGCTAGTGCAGATTAAGGAGCCGAAACTTTCAAAAAATAACTTGTTAAAATTATTGAAGAGGGGTATTATGTGTTATACTTCTCAACAAGTTTTTAACATAGATGAAGCAGGACTTTTGTGGAAACGAATGCCTAAAAGAAGTTTCATATTGAAAGAACTCACATCTGGTGAGTATGGGCTTGGCACACACCCAGGGTCCTGAGCTGGATATCATCATTCTTCCCTTTCTTGGTGATTCCCTTCTACTTTTGACTCTCTCTCTCTCTCTCTCTCTCTCTCAGGGCTACTTGGGAACTTTTTTTTTTTTCCTGGTGCAGCATAAGCCTCAGGCTTCCTTGCATCATATGGATAATAATAATAATAATAATAATAAGAAGAACAAAAAACATGCCAAGTTTCAAAGCGGCGAAGGATCGGTTGACTTTATTGTTGGGTGGTAACGCTGCGGGCCATTTAAAATTAATACCCCTTTTAATTTATTTGGAAGAGGGCCAAAGTTCAACTCAAAATCCACACATTTTTCATGATTAAATTCATCCATTAAATTAAATCAATTAAATTCATTATTTTAATTGGAATTTTGTTTACTTTTGAGACGCAAGTAGTTACCACATAATTATATGTATGTAATGCAGAATATTTTATATGGGCAAATATTTGAATATTAAATATTTTGACCGACATTTGTGCATCTTTTCATTACCGTTTATTATTGATTAGGAAATATCCTATGGCACCGACCGCAGCTCACAAATACATATGTTACCTTATGGGAAAGCGGCGCTCGCTTAGCGCGGATTCACTTAGCGCTCTGTTTTTCCGGAACGAATGATCAGCGTTAAGCGGGGGTCACCTGTACTCTAGGTGTGGCCTGACCATTGCCTTATACAAGGGAATAATCACCTCCTTATCCCTGCTAGAAAAATTACTATATATCATTGACAATACACCATGAGCTACTCTTGCAGCCCGTCTGCACTGCTCAGACAACTTCATATCTGCCTGCACAACCACCCCCAGGTCCCTTTCATTCTCTACCACTGTCAGTGTAGTACCACAGAGTTGATACGTTGCTCTGGGGTTGCTGTTTCCCATATGTAGTACTTTACATTTGTCAATGTTAAACTTCATTTGCCACCTCTCAGCCCATCTGCTCAAACTTTCCAGATCCTGTTGCAGCAGCAGCATAGTGTCAGTAGTGTCCTTGACAACCCTGCCAACCTTCGTATCGTATGCAAACTTGGACATTAAGCTGGATATACCATCATCAATATCATTTATAAATACAGAAAACAATAAAGGACCCAATACTGAACCCTGAGGGACTCCACTAATAACATTAGTCCATGATGAGCAGTGTCCATTAATTACCACTCTCTGTCTTCTCCCCCTCAACCACCCCTTTATCCATAGCAGCAATTTGCCTCCAATGCCACACTGCTCCAATTTGTTCAGCAGTCTTCCATGTGCAACAGTATCAAAAGCCTTTCTAAGATCCAAGTATATAATATCAAAGTTATTCCCTGCATCCAGTTCTTTTGTGACTGCATCATAGTATCCAATCAAATTGGTCAGGCAAGACTTCCCCTTAACAAAACCATGCTGTGTCCAAGCTATAACCGAAGTCTTGTTTAGATGATCCTGCAGTGCTTCTTTAACCAGTGCCTCCATTAATTTTCCAGGAACAGAAGTTAAACTCACAGGTCTATAATTACTTGTGTCAGCTTTTGATCCTCCCTTGTGAATTGGGGTCACATTTGCACATCTCCAATCCATGGGTACCTCCTCTGAGTCCAAGGAAGCTCTCATAATTATGCCTAAGGGTTTGCTTACTTCCTTTGCTGCCTCCTTTAATATAACTGGATAGATCCCATCCACCCCAGGTGCCTTTCTTGTGTTTATCTTCAACAATTTCTCCTCCACTTTACTCTCAGTTATTACAAGATTCTTTAGCTTACTACTAGAGTTGAATACACCTCAGGCATTCCCCTCACTGAATAACTCCTCATGTGTGAATGTCGATGCAAAATATTCATTTAGTTTGTTAGCTACCTGAGCAGGGTCATCAACAGTTGACCCATCAATATCAAGTGGACCAATCTGATTCATCCCCTTCCTTCTAGAGTTTACATAAGTAAAGAACTCTTTGCTGTTTTTCTTCGCATCCCTTGTAACTTGGCTACAGATCAACTTGTATCTATCATAGGCTTCTGTGTCACGTATTAATTTGTATGTATCCCATGCATTTTTCTTCTCTGCCATATGCCTCATTAGTTCATCTGACATCCATTTAGGCCTAAACCTTGAACAATATTTCTTAGTTGGTATGTAAAGCCTAGTAGCTTCCAAGATAAGTTCTTTGAATACTTCCCATTTTGAATTTGCTGTTGGTAACATCATCAGTTGATCCCACTGTATAGAATTTAAATACTGTCTCAGTCCATCGTAGTCGCCTTTACGAAAGCAATACCCCTTCCCTTTACCCCTAATGGTAGTTACCTCTTTGAGTAACTCCCACTTCAGAACACTGTGATCACTGCCACCTAGTGGTTCATTTATCTGCAGATTCTTAATGCATGAAGAATCACTAAAAAAAGGTAAAGTGCAGCCATTATCAACCCACTGCAGGATGGAAGCCTCCTCAACAATTCGTGCTGAGGGAAATGGACCATAATCTGCCACGCTGGTCCAGTGCGGGTTGGCAGATTGACCGTATTCAGCGGTCAGGGGCTTGAACCCCGGTCTACTCAGAGAGCGTGTGCTACTGCACTCCCGCTCCTGACCACTCGGCTACGGAGTCCGAAGAATCACTACTGATAATCAAATCAAGAGTATTACTCCCTCTAGTTGCCTTCCGAACATGCTGATGTAGAAAACAATCATCCAATAAATCCACAAAAGCCTTGCTAGTGTGTGAGTGACCAGCCCCCAAATTCCAGTCAATATCTGGGAAATTAAAATCTCCCATTATAAGACTCTCTGATTACTGGCCCACACTATTACTCTGTACAGTTTCTTTTTATACTCATCAGAGTCATTAGGCCTATAGCACACTCCTACTCTCAATTTTGATCTCCCAATGCTTATGTCACACCAAACTGACTGGACACTGTACTGTCCAGCGATGTCGACTGGCTTCACTTCCTTGGATTTTATGTGTGTCTTAACTAATAGCATAACCCCTCCTCCCTTCCTATCCTGTCTATCCTTTCTGTAGACATTGTACTCCCCAAATTCCAGTTCTGCATTCCTTATATCTGTGTGACACCACTTCTCTGAAATCCCAACAATATCTGCCTTTGATGTTTTGAGCAATACCCCAAATTCATCAAATTTATTTACTAAACTCCTAGCATTGGTGTACATGCAAGTATACATGTACCTGCTCTTCCTCTTAGCCATCCTAACACAACCCATGTGTTCACTTGTACCCCCATGATTCCCAGCAGTCTCTGAAATATCCTGCATCTTATTTTCCAGGCTGCTGCTCATTCCAATAGAAGGAGTGCAAGAATCACTTTCTCCTCTGCCAGTGGCTACTGTTAATCTATTAGTCCTTGTATCCCCCCAATCTAGCAGTTTTCCGACCCACCTAACACTGCCTCGATAGCATCAGCAAACATTCTTGCACCCTTTCTATTTAAGTGTATCCCATCCCTGTAGAAGCAGTCTCTCCTGTTAACAAGTACAGACCAGGCTGAAAAAAATTCTACCCCTTGAGCTCTGCACAATCTTTTGAGGGCCGAATTGATCGACAGGGCTCTCATCATATACTCCCTCCTATCGTGTCTGGGCAGAATTGCAGACACTTTCAAATTAGAATTAGTTAATAGATTAACAGTAGCCGCTGGCAGAGGTAAAAGTGATTCTTGTACTACTTCTATTAGAATAAGTAGCGACCTGGAGCGAGGGGTGCTGGGGGTTTCAGGGACTGATGGCAGTCATCGTGAAACAGATGGGTATATAGGATGTGTTAGGGTAACTAATAATAAGGATAGGTACATGTATACTTGCATGTATACCAATGCTTGAAGTATAGCAAATAAATTTGATGAATTTGAAGTGTTGGTCAAGACATCAAAGGCGGATATTGTTGGGATAGCAGAGACGTGGTGTCACACAGATATAAGGAATGCAGAACTGGAATTTGGGGAGTTCAATATGTACAGAAAGGATAGACAGGATAAAAAGGGAGGAGGTGTTATGCTGTTAATTAAGAAAAACAAAATCAAAAGAAGTGCATCCAGTTGATATAGATGAACAGTGCACTGATGAGTCAGTTTGGTGTGACATAAGCAATGCGAAAGCAAAAATAAGAGTAGGAGTCTGATATAGGCCTAATGACTCGAATGAGTACAATGAACAATTGTACAGAGAAATAGAGTGGGCTAGTAAATCAGAATGTCTTATAATGGGGTATTTTAACTTTCCAGATATTGACTGGAACTTGGTCACTCACACACTAGTAAGACTTTTGTGGATTTATTGATGATAGTTTTCTGCAGCAGCATGCTCAAGAGGCAACCAGAGAGGGTAATACGCTTGATCTGGTTATCAGCAGTGATCATTCGTTTATTAAGAATTTGCAGATAAAGGAACCACTAGGTGGCAGTGATCACAGTGTAATGATGTGGAATTTACTTAAAGATATAATTACCATCCGTAAAGGTAAATTTTGCTCCCGTAAAGGTGAGTACAGTGGTCTCACACAGTTTTTAAATTCTGTACAGTGGGATCAACTGATGATGTTACCAACAGTAAATTCTAAGTGGGAAGCATTCAAGGAATTAATCGTGGATGCTACTAAAAGTTTCATACCTATTAAGAAATATTGTTCAAGGTTTAGGCCTAAATGGTTATCAAAGGAACTAATGAGACTCGTGACAGAAGAAAAATGCATGGGATGCATATAAATTATCAAGCGACTTAGAAGCCTATGACAGATATAAGCTAGTCTGTAATCAAATCACAAAGGAGGTTAGGCAGGCGAAGGCAGATTATGAGAAATCTTTGGCAAAAGATGCTAAGAAAAACAGCAAGGATTTCTTTACATATATAAACTCTAAAAGGAAGGAGATGAATCTGATTGGTCCACTTGATATCGATGGTTCAACTGTTGATGATTCTGCTCAGATAGCAAACAAACTGAATGAGTATTTTGCATCTACATTCACACATGAGGAGTTATTAAGGTTTGAAAATGCCAGAAGGTTATCAAATTGTAGCAGGGTGCTTAATGATTTTGTAATAACTGAGAGCAAAGTGGAGGAGAAATTGTTGAAGTTAAACATAAGAAAGGCACCTGGGGTGGATGGGATCTATCCAGTTATATTAAAGGAGGCGGCAAAGCAACTAAGCAAACCCTTAGCCATAATTATGAGAGCATCCTTGGACTCAGGGGAGGTCCCCGTGGACTGGAAATGTGAAAATGTATCCCCAATTCACAAAGGGGGATCGAAGGGTGACACGAGTAATTACAGACCAGTTAGTTTAACTTCTGTTCCGGGTAAAATAATGAAGTCACTGGTTAAAGATGCATTGCAGGATCATCTAGACAAGACTGCAGCAATAATTCAGACATATCATGGGTTTGCTAAAGGAAAGTACTGTCTGACAAATTTGATAGGATATTATGATGTGGTTCGAGCCCGTCACCACCAAATACGGACGATGCGGAAAGGTCAGGGAATGACCACCGCATATCCCGGAGCAATATGGCTTTAGTTGGTAATGTTCCCAAAAAAAAAAAAAACCAACCAAACAAACAAACAATGATGTGGTTACAAAGGAACCGGATGCAAAAATAATTTTGATATCATATATTTGGATTTCAGGAAAGCTTTTGACACTGTTTTGCATGGGAGACTATTGTACAAATTGGAGCAGAATAGTGTTAAGGGTAAGTTGCTACAATGGATAAAAGGATGGTTGAGCGGGAGAAGACAGAGGGTGGTAATCAATGGGTGCTGCTCTTCGTGGACTAATGTTATTAGTGGGGTCCCACAGGGTTCAGTGTTGGGCCCAATGTTGTTTTGTATATTTATCAGTGATATTGTTGAAGGTATGTCCAAGTTTGCAGATGATACAAAGGTTTGCAGGGTTGTTAATGACAGTAATGGCAGTGTGCTACTTCAACAGGATCAAGATAATTTGGGCAGATGGGCTAAGAAGTGGCAACTGAAGTTTAACCTTGACAAATGCAAAGTACTGCATATGGGTAGAAGTAACCCCAGAGAAACGTACCAACTGTGTGGTACTACACTTAAGGTGGTAGAAAATGAAAACGACCTGGGAGTAACTGTGCAGTCAGATATGAAGTTTTCTGAGCAATGCAGACAGGATGCCAGAGCAGGTCATGGTGTTTTGTCAATGATATATAGGAATTTTGCTAGTAGGGAAAAGGAGGTGATTGTCCCGCTGTATAAGGCAATGGTCAGGCCACGCCCTGAGTACTGCGTACAGGTCTGGAGGCCTCATTTTAGGAAGGATGTAGATTTGCTTGAGCATGTACAGAGAAGGGCAACCACATTGGTGAGGAGAATGAAGGGATCCTCTTACCAAGAGAGGCTTAAGTTCTGCAAATTACAGTGGCTGGAGACTAGGCACCTGTACGGTGATCTGATTGAGGTGTATAAGGCCTTGAATGGGTTGAGCATGCTGAATTCTGATGGGATTCTTCCACTTGTTCAGATTACGAACCTAAGGGGGCATAAGTTCAAATTAAGAAAAGACAGATGTAGAATAGATGTGCAGAAATTTGTCTTTAGTCAGCGGGTGGTTAATTGCTGGAACAAACTTCCATCTGTTGTTGTGGAAGTTGATAGGTTAAATAAATTGAAGTAGGAACTGGACAGACATTTGGAGAGAATGGTGTGATTTTTTTTTTTTTCGCTGATGCTACATAAGCTCATACACTTGCTTTCTTTAATCACATGTCACTACTACTACTACTAATAGATGTGCGGAAGTTTGTCTTTAGCCAGTGGGTAGTTGATTGCTGGAACAGACTTCCATCTGCTGTTGTGGAAGTTGATAGCTTAAATAAATTTAAAGCTGAACTAGATAAACATTTGGAGTGACCCGATGGGTGAAATGGGTAGTTTTTTTTTTGGCTGATGCTGTATAAGCTTGCTTTCTTGCATCGTATGCCTGAACTAATGCTAATGCTAATTTACAAAGAGGGGAAAGTCAGCAACAGTTTCTTGTAGCAATCAAAATCAGTCGATCAAGATTCCCCCATGACAAGACATTTTAATTTGCTAACCTACTCCATATTGTCTGCTTTATATTGACATTCATTGTTAGAGACAGAAAAATATTAAGTATGCTAATGTTTGCATTAGCATGCATTAGTTACAAGTAAATAATCCTATGACTGTATTTTAATGTGTAAAAAAAAAAACCTGCAATATTTCACCTGTACATCCCCACTTACACTTTATCTAGTTCTTCCTTGAATTTATTCAAACTACTCACCTTTAAAACACCAGTGGGAATATATTTTTATTTTTTGTGTGATAGCCAAACAAAGATTTCTGGAATTTTCAGTGGAAAAATCAAAGAAAACACTTTCAGTGAAAGATATTGAGAGTTTCAGCTGTTGTTGACTGAATATATGTAGGCAACTGTTGAAGGTTGTGTGGGTTTTTGAAGAGTCTGCACAATTGCCCAATTGTCTCTGCGTTAAAATACTGTTGCCTTTCTAAATTTTACTTGTATTTTTATATCCAAATATATTGTTTATATAATTACTAAATATTTGTTATTTCTCATCTGGTGCATATGGGCATTCCCTTTACAGACCTACATTTTAACCATATGTTCTGAAATAGTCATGTAATTTAGTTTGTTGGAACCAATGGCAGCATTTTTTTAGTACATAATTCTAATAGTGGTCAGATGCAATAAATGAAGATGTTCACTATCACTGTGATGTTCTAACTACGCCATCACCTCGTTAATGTTTTCAAGCATTTTGTCAATTTCTGGTGCTTTTTTTCTTACACTAGTCATCAACATTACCTTTAGGGTCACTCCCTAAATCACTAGCCTTGTCTGTCGATTCTTTCCACTGTTCACAGAGGCTGAGACTTTTTTCCTCCTCAGGTAACATGCAATCGGAGCTTCCACATTCACCTCAATCCAAAGCAGCCAGGTCATTTGCTACAAGCTGCTTTGTTAGGTGCCTTTTTAATATCCATTTACTTGTTGGTGGGAAGTTTATAGTAGAGTGCTGTTTCATTGCAGTTGTACAACTGTTCATCTGTGAATCACATTATGCTTGTTATTTGGTTTTTAGGAGCATTAGCAACTAAGGCCATATTGCTCCGGGATATGTGGTGGTCATTCCCTGACCTTTCCGTATCCTCCGTATTTGGTGGTGACGGGCTCGAACCCCGGTCTAATCAAGAAGCGTGTGCTACACACTGCTGCTCCTTCCCACCTGGCTATGGAGGCGCCCACATTATGCAGAAATTCAAGAAGTGCTTCTGCTGCTGTTGTAGGTCAAATGCAGATTCGCCTACAAGACTATCCTAGGATATCCCATGAATGAGCCTTCCGTCTCCAAAGCACCCTTCAGAAGCTTTAAATGTGTTATCATTTCCAAAAAGTAGCTTATGAATTTTAAGTGCCCGCACTTTAGAGGCATTATATAAAATGGTCCACATCACTGTTTTAACAGAGTAGTTTTCTTTCTTTGGAGGCTTACTTCATCTTGTATAAAGTCTACAAATCAATGCAATTTTTTGTCCTCTTTGATCCAACCATGGATTGTTCTTTCTGGAATTTCACAGTCATGAAATATACTGCATTTTGTTTTGCCATTTTCAACTCTTTCAATAATCTTTAAGCTTTTCATCGACTGTATAATTTTTTCTTTTGGTGGCCATCACTTCAGTCATACTGATTTTGCTGTGTATTTATTTCTGATGCAGTAGAATTTACTGTATTTTGAGAAAACTAAGTCAAAACCAAATGTCCAGCCTATCATGGTGCCAAAGTGAACTCACGTAATTTCTCCATAAATCACTTGTCAGTTCATGTGTATTTGTCTAGTTTAGCCCTTAGCCATTTTTGCTATCCTAAGCGTAACTTCTAGTCAAGGAAAGGACATCATGTGCCATTATTTGCAAAAATTCACTTTGTAACTAACGTAACTAATGCATGCTGCTGTTGTTTGCAAAAATTTACTTTGTAACTAATGTAATGTGATTAACAAATGGTATCCATATTCCCCTCTAGAGGCAGCTGTTTGTAATTAGCATTATTCTGATATACTTTTTATTGCATCTTCAGCTGAGGGGAGAAACTGGATAGCTACAGTAATTAGTCTCCAATGTGGTAGGATGTACAATATATACAAGTGGATACAGTACAGGCAACCCCTGTATAACACGGTACTTCTACAACATGGTTTCGCTCTAACATGATTGATAAATTGTGGCAATCCACACACAACACAGTACTTACATAACACAGTTAGAGAATTTTGGTAAACCTCACAGAATAGGGTATTTTTGAGCTTTTGTGCTGGGGGAACCTTGCTATTATGTTGAGTGTAATTTTTCAACATTTCCACTCATTTTGAATCCACACTGTTGACTCACTAGTCAAAAAAAATATTGAGAAATCCTTGTATTTTATTTTGTTAGGAAATCCCCATGTCATGTTCTGTGCTCTTGAACTTGTGGTAAAATCTAGATTTCAGTTTTATTACTATTGGATAGCACACCAGGCCATCCAAGAGACTTAAGTCATCCAAACGTTGAAGTAATGTTCCTACCACCACAGTTGTACTAGGTTAATACAATTTCTTTCATTCAGCCATTAGATCAAGGCATTATATCCATCTTTAAAACTCATTACTTCAAAAAATCATTACAAATGGATTTTGGAAAAAACTGATTCCGAATCTATTGAAGTAATGGAGGCATGGAAACATTTCTCAATTGTGGACTGTATCAGAATCATAGCTTTATCGCTGAAAGAAGTAACACCATACGTTAATTGTGTTTGGGAAAAATGTATGGCCAGACTCAGTTCATTCAGGAAATATGGTTGAACCGGCAGAAAACGGAATCAGTGCAATATTAGAACTTGCTATGTCGGTAGGAGTGGAAGATTTTGATGATATGACTACTGAAGCCCTTGTGGGTAGCACAGTTAATAGAATCGCCCTCCTCCCTACACCAGGTGGAAAACATCTGAGTTTGAATCCCGTCGATGACAGAGGAATTTTTAGCATTAGCATTAGTAAAGCACATGATGCAAGAAAGCAAGTTTATATAACATCAGCCAAAAAAAAAAAAAAAAAAAAACAAATCTAATTTCACCCATCCACTCGCTCCAAATGTTTGTCTAGTTCTGCCTTGAATCTATTTAACCTATCAACTTCTACAATGACAGATGGAAGTTTGTTCCAGCAATCAACCACCTGCTGGCTAAAGGCAAACTTCTGCACATCTATCCTACAACTGTCTTTCCTCAATTTGAATTTATGCTCTCTCAGGTGATTATTCTGAGCAAGAGGAAGAATCCCATCAGCACTGAGCATGCTCAAACCATTCAAGGCTTTATACACCTCAATCAGAACACCTCGCAGGTGCCTACTCTCCAGACACTGTAATTTTCAAAACTTAAGCTTTTCTTCAAAGAGCAACCCCTTGTTCCATTCACTAATCTTGTTGCCCTTCTCTGTACTCGTTCCAGCAGCTCTACATCCTTCCTAAAATAAGGCCTCCAGACCTGTATACAGTACTCAAGGTGTGGCTTGACCATTGCCTTATACAAGGGGATAATCACCTCCTTATCACTGCTAGAAAAATTCCTGTATATCATTGACAAGACACCATGAGCTATTCTTGCAGACTCTCGGCACTGCTCAGAAAACTTCATATCTGCCTGCATTACCCCCAGGTCCTTTTCATTCTCTACCGCTGTCAGTGTAGTATCATACAGTTGATATGCTACTCTGGAGTTACTGCTTCCCATTTGCAGTACTTTACATTTGTCAGTGTTAAACTTCAGTTGCCACCTCTCAGTCCATCTGCTCAACTTTTCTAGATCCTGTTGCTGCAGCATACTGTCATTAGTGTCATTAACAGCCCTGCCAACCTTCATATTGTCTGCAAACTTGGACATTAAGCCTAATATACCACCATCATTATCATTAATAAATATAGAAAACAACAATGGACCCAACACTGAACCCTGAGGAATTTCACTAATAACATTAGTCCACAAAGAACAGTGTACATTGATTACCACTCTCTGTCTTCTCCCACTTAACCATCCCTTTATCCATAGCAGCAATTTGCCTCCAATGCCACAGTGCTCCAATTTGTGCAGCAGTCTTCCATGTCCAACAGTATCAAAAGCCTTTCTAAGATCCAAATATAATTATGATATCAAAGTTATTCCCTACATCCAGTTCCTTTGTGACCACATCATAGTATCCAATCAAACTGGTCAGTCAAGACTTCCCCTTAACAAAACCATGCTGTGTCCAAGCTATAACTGAAGTCTTGTCTTGATGATCCTGCAGTGCTTCTTTAACCTGTAAAAATAGAAAATCAACCTCAGGACACAAGCAATTTATACACAATATACATAGAGTAACATGGCCTTAGTCACCTATGCTCCTAAAAAAATAAAAAAATAAAAAATGATTACTGGAGACTCTGAAGAATTATTGGTAGAAAAAGAGGCTAGTGAAGCGGATTTGGTGGAAATGGCATTGACGGTAAAACTGCTCTATCGTCCTGATTTCAGAGGAAGATAGAGCAGAAGAAAATTCTAAACTTCCAAATTTTACACTAAAAAGCATACGGGAAAGCATAAAGTTAACCAAGCAATTAGAATCTTATTTTTTTAATGCAGAAAATTTTGGATAAAAGGAGCTCAAAGTTCAAAGGGAGCTTCAAAAATGCTTAGTTCCTTATGATGTAATTCACAAAGATTTATCAAGCAAAAGCAAACAAACCCAGATTACTGATTTTTTTAAGGAGGAAGAAGATACATGAAATCTAAAATGATGTACTTTTGTTAGTTTTGTTAACAAAACAGTGCATTTTTGTTAGCTTTTGGAACATAACCCCCACTGTAATTTTGCATTCGGATTAATTAGATCATATTACAGATGTACTGAAAACCACTGCCAGTGAAGCTTGTCCTTCAACCCATATAGAGTCAATGATGCATTCTCTTTCCATTTTTAGATGACATGGAGGGGGAATATTTCTAATATCTAACATATCAGTCACTGTGTATATGACAGCAGCAGAGGCAGAGGATCCCTAACTTTTTCCATATAAATACTCATGTTGGGTAAATGAGTTTCTAGTGCCCCCCTCTCCTCTTTGAGGAGAGAGGGGCACTGGATTATGTAAAACTTAGTTTATGTAGTTTAGCACTACACTATGTAAAACTTAGTTTATGTAAATGACATGTTTTCTAATCTTGTGGCTTATATTATAGTACATTGTACAGGTCGACCATCACTAATCTGGCCACCAGTAATCTGGTTCCACTGCTAATTTGGACATAATTTCTGCGAACGTAATTTCAAATGTCCCGGTTGACTCACCGACCTGCCGCTACTGTTTTGGTGGCGTTGGTTGCAGCATCAGCTGTTGGCGCAAACTCATAAACACTGGCAAGCCATTCCCACTTGTTTTTCTGTTTTTTATTATAACCTGCTCACATTTACCCTCAGCCATGGTTCCAATGCATAAAGGAAGTGCCTCTCATGGTGTAAAGCACAAACATCATACATTGTCCATAACAGATAAAGTTGAACTTCTGAAAAAACTCAACAGCAGTGTGTCTGTGAGAAGTTTAACTCTGCTTAATTGTAAATTACAGCAATTTCTCTCTGTTTCTCTTATCTCAGTAATTTTATTTTAGCCATTCCTTTTTAGATTTTTTCCAACACATACAAACTTGCGGAAAAACACAACACAACACAATATGATGGATAATACAGCACGCTAACAAACATGTTTTCACAAAATCTCTAACAATACTGACAAACTTATTGCGATGTTTGAGATTTTATTTTATTGTAATTAGTTTTATTGCAGTGCTCGCAGCGCATGCAGTAAACTAATCACAAACAACCTTCATATGTATGCCATAATAGCATCACACACACACATATGTGGCCATCACAGCTTCTCAAGAAAACCCCCAGGGGCTCACATCTGGTGAGTATGGGCTTGGTGCACCCAGGGTCCTGAGCTGGATATCATCATTCTTCTTTTTCTTGGTGATTCCCTTCTACTTCTCTCTCTCTCTCTCAAGAGAGATTGATATTGATATTTGATATTTGATATTTTTAAGTAATAAATATCAAATATCAATCTCTCTCTCTCTCTCTTGGGGTAATTCGGAAAATTTTTTTTTTTGGCTGGTTCAGCATAAGCCTCAGGCTTCCTGGCACCACATGCCTAATGATGATAATAAAGTAACCAACATATGTGGCCACGTTGGCCACATACAGGGTTATTCAAAATGAAGTCCAGGGTTTCAGAATTTTTTTTTGGGAAAGCGCATGTGCCATAATCATTTGTAGCCAACTCGAAAGAACACATAATATCTCAAGTTTCGTTCTCACGCTCGTGATGTTCGGTATGCTTCACGGCTAACCACCAGATGGCATTGGATGCATACCACCGTGCAGTCATTCATTTGCCTGTGATGCCAGTTCTGTAGATTGAATCCTGCCGCCTCGGTCTCCCGACCTAACGCCATGCGATTTCTTCCTGTGGGGTTTCGTAAAGGATAACGTTTTTGTGCCTCCCTTACCTGCGACTATACCAGAACTGAAAGATCGGATCACCAAAACCATTGACAGCATCACTCCTGACTTACTAAGCCATGTGTGGGAAGAATTCCTTTTCCGAGTTGATGTCTGCCGGATCACTAAAGGCTCTCATATTGAACATTTATGAGGTATGTAAAAAAACTTCATTACTATACTTGCATTCTGGAAATATTTCTTTCTTCCTATGTCTGCTCGTGTGTGTACAGGAATTGTTTGAAACCCCGGACTTCATTTTGAATAACCCTGTATATGCAACATAAAAAAATACTTTTTTTTTTTTTTATATACAGTATATATTTTCAGCGAAAAAAACGACAACACTGACATTACAATATTTATTTTAGAATTACTAATCAAATTATTTCCTAAATAATTTTTGGCCCCTGGGGAATTTTTTCCTTAAACTAGCTTGGCAGTCAACATGTTAAAGGTAGAAGGTGGCGTTTAGCTGTTAGGTAAAATGTATGTGCTAAAATAACCACCGGTGAACCGGCAAACTCACTAATCTGGCATCCCACGGGTCCCAACGCTGCTGGATTAGTGATGGTAGACTTGTATTACCAGAATTTTATTTTACATTGTTAAATTTGTTATTTAGGAGGATTTCAGAACAATAAGCCTCTCAATTCAGTAGAGAAGTATGATCCAGAAGCTAACAGCTGGAGCTTTGTTGCTTCTATGAAAACATGTCGGGGTGGAGTAGGAGTATCTTCACTAGGAGGAAGACTATATGCAGTAGGGGGCCACAATGGAACCAACTATCTTAGTTCTGTAGAAGTTTACGATCCACTATTAGATAGGTAAGATTTCATTTTCCTGTTTCTTTTTTTTCCCTAGGGTTTAATTATTTAACTTTGTTTAGTGTTTAATTCAGTTAAAAACTAAACCATCTTTTCACATATAATTCATAGGCAAAGTTTGTACACCTTTCCACTTGTATAAAGCTAATGTTCAATGTAATCTTTAAATGGCATACAAATCAGGACTTTATTTAAGTAACTAGAAATAAAAGCTCTCACAAAGGGAGGTGAAAATAGCATACTGTCTATGTGGTGAAAAGTAGCATACTTTCTTTACTGTCTTAACAACACTAAAGACAGTATGCTACTCCAACTGGATCTAGATAAGTTGGGCAAATGGGCTGAAAAGTGGCAACTGAAGTTTAACATTGACAAATGCAAAGTACTGCATATGGGTAGCAATAACCGAAGAGAAACGTACCAACTGTGTGGTACTACACTCAGGAAAGTGAAAAAGACCTGGGGGTAATTGTGCAGTCAAATATGAAGTTTACTGAGCAGTGCAGAGGGGCTGCCAGGGCAGGTCACAGAGTCTTGTCAATGATATATAGGAATTTTGCTAGCAGGGACAGGGAGGTGATTATCCCATTATACAAAGCAATGGTCAGGCCACACCTAGAGTACTGTGTACAGGTCTGGAGGTCTCATTTTAGGAAGGATGTAGAGTTGCTAGAACGAGTACAAAGAAGGGTAACAATATTGGTGAGGGGGACAAAGGGTGCTCTTACCAAGAAAGGCTTAAGTTCTGCAAATTGTAGTGCCTGGAGAGTAGGCACCTGCAGGTGATCTGATTGAGGTGTATAAGGCCTTGAATGGGTTGAGCAAGCTGCTGAATGCTGATGGGATTCTTCCTCTTGCTCAGATTAAGAACCTGAGGGGGCACAGATTCAAACTGACGAAAGACAGTTGTAGAATAGATGTGTGGAAATTTGCTTTTAGCCCGCGAGTGCAGTAGCATACGTTCTTTGAGTGGACCGGAGTTCAAGCCCATGACTGCTAAATACAATTAACATTTGTATCGATTGATTTATTGTAAACTCCACTGACCTGGTGGTCGTGCCTGAGTATAAACAAACTATCCTATATGGGCTAATTTCACAGCCTTTAAGCATGCACAAGCCAAAACATGCTACATTCACCATCAGAGTCAAAAGGAATTGTGGATCTGTTTACACCATCATATGTAAATGGGATTATAGAGGGCTAGAGATGCTGACTGTGCCTCTGCGGCCCCCCTCTACAACCTGGAATATGAACTGAATCAAGTAAAGCTATTTCTGTCAAACAGTAGTTATGCTCTGTATTTGGTCTAAAAAACCATTGCAAAACTTGTTGATAGTCTTCTATCTTAGCTTATTTTTAGCTTATTTTTGGTATTTAGCTAAGCATTTAGAAAGTCAGTAATGTAACAATAGAGTACATGCTTCTGTGGCGTGGCATAGCATGTCATACTCTGAAATCTTAGTTCATGTGGTATTGTTAAGTTAAATTTAGATTAGAATCATGCCTAAAATAAGAACAGCAAAGAAAAAGCTCAAAGTAGCAGGAATGCTTTGTCTTAGGAGAGAGCCATTGATGGCAGTTCTTTTGTAAATCAGAGCTACACACAGTGTGCCACACCATGGAAGCATGTACTATACTGTTACATTACTGACTTTCTAAATGTTACTGCTTTCTACTGTTACATTACTGACTTTCTAAATGTTACTGCTTTCTACTGTTACATTACTTACTTTGTTACTACTTTCTACTGTTACATTACTGACTTTCTTTCAAGAATATCTGTAGTGGGACATGATGTGGCCAAAGGCGAAATCATGTACCACTATGTACACTGTCCTACTATTAATATCTGGACACCTCTCCATGGATGGGGAAACAGGTCCTATGCATGCAACACATGACTGAACCTGCTATAAATATGCACACTGGGCTTTGAACAGACAATTGCAAAAGTGGGCATGCAAGATGACACGTTCAACAGAATTAACAGATTTCCAACGTGGAATGATAGTAGGATGCCACATAAGCAAGTGTTCTGTACGAGACATCGCAGTCACTCTGGGGGATCCCTAGGTCAACGGTTAGTGACGTCATATGCAAACGAAAGAGGAATGGGACTGACTCTGCCAAAAAATGGCCTGGTTAAACCCTGAAAACTAACAGAGGAACTGGGCACCAAATCATAATTTGCCATTCTCTCAAGTTGCACAAACTCTCTGTGAGAGTATTGGGACTAATGTCAGCACTAGTACAATACAAAGAACAGTCCACGATATGGGTTATGATGGTTGTGCAACTGTTTACTAGCCATTGGTCACCTCAACAAATGCTAAACGCAGATTAACATTGTGTAAGGAGTGTGAATCCTGGACTGTAGAGCAGTGGAACGCAGTCCTATGGACAGACGAGTTGAGGTTTGCACTCTACCAATCTGATGGCCATTCCTGGGTGTGGCAAATGCCAGGGGAACAGTTCCTTCCTGATTGTATCCTCACAACAATGAAGTTTGGTGGAGGCAGTGTCATGGTATCGGGCTGCTTTTCATGGTTTGGCTTGGGTCCATTAGTCACTATCAACAAAACCATGAATACTGTGCAATACCAGGCCAGTCTGGACAATTATGCACTTCCAAAATTATGGCAATACTTTGGGGAAGGCCCATACCTGTATCAGCAAGACAAAGTGCCATGCCATACTGCTCGATTCATAACAGAGTGGTTTGAGGACATGGGTGTAGAAAATTTGGATTGGCCAGCCCAGAGTCCTGATCTGAATCTTATTGAGCCTCTTTGGGTTGTATTGGATCATTGGGTACATGCATGTTGAGATTGCCCAAAGAACAAGGCTGAACTGGTGGCTGTGTTAAAGGCCTAGTGGAGATACATATCACCTGACATTTATAAAAAGCTGGTTGAGAGTATGCCACGAAGATTGAAGGCCGTCAAAAAAGCAAAAGGTTTCAGCACAAAAGATTAAATGACACAATAAAAGTTTTTTTTGTTTAAAGGGAGGTGTCCAGATATTAATGGTAGAGCAGTGTATATGCTTTATGTATGCTTTCATTGCAGAGAGTGTATCTGAAGATTAAACACTAATTCAGAATTCTGATGGGCTTATATGAGAGCTTGAGGAACAGAGTTGATGCATTCAAATAAATTAAAAAGAGGGACCCATCAAGCACTGAGCTGCCCATCCTAACACTTGAGTCCATGCTTAAGTACCAGAAAACAAATGGCATCCTCAACAGTAGATATCTCTGATCCCACAGGAAGTAGTTGGTGACTATTGTCAGAGAAATGGGAAATATATTTTATAAAAAGGATAGTGGAATAGGACTAGGGTATGTCTGCCAGGGAAAAAATTGATGTTGGAAAGCAGATATCATCTTTTAAGGGCACAAAAGGTGCACTGTTGTACAAGTTGGTACTAATGATATAAGGAATAGGAAATTTGCAGATTTACTTAACAAGTGTAGGGCAATGTTGAGAAAAAGTCATAAGTTAAGATTAAATTTGAAAGTGTTTGCAGTTCTGCTCAGACACAATATGAGGGAGTACATGATGAGAGCCTTGCCAATTAATATGGTCCTGGAGAGACTATTCATGGGGATTAACTGTAAGGCTTGTGGGGGAGAATTTTTCACAGCATGGTCTGTGCTTGTTAACAGGGATGGAGTAAGCTTAAATAGAAAGGGATGGGATATACATACACTTAAATGGAAGTGGGTACAAGAATATTTGCTAATGCTATCAAGGCAGTGTTACTTAGGTTGGAAAACTGCTAGTGTGGATACATAAACTGTTAGATCAACAGCAGTTGCAGGTGAGTGATTCTTGAACTGCTTATATTGAGACGTGCAGCAGCCTGGAAAGCAATGTATTAGAGAGTACAAAGCTTGTGGGGGTCCTCACAGGACAAGCAAATACATGGGTTGTGTTACAGTTTTTAATATTAAAAACAGGTTCTTGTATACTTGCATGTACCTTACTGAGAAAGACTTCACTTCTGTAAATTGCATTATGTGGAAACCAGGAACCTGCAAGGAGATCTGATTGATGTGTTTAACTTTTTGAATGGATTGAGTAAGCTCAATGTCAATGGGATCCTCTTACCCTTGCTCAGACAACACACATAAGGGACATAAATTTAAAATGAGGCATAATTGTTGTAAGACAATAATAATAATAAATCTAATTGACATAGCGGTACCCAACACTGGCAACTTGCAGAAACCCATGGGGAAAAAATCAGGAAGTACATGAACCTAAGACAGAAGATCAAAGAGATGTGGCATATGTAACAAGTAATGACCATTCCAATCATCATGTCAACCACAGGTATGTTGCCAAAGACCCTACATAACAGCCTAGCAGCAATAGGTCCCCCAGCGAACACCTACAAGGAACTCCAGAAAGTCGCAATCCTGAACACCTGTAGGACAGTCAGAGTTCCTCGACCAACAGTAACACCAGACATAACAACAACCACCCTGTGTACTTGGTAGCAATACCCGTCATGATGTGGAACCCCCAATCAGGGAGAAATAATATAAGAGCAATAATAATAAGTATACTGCACTGAACCTAAGCGAGGAATCCCCCTCCTGCCCAGACGGCACAAGAAATGAAGTTAGAAAGATGGGCAAAGAACACACTCCATGGCAGACACTACAATGACCTCCATCAAGATCACATCGATAACATTGCTCCCAATGCATGGCTCACAAGCGGGACGCTCTTTCCTGAAACTGAAGGATTCATGCTGGCCATCCAAGACCAGGTAACAACACCAGAAACTATAGAAAATACATCACAAAGGAGCCCAGAATGTCAGATGACACATGTCGACGATGCCACCTGGCCTCAGAAATGATCCAACACATCACTGTGGGGCGCAAGGTGGTCACCCAGACTGAGTACACTCATAGACATGACCAGGTAGCCAGGATAATATATCAGAAGCTAGCGAGGAAATACCAGTTGACCAAAGAAAGTGTACCATACTACAAGTATGAACCCCAGGCAGTACTAGAGACCCGACCCACAAGCTGTACTGGGACTGCACTATACTAATGGATAAGACCATCCCGCACAACAGACTGGACATAACCCTTGTGGATACGGCACCTCCGTAGCCAGGTGGGAAGGAGCAGCAGTGCCTACCACATGCTTCTTGATTAGACCGGGGTTCGAGCCCGTCACCACCAAATACGGAGAATACGGAAAGGTCAAGAGAATGACCACCGTATATTCCCGGAGCAATATGGCCTTAGTTGCTAATGCTCCTAAAAACCAAATAACAAACAATAACAAACAAACCCTTGTGGACAAGATGGAAAAGGCTTCCTACCTGATTGACATAGCGGTGCCCAACACTAGCAATGTCCAGAAAACCCATGAGGATTGGTTGGTTGGTTGTTTGGTTTTTAGGAGCATTAGCAACTAAGGCCATATTGCTCCGGGAATATGAGGTGGTTATTCCCTGACCTTTCCGCATTCGGTGGTGACGGGCTCGAACCCCGGTCTAATCAAGAAGCGTGTGCTACGCACTGTTGCTCTTTCCCACCTGGCTACGGAGGCGCCAACCCATGAGGAAAAAATTAGAAAGTACACAAACCTGAAACACGAGGTCAAGGAATTGTGGCATATGCAAGGAGTATCAACCATCCCGATCATCGTGTCAACCACCGGTATGGTGCCAAAGACTCTACATAGCAGTCTAGCAGCAATAAGTATCCCAGAGAACACCTAAAAGGAACTCCAGAAAGTTGTAATCCTGAACACCTGTAGGATAGTCCAGAGATTTCCTTGACCAAAAGTAACACCAGACATTACAACCACCCTGTGTACTCGGTAGAAGTATCCGTCACGGAGTGGAATCCCCCAATCAGGGGGAAATAATATAAGAGCAACAATAATAATAAGATAGAGGTGCAGAAATTTGATTTCAGCAGCAGAGCAGTTGACTGTTGGAACAAACTTCCATTTGGTGTTGTGGGAGTAGACAGAATAAATTTAAAGAAGAATTAGACAAATTTTTAGCAGGGATAGATACAGGTGTTGTGGGAAGGTTTTTTTTTTTTAGTTGATTCTTTATAAGCTTGCTCCCTTGCTCATTTGCCACTACTAATACTAACCTTCATAACCCTCTTTATCACTGCAGCATTGGTAAGTCAGTTGCCAGAAAACCCCTGCATCTGCTTAATATAGTGTTTGTTGACCAACAGCATTGTGGGCAGAGTTTGTTGAATTTCTTCTGTGCACCTGCTCAATATGTTGTATTGCAATAAAAGAGCTTGGTGATAATATCAATTTGGGCAACCTGGATTATAATTCTATAAGAAAAAACACTTTTTTAATCTTCAGGAAATTAGAACTCTTCGAGCTTTTAAAGCTTTTCACATAAAAGCTTTCAAGTTTTCACATCAAATACTATTAACAGGAACAGTGAGAAAGTAACAATCTCTCACTGATTATCTGTCTCAGTTCACAAATTCCCAGGAGCCCTTCATCTTTTTCATCACTTTCCTAGTTTCTTCTTTCCTCTCCCACCCCAAATCCAAGTCCAAATGCCAGCACAACCAACAACAGCCTATTCAACCAAGCTCTATCATTAATAAATAACAGAACATTGCAAATGAAATACAGGTTAAATCTCATTATAACAAACCCTCAGGACTATACAAATTACTTTGTTATACTGAAATTTCGTTATACTGGATAAGGAAAAGAAAACAAATTATAAATTAACTTTATTTTAAAATAGTCATACAAATGCAAATAATCATTATAAAATTTTATTTTTTGATCAAGAAGTCTGATATTTTTGATTGTCTGATATTTTTAGTAGCACCATTAAAAATGAAATTTTCAATACCTTTTAACTGCTGAAAAATATTTTCTGGGATATCAGTAATAGAGGACAAATAGCCTTGAACTTTTTTCACACCATTTCAAGTTTCTGCAAGTGAAATTTCTTCATAAAGTAGCTCAGCAACATTTTTATTATAATTTTTGCTCTCAAACCTCATGAAGGCATTACACAAAGGTGCCTGTACATTTTCAATAATTTCCTGGTCTGTCAACTTGCTCATAGTCAAATTGTCGTCTGCTTCTGTGTAATCTTCATAATTAACCGTGTTCAGAACTCCTGTGGCAGCATCTATATGATTCTAGAGATGGTCCAGTCATCTCTATTACAGTTATCTATATTTTAAGATCACTATTTGCAAGAATATTTTTCTTCTTCTTCCAACATTTCAATATGGTACTCTTTTTATGGACAACCATGCTGAAAAGATCGCATCACATGCTTCTTTAACATCTATTTTTTCATTATCTTCTGAAGCTAATTTTAACAATAGCCTTTCAATTGTTGTCTGTTTACTTCTGTAATGCATTTTTAACTGCATGTATGATTCCTAAGTCCAAAGGTTGGAAGACTTCTGTAAAATTTGAAGGTAAAAATTCATCTTTAACATGTCAAATTATGTGCTAAGCAAATTATCAATTAAGAGCAGGATTTTTCTTTTTTGTCTTTTCATTTGGGCATCCAAGTTTTTTAGCCATTTGTTAAATATTGCTTGTGTCATCCGAGCATGTTTGTTTGAATGATAATCTCAGGTAAGCGACTGAACATTCTTAAAACATCATGGATTTGCTTATCCTCCAATGAACAATGGTTTCAGTTTTTTGTGTTCCAGAAGCATTGTAGTAAAAAAAAAAATAATGGTTAAAAGTTGTTTTGATTTCTTCCTTTTTCTGCATAAATCTCCCTTAACAGTGAGTGTACGATGTGGAAGTTACTGATATGACATCTCCTTCTCATCACCATTAAAAATATCATTGATATTGTATTCTGCGATTATCCTTTTTTAAAAAGTTTTTTAGCCATTCATTAAATATTGCTTGTATCATCCAAGCATGTTTGTTTGCATGATAATCTTGGGTAAGTGACTGAACATTTTTAAAACATCATGGATTTGCTTATCATCCAATGATCAATGGTTTCAGTTTTTTGTGTTCCAGATGCGTTGTAGTATTAGCATTAGTAGAGGCATTTGATGCAAGAAAGCAAGCTTATGCAGCATCAGCCAAAAAAAATAAATAAATAAAAAATAATAATAATAAATAAATAAATAAATAAAAAATAACCGCTTCCACTTCACCCCTCTGTTCGTTCGAAATACCTTTCCAGCTGAGCCTTAAACTTATTTAGGCTATCAACTTCCACGACAAGCGATGGAAGTCTATTCCACCAACCAACCACCCACTGGCTAAAGGCAAATTTTCTCACGTCGATCCTACATCTGTCTTTTCTCAATTTGAATTTATGCCCTCTCAAGTGATTATTCTGAACAAGAGGAAGAATCCCATCAGCATTGATCATGCTCAAACCATTCAAGACTTTATACACCTCTACCAGATCACCTCGCTGGTGCCTAGTCCCCAGACACTGTAATTTGCAAAACTTAAGCCTTTCTTTGTAAGAGCACGCCTTTGTTCCATTCACTAATCTTGTTGCCCTTCTCTGTACTCGTTCCAGCATCTCTACATCCTTCTTGAAATGAGGCCTCCAGACTTGTATACAGTACTCTAGGTGTGGCCTGACCATTGCCTTATACAAGGGAATAATCACCTCCTTATCCCTACTAGAAATATTCCTATATATCATCAACAATACACCATGAGCTACTCTTGCAGCCCATCTGCACTGCTCAGAAAACTTCATATCTGTCTGCACAACCACCCCCAGGTCCCTTTCATTCTCTACCACTGTCAGTGTAGTACCACAGAGTTGATACGTTGCTCTGGGGTTGCTGTTTCCCATATGTAGCATTAGTAGAGGCATTTTACTTTACTTTTGTCAATGTTAAACTTCATTTGCCACCTCTCAGCCCATCTGCTCAACCTTTCCAGATCCTGTTGCAGTAGCATAGTGTCAGTAGTGTCCTTGACAACCCTGCCAACCTTCGTATCGTCTGCAAACTTCGACATTAAGCTTGATATATCATCATCAATATCATTTATAAATACAGAAAACAATAATGGACCCAGTACTGAACCCTGAGGGACTCCACTAATAACATTAGTCCACGATGAGCAGTGTCCATTGATTACCACTCTCTGTCTTCTCCCCCTCAACCACCCCTTTATCCATAGCAGCAATTTTCCTCCAATGCCACACTGCTCCAATTTGTGCAACAGTATCAAAATCCTTTCTAAGATCCAAGTATATAATATCAAAGTTATTCCCTGCATCCAGTTCTTTTGTGACTGCATCATAATATCCAATCAAATTGGTCAGGCAAGACTTCCCCTTAACAAAACCATGCTGTGTCTGAGCTATAACTGAAGTCTTGTCTAGATGATCCTGCAGTGCTTCTTTAACCAGTGCCTCCATTAATTTTTCAGGAACAGAAGTTAAACTAACAGGTCTATAATTACTTGTGTCGCCCTTTGATCCTCCTTTGTGAATTGGGGTCACATTTGCACATCTCCAGTCCATGGGTACTTCCCCTGAGTCCAAGGAAGCTCTCATAATTATGGCTAAATGTTTGCTTACTTCCTTTGCTGCCTCCTTTAATATAACTGGATAGATCCTATCCACTCCAGGTGCCTTTCTTGTATTTATCTTCAACAATTTCTTCTCCACTTTACTCTCAGTTATTACAAGATTCTCTAGCTTACTGCCAGAGTTGAATACACCTCTGGCATTTCCCTCGCTGAATAACTCCTTATGTGTGAATGTTGATGCAAAATATTCATTCAGTTTGTTAGCTACCTGAGCAGGATCATCAACAGTTGACCCATCGATATCAAGTGGACCAATCTGATTCATCCCCTTCCTTCTAGAGTTTACATAAGTAAAGAACTCTTTGCTGTTTTTCTTTGCATCCCTTGCCAAAGATTTCTCGTAATCTGCCTTCGCCTGCCTAACCTCCTTTGTGACTTGGTTACAGATCAACTTGTATCTATCATAGGCTTCTGTGTCACGTGTTAATTTGTATGTATCCCATGCATTTTTCTTCTCTGCCATATGTCTCATTAGTTCATCTGACATCCACTTAGTCCTAAACCTTGAACAATATTTCTTAGTTGGTATGTAAGGATTAGTAGCTTCCAAGATAAGTTCTTTGAATGCTTACCATTTTGAATTTGCTGTTGGTAACATCATCAGTTGGTCCCACTGTATAGAATTTAAATACAGTCTCAGTCCATCGTAGTTGCCTTTACAAAAGCAATAACCCTTCCCTTTACCCCTAATGGTAGTTACCTCTTTGAGTAAATCCCACTTCATCACACTGTGATCACTGCCACCTAGTGGTTCATTTACCTGCTGATTATTAATGCATGAAGAATCACTACTGATAATCAAATCAAGAGTATTACTCCCTCTAGTTGCCTCCCGAACGTGCTGATGTAGAAAACAATCATCCAATAAATCCACAAAAGCCTTGCTATTGTGTGAGTGACCAGCCCCCAAATTCCAGTCAATATCTGGGAAATTAAAATCCCCCATTATAAGACTCTCTGATTTACTGTCCCACTCTATTCCCCCGTACAGTTTCTTATTATACTCATCAGAGTCATTAGGCCTATAACACACTCCTACTCTGAATTTAGATCTCCCAGTGCTTATGTCACACCAAACTGACTCGACACTGCACTGTCCGGCAATGTCGACTGGCTTCACTTCCTTGGATTTTATGTATTTCTTAACTAATAGCATAACCCCTCCTCCCTTCCTATCCTGTCTATCCTTTCTGTAGACATTGTACTCCCCAAATTCCAGTTCTGCATTCCTTATATCTGTGTGACACCACGTCTCTGAAATCCCCACAATATCTGCCTTTGATGTTTTGAGCAATATCTCAAATTCATCAAATTTATTTACTAAACTCCTAGCATTGGTGTACACACAAGTATACATGCACCTGTTCTTTTTCTTAGCTACCCTAACACAACCTATGTGTTTATTTGTACCCCAATGATTCCCAGCAGTCTCTGAAATATCCTGCATCCTATTTTCCAGGCTGCGGCTCATTCCAATAGAAGCAGTGCAAGAATCACTTTCACCTCTGCCAGTGGCTACTGTTAATCTATTAGTCCTTGTATCCCCCAAATCTAGCAGTTTTCCGACCCACCTAACAGTGCCTCGATAGCATCAGCAAACATTCTTGCACCCTTTCTATTTAAGTGTATCCCATCCCTGTAGAAGCAGTCTCTCCTGTTAACAAGTACAGACCAGGCTGAAAAAAATTCTACCCCTTGAGCCTTGCACAATCTTTCCAGGGCCGAATTGATCGACAGGGCTCTCATCATATACTCCCTCCTATCGTGTCTGGGCAGAATTGCAGACACTTTCAAATTCAATCCTAATTCACGGCTTTTTTTCAACAGTGACCTCTACTTGTTAAGTAATTCCGCTGGTCTCCTACTCTTAATATCGTTAGTGCCAACGTGTACAACTATATCACCTTTTGTGCCCTTAAAACAAGTAAAACAAGATGGTTAAAAGTTGTTTTAATTTTTTCCTTCTTCTACATAGATCTCCCTTAACAGTGAGTGTACGATGTGGAAGTAACTAATATGGCATCTCCGTCTCATTAGCATTAAAAATATCATTGATATTGTATTCTGCGATTATCCTTTTAATATCACTATCACGCCCTTTGTTAACTTGGTTCTGTGGTATGTCATTATCTTCTCCACAGATTGTCCTGGAAGTTATTCCATATTGTTCTCAAAACCTGTTGAGCCACCCAAAACCTGCTTGAAAATTATCGTGTCCTAAAAGTTTCCCAAAATCTAATGTTTTTCATAGTTATTGGACCACTAATTGGGATATTTCTTGAACGAACATTTTGTAACCATGGAAAAACGCTTTATCGATGTCACATGTAGTGTTTCAAATCCTCTTTCTTTGAGATCACAAAGCTGTTTCTGTAATCTTATCTTCAATCTTTTTATGATCTTTTAAAATTGTAGACCAAATTCTTTTGCAACTTCATTCTTCACTTTCCCAGCATATATTTTTTTCTGAAATTGACAGTTTTTCTTTTAATGTGAATTGTCATCGTTTTTCATTCTTTTTGTACATTTTAATGGTCACTAAAATAAAAAGTTAATTAAATCACTTTGTAATCTGCAATTATTCTAACCACACATAATTCGGTATACAGTACACTTGACAACAGAAGACTGAACAACTCTACATACAGAGTAACTAAGAATAATGCAAAAAAATGGTAACAATACTTGAAATTTTCTTTACTACAATCCATGTCTTATTGTTTACATGTGCATTTCAAATGGATTATGGTGCTGAAATTTTAGGAGACACTGAAACATCGTTCGGCAATGCCATTAAGCTTGAAACCAGCTGAATTTAGCCCAAGTAGGTACTCTGTACCAATCTACTGCTAAGATAAATGTAATCAATGTTTGTTTTTGCATAGGTATGGAATTCATTTTATTTTTATTGGTGATAAATATTTGTTATTCTGAGATTTTGATTTCGTTATAAATAGATCTGGTTAATATATTTTTAAGTAAGTTCTTTCAAACACAAAAAGTGTTTATTATTCTGAAAATTTTGGACTAAGATGCATTTAGGGCTAAAGCCTCAAGCTGCATTTAGCCCTAAATGCATCTTAGTCTGAATACATCATACACCATCAGGCATCCCTCATATTGTGGAGTTATACTTCATAACTGTTTTGCCATCATTTGGGTACCTACCCACCCACCGAAGAAGGGCCAAATAGCCCTGAAACGGTGCCGTCTGGGTGGTGGTACCTATCTGAGAATAAGTAACATTAGTCTTCTCCTTAGGTGAAGCGTTACTTATTCGAAGTAGTGCAATATCATGGAAACTCATTGTGATGTTATTCACAATATGAGATATAACTTAAAATGATGCCGCCTTATAAATATTCTGTTTATTCAGAAATGCTGTGTATTAATGATACTATTGCACTTAATATATACATAGTCTGAAAATTTTGTTATTATGGAGTTTGTTACACTGAAATTTAACCTGTATTTGGTTACAATAGCAGTGCAAAGAAGAAACCATATGTATGGAAAATAGCCTCTGACCCTTTCAGGAGTGACTATAGTGTAAACCATTGCTCACTTCTATGTGACCTTAAACTAAATTTTATAATTTATATTCCTCTGATTTAAGACTATAAGGTAAGAGTTGTAATGTGTCTTTTACTATTAATATAGTTTGGAACTTTGTTTAGTCTTATTAAAAATTACACTGGTCAACACGCAAAATGTTACAAAAACACCTAATCTTGACTAATTTTATGCTGCTAACCTGAAAATCACATTAAAATTTTGTTGATTGGCTCTTGTTTTCAAATTACAGTTGGGTTCTCATATTAGTGAGTTATTCTACATTATCAACTATGGCTGTCGGCAAAACGCATGGCAACACAGCAGTTTCAGTATCACCATGCTCTTATCACGTGATAGCAAATTGCTTTGCTCTGCATCACGTGATAAGTTGTCGTTTCAAATGCATCTTCAACACTGTTGCAGTAATCCTTGAATATGGCTAGGTCCTGGGTGATTTGTTCTCAGTTAACATTTGTTCTCTGTGGGATTCCTATTTTTTGTGCAGTATTTGCCATGTTAGATTAATATGCCCCATAATTGTTTGAATTGTATTAGTATTAGCAGTGGCCACATGGTGCAAGGAAGCCTATGGCTTATGCTGCACCAGCCAAAAAAAAAGAAAAAGAAGAAGAAGAATAATAAAATAAAATAACAAAAAATAATAATAAAAAAAAAATTAATAAGAGAAAAGGAAATAGACAACCTGTGCATTTCCCTATTCCCATGGGTCACCTTTGAATTTCCCCACACTGTCAGCTTCTACCACCCATGTAGGTAACTTATTCCAGTAATTTATAACTCGCTGGCTAAAATAAAACTTCCTGCAATCCAGTTGGTACACAATAGTCTTAGATGCTGATGCACCATAAAACTTCTAATAACCAACCTGCAATCCAGTCTAAGCAACTGCCCCTATAACTTGAAATTATAGCTCCTAGTTCTAGAATCATTTATAACCGTGAAAATTTTGCCCTCATTCATTTTGCTTATGCCTCTCAGAGCCTTAAACACCTCAATCAAGTCTCCTTTAAGGTGTCTAGTTTCCAAGCTCTGCAACCCACATATTCAAAGTCGTTCTTTATATGGACACCCTTTTGCTGATCTCACCAGATGTGTTACTGGCCTTTGCACCCTTTCAAGGAGCCCAATATTTTTCTTTAGGTGCGGTCTCCGTATTTGAACACAGTATTCCAAGTGTGGTCAAAACAATAGCCATAGACAGGGTGTTTCAAAAGTGATGGTCAATAATCTAAAGGCGAACTGTACAGACTACAACATGCAAAAAAAGTCTAGTAAACATCGTTTTTGAGATATTGCACATTTTTAGTTGGGATCCTCCACTGACGTGATTGTTTAGGTTAGGTTATGCTCATTCTCTCTCTCTCTCTGATTCCCCTCTCTCAATGCTCTGAGACATAGCAGGTGTACCAGTACTTCTCAACATGGAAAGAGGTTACAGCAATGAAGAGTATGCAGACATGTACTTCATGTATGGTAAAGCCAATGGCAGTGCACTCAAGACTGCACGTTTGTACCAAGAAGCATTTCCCCGCTGAAGGCAGCCCAACAGGTGCACATTCATCAGGGTACATGTGCACCTGTTGGGCTGCTCCCGGTGCGCACTGGGACTTTTTGCTTATTTTAGTTTGTACTTTTCACCTTTAAATTGACCATCATTTTTGAAACACCATGTATAATGGGATTATGATGTCCTTATCTCTACTAGCAATTGTTTGATTTATCAAACAATTCCTAGTCCATGTTCTTTATAAGGCATTGAATTGTTTGATAAATCAAACAATTCAATGCCTTATAAAGAACATGGATGCTTCGCACATGGAGTACAAGCAGGTAGGCCCAGAAGGATAACACCTGATGTTGAGGAAAGGGTGTTAGAAAGAACATCCTGTAACATGTAACATCTGTAAAATGCTGTGGTGTCGAAACCAAAAATTAAAAATGTATTATTTTATGTTTAATAAAACCACCCTTAGAAAAAGATTCACAGCTTTTTGCTAAACTAGTGCTCCCATAGTCAGTGGTGGATCTTAACAGAAAATATGTTCACTGAGACTTTTTGCTTATTTTAGTTTGTACTTTTCACCTTTAAATTATTGACCATTATTTTTGAAACACCCTGTGTAATGGGATTATGATGTCCTTATCTCTACTAGCAATTGTTTGATAAATCATCAATTGCACACCATGGGCCTTCCTTGCAATCAATCTACAATGCTCGGAGAACTTCGTGTCTGACCGTATCATAATACCCAAGTCCCTTTCCTCTGCTAACAGCTTAAGGTCGACTCCATCAAGTGTATAAGTTATTTTGGGGTTACTGTTCTCCAGATGCAATACCTTACACTTTGCTGGATTAAAGCATAGCTTCCATTTTTCTGACCATCCCTGAAGTCTATCTAGGTCAGTCTGAAGAAGCTCTGCTTGGCAGTGATCATTAACCACTCTACCAATCTTTACATCATCTCCAAATTTAGACATCATGCCCTCTATCCCTTCATCGATGTCATTTATGAAAATCAAAAACAGTGGTCCTAATAATGATCCTTGGAGAATCCCACTTCTTACATCAACCCAATCAGAGGAATAACCATTTATCACAACCCTCTGCCTCCTGCCCTGAAGCCATCCAGCTATCCATCTAAGGATTTTCCCTGTGATTCCAACCTATTCCAGCTTATAAAGTAACCGCTCATGTGGGACTGAGTCACATCCTTTGCTGAAATCTAAATAAACAATGTCGAAATTATTCCCTAAATGCAGCTCTTGAGTGACCCTGTCAAAATAGCTAACCAGATTAGTTAAACATGGTTTTCCCTTTCCAAAACCATGCTGAATATCCTTCAGAATTCCATTTCTATCAAAATCCTAAATTCCAGTCTTGATCATTGTCTCCATGATTTTTCCTACTGCTGAAGTTAGACTGACCGATAATTTCCCACTTCACTCGTAGAACTGCTCTTATGTATTGGAGATATTGGCACTTTTCCAATCCAACAGAATCACTCCCAAGTGCAGTGATGCTCTCATAATTAGCCTCAATGGTTCAATGCATTCACAATGCATTAGGCCAGATGACTTCTGTTACGTATGTGGAGAAGTCATGTTAGCTTCAAGAAAGTGTCCTCTAACTCGAGCCATAAAAAAGGCCTACTTCTTGTACTTTGAGTGTAAAGTAGGCAACCAGGGCAAGAACTGGACTCCACACATATGCTGCACTACCTGTTCATTAAAACTCAACACGTGGGTGAATCTAAAGGGACGTTTTATGCCTTTCTCAGTGCCCATGATATGGAGGGAGCCAACAAATCATGTCACAGACTATTACTTCTATATGGCACCTCCTATTAAAAAAGGGATGACAATGAAGAAAAAGTGGACAGTGACGTACCCAAATATACCATCTGCAATTCGCCCTGTGCCTTACGGCAAAGTACTACCTATTCCTGAACCACCCAACCATTTTTCTCTACGTTCTAATGAAGATGAAGACACTGATGAACATCAGCTTGATATACACAAAGTACAGCAGCCATCTACGTCAAGGTATCCACCATTTTATCTAAACCTTTATCATTCTGAACCATATAAGATCACAGAAAGTAAGCTTAATGACCTCATTGGGATCTCAAACTATCGAAGAATAGGGCAGAACTTTTGGCCTTGGAATGGAATCTTCCAAACAATGGAATCTTCTAAATCATTCTGTGAAAGTGACAACATTTCATACAAGAAATAGAGACTATGATAAATTCTATCAAGCAGAAGAAACTCACTGTAAGGGTGTTGATGGTCTAATAGCATCAACATGATGGTCTAATAGCATATAACCCCAGGGCTCACATCTGGTGAGTATGGGCTTGGAAAACCCAGGGTCCTCCTGAGCACCATATGGCTGATAATAATAATAATAATAATAATATGTGGTGATTTAAAGGTAATCGCCATTTTATTAGGACTACAAAAGGGTTACACTAAGTATTGTTGCTGTCTCTGTGAGTGGGATAGTTGTGTCAAGGACATGCACTACGAGAAGAGGAGTTGGCCTTAATGAAAATCATTAACACTTACCTCCATCACTGCACATCAAACTGGGGCTCATGAAAGATTTCATGAAGGCTTTGGAAGCGAACAGCCCTGCATTCACATACTTCCAAGAGAAATTCCCAAGAATTAGTACAGGGAAGATTAAGGCAGGCATTTTTGTTGGTCCACAAATAAGACAACTTTTCAAAGACGAACAGTTTGAATGTGCTTTTAGTGATAGTGAGAAATCATTGTGGAAAGCCTTTCGAAATGTTTCAACTGGTTTTCTAGGAAATGTTAAAGCCAGAAACTACAGGCAGTTTGTGGAAGATCTCATTATTTCTTATGAAAAACTGGGGCGCAACATGTCATTGAAGATGCATTTCGTGCACTCACACCTGGATTTCTTCCCGCCAAACTGTGGTGCCGTCAGCGACAAACATGGTGAGTGTTTCCATTAAGACATCACATTGATGGAAAAGATACAGAAACAAATGGAGTGCTGCCATGTTAGCCGATTATTGTTGGATAGTGAAAAAAGGAGTGTACCCAAAACTGAATACAAGCGAAAGGTGAAAAGGTCCAGTGTTTGATACAGGTATGTTTGTAGCTACACCTTACTGCCATATAAATAAAAAATACCTTGTATAAATATAAAAAAAACTACTTTTTTCGAAAACAGGAGCCAATCTGCAAAAGTTTGTGTTGGTTGCTTGAAGCCCTCTGAGAGCAAGTTACTGGCCACCATAGCTAATGAAACCTGAATAAAAACTTCCATGATTTTGAGCCAGACTCGCGCAGCTCCTTCTAATCTCACCATTAACCAGAGGAAGGCGCTTAAGGAGCAAAGACAGGACGACAGCATTTTTGTTTACTCGCAGACAACTGTGATTCTCAACAAAGCTTTGGAACTGTTGAATGATAGGACAATGCATAAGGTTACCTGTCGGAATCCCTTGGTAGGATTGGAATGGTATTTCAACAAAATACTGCAGGGTTGGTTGGATGCCGAGATCTCCAGAGATGCGTAGTGGACACTTCATGGGGCGCCAGCTGCCTAGGTTTTATGGCCTACCAAAAATTCATAAGGCAGATTCCACTTAGGCAAATCGTATTGTTTGTGGGCAATCCTATGCATGCATTATCCAGATATCTGGCCAAATTAATATCTCCCATTTAGGACATTTGAACTTTATCATCAAAAACAGTGGAGACTTTGTGCAGTTTATATGTGCTCAAGGTGCCTCCGTAGCCAGGTGGGAAGGAGCAGCAGTGCGTAGCACATGCTTCTTGATTAGACTGGGGTTCGAGCCCGTCACCACCAAATACAGAGGATGCGGAAAGGTCGGGGAATGACCACCGCATATCCCGGAGCAATATGGCCTTAGTTGCTAATGCTCCTAAAAACCAAATAACTAACTATATGTGCTCAAGTCATTGAAGAGGGTGAGGCATGGTGTCATTCGTTGTGGTGTCTCTGTTAACATGCATCCCCGTCGAGCATGGGGTGAAATGCATGTGCATGGCATTGGAGAGGGATGACACCTTAAGGGACAGGACTCCCTTGAGCATAGATGATATTTCTAGCGGGGTAGAACTGTCTCTCCAGTACCACCATGTTATTTCAAAACACTATGTATAAGCAGGTTTAAGGTGCAGCGATGGGATCCTCAATTAGTGCTGTTATAGCAAACCTAGTCATGGAGGAGCTAAGATTTTTGACGGGTTTGTTTCCCCCATGCGTGCATGGAAACGATACGTCGACGATACATTTGCCATTGTACAAACAGGGAGAGAGCATGAGGTTCTCAGTTTTCTTAATAGCTTCTCCCCTTTTATTCAGTTTACCTTGGAGGTGGAAATGGATGACACCTTCGTTTTCCTTGATGAGTTGGTGTATAGAGATGGCCTCAGAATAAAAATGAGTGTATACAGAAAACCCACATGCTGGGGGCAATATACGCATTATAACACGGCAGCCAACAATCACAAGAATAGTGTTATTAGGGCCTTGTTAGATAGGGCTGGGTCCCACTGTTGTAGTGCCTCCGAGGATAGAAAGGAGGAGATTAAATGTGTCACAGCAGCAGGTCTCAGGAAATGCGGATACCCACAGAAGACCTTGGATAAATATGTTTGGGAAGCAGAACACGGACGAAGAGAGCTGTTTGCACCCATTGCCACCGCATACATCCCCTACTATCTGGGCTTTACTGAGCGAATCGCTTGAGTATTACGTGCCTGTCAGACACTGTGTGCAACTACCAGGGCAAAGATTGCACACAGTCGTGTCAAAGGTAAAAGATTCCATTCCCATACCCATGGAATGTACAAGCGGGGTCATATATAAGATTAAATGCCCAGATTATGAGGAGTGCTATGTTGGTGAGATAAAACGCCATTTCAAAGACTGTATAGGGGTGCATATTAAAGCAATAAAGGCTGCAGATTATGGGAAATCTGCTGTGGCTGAACGTTTTTGGTAGGAGAACTACCAGATTTCACCTGGCGATGCCATTATAGTTGACCGTTTGCACAGATTTTAGAACCGCAAATGGCTTGAGAGTTTGCAGATTTGCCCAGTCTGCTGACGAGGCTAGTGGGAGCCAGACGTGTTCAAAGCCGCTAAGTGGATTTTTCTTATTTATTGATTTGAAATTATTGTTTTTCTAAAACTTTTGATTTAAATTTAATAGTATAGCATTATTTTGTCATTTTCTGATTAGTCTGGTGTATTTATTCTTTACTCGGCCTTGTAATTGCATAAAAGTATCGGTAAGGGTATCAAATCCACACGTTACAAGTTGCAGCTCCGCTGAACAAGAAGTTTTTATAGCCATATTTAGCCGCTTTATTGACCATTTTTTACATCAAATTATTTTCTATAAGTAGCTTATAGAGCTAGTCAGGATCGTTAGTTTATTCTGAATTGAGACAGCGAGATTTGAAAGTTAATTAATACTTAAGTGTCCCTAGAATTACCGTTCGTAACTTGCCGCCTTTGTTATACGATACGTTATATACTGAACTAGATAGCGTTAGTATAGTATAGTATAAAATTGTCAATTAATCAGTAAAATCTATTAAACTTGTTAAACTACGTTGTAAATTAAATTGTACTTTTGACTAAATACATATAACGACTTAGATTACAAACGTAACATAATTAATTAATACATACCTTGATATGGAAGTTATATAAAGGGAACTTGTAGATAATTAATACTTCACACTGAAAAATATATATACCGTTAAAACTGTGTTGGGATACAAATTTAGGGTTATAATTTTATACTGAAATTGAAATTTTATTGAAATTAAATCGAAATCATGACTCAGACCAGAGCAGCAAAGCAAAAGGCTCAAGCTAATATAAGTGCTGTGGCTCAGAGGAGAACTGAGGGGGGGGGGGGGGCAGTTGCCTTCTGAATCACAGCCTTTTAAAATGCACTGCTTGCATGTTGTTTGTGGAGCAATCAGATACGGGACATGATATTGCCATGGAAGATGTCTTTGTGTGTGCGCGTACGATGCAAGGAGTGTAACGAAATCAAGCAACAACTCAGCATTGTTATGGGCCTATATGCCAGAGCTTGCACTTGGTCATCACGCAACACAGCGGCAACCCCCAAGGCAGAATGCACTGGTCCCACAGGAACTAGTAGTTGTTGGTGACTCTATTGTCAGGGAAACGGGGAACATGCTTTGTAAAAAGAATAGGTGGAACAGGACCAGGGTATGTCTGCCAGGGGCAAAGGTTGATGATGTTGCAGAGCGGATATCATCTTTTAAGGGCACAAAAGGTGATATAGTTGTACACGTTGGCACTAATGATATCAAGAGTAGGAGACTTGCAGAATTACTTAACAAGTACAGGTAACTTGAAAAAAACCCATGAATTAGGGCCAAATTTGAAAGTGTCTGCAATTCTGCCCAGACACGATAGGAGGGAGTATATGATGAGAGCCTTGTCGATCAATTCAGCCCTGGAAAGATTGTGCAAGGCTCAAGGGGTAGAAATTTTTTTAGCTTGGACTGTACTTGTTAACAGGAGAGACTGCTTCTACAGGGATGGGATACACTTAAATAGAAAGGGTGCAAGAATATTTGCTGATGCTATCGAGGCAGTGTTAGGTGGGTCGGAAAACTGCTACCTTGGGGGGGGATACAAAGACTAATAGATTAACAGTAGCCACTGGCAGAAGTGAAAGTGATTCTTGCACTGCTTCCATTGGAATGAGCAGAAGCCTGAAAAATAAGATACAGGATATTTCAGAGACTGCTGGGAGTCATTGTGGTACAAGTAAACACATGGGTTGTGTTGGGGTAGCTAAGAATAGAAACAGGTGCATGTATACTTGGGTGTACACCAATGCTAGGAGTTTGGTAAATAAATTTGATGAATTTGAGGTATTGCTCAAAGCATCAAAGGCAGATATTGTTGGGATATCAGAGACGTGGTGTCACACAGATATAAGCAGGGCTTTTTTTGTGACGGTACGCAACGGTACGGCGTACCGGCACCTTTTTTTAGAGCGTGCCAGCACGGGTCACACGCCAAGCACGCAGTGGGTGTCATCCATGCCAGCTGCTTCCATCTATTAAGGAGATCATGTGACAATGGGCAAAGTCAGCAACCGTCAACCACGGCCGTATCGCTAGCAGTCTGGAAGAGGTACCCGTTTCTAAATCTCGACCAAAACTTCATTATGAAATTATTTTTACTTATTTTTTTACTTGGTACTTACTGTATTTTTATATTTTACTTATTATTTTTTATTTATTAAATAAGACTCACCTTTGACTTATTTTTAATATACTTGTATAATAAATTTATGCGTAATAAAATGTGTGTTAATAAAATTAATGGTCGAGATTCAGTATCGGATATAGCGATGCGGCCGTGATTGACAGGTGCTGACTCCGCCCAGTGTCACGTGATCCTTAACAGACGGAAGCAGCTGGCATGGCTGACACCCACTGCGTGCCAGCCGTGTCACCCGTGCCAGCCGTGTCACCCGTGCCAGCATGGAATTTTTCTTGATAGCAAAGAATGAGTACCGGCACCTATTTTTTTTACAAAAAAAGCACTGGATATAAGGAATGCAGAACTGCGATTTGGAGAGTACAACGTCTACAAAAAGGATAGACAGGATAGGAAGGGAGGAGGGGTTATGTTATTAGTTAAGAAACACATAAAATCCAGGGAAGTGAAGTCAGTCGACATCGCTGGACAGTGCAGTGTCAAGTTAGTTTGGTGTGACATAAACATTGGGAGATCAAAATTGAGAGTAGGAGTGTGCTATAGGCCTAATGACTCTGATGAGTATAATAAGAAACTGTACAGGGAAATAGAGTGGGCGAGTACATCAGAGAGTCTTATAATGGGGGATTTTAATTTCCCAGATATTGTCTGGAATTTGTGGGCTGGTCACTCACACACTAGCAAGGCTTTTGTGGATTTATTGGATGATTGTTTTCTATATCAGCATGTTCGGGAGGCAACTAGAGGGAGTAATACTCTTGATTTGATTATCAGTAGTGATTCTTCATGCATTAAGAATCTGCAGATAAAGGAACCACTAGGTGGCAGTGATCACAGTGGATTTACTCAAAGAGGTTACTACCATTAGGGGTATTGCTTTCGTAAAGGCGAAAACGATGGTCTGAGGCAGTATTTAAATTCTGTACAGTGGGACCAACTGATAATGTTACCACCAGCAAATTCAAAATGGGAAGCATTCAAAGAACTTATCTTGGAAGCTACTAGGCTTTACGTACCAACTAAGAAATATTGTTCAAGGTTTAGGCCTAAATGGATGTCAGATGAACTAATGAGACATATGGCAGAGAAGAAAAATGCATGGGATACATACAAATTAACATGTGACACAGAAGCCTATGATTGATACAAGTTGATCTGTAACCAAGTTACAAAGGAGATTAGGCAGGCAAAGGCAGTTTACGAGAAATCTTTGGCAAGGGATGCAAAGAAAAACAGCAAAGAGTTCTTTACTTATGTAAACTCTGGAAGGAAGGGGATGCATCAGATTGGTCCACTTGACATCGATGGGTCAACTGTTGATGATCCTGCTCAGGTAGCTAACAAACTGAATGAATAGTGACAAATGGGCCTGGAGTACTGGGGTCCATAGTTTCAAATACATATATATATACACAGTTATGCCCAGTTAATTTATTAAAGTACAAATAAAATAAAATATAAGTACAAATTCAGTAGCTTTCGGAACACGTGTCCGAAGTTGATAAAGGGACACGTGTTCCGAAAGCTACTGAATTTGTACTTATATTTTATTTTATTTGTACTTTAATAAATTAACTGGGCATAACTGTGTATATATATATATATGTATTTGAAACTGAATGAATATTTTGCAACGACATTCACACATAAGGAGTTATTTAGCGAGGGGAATGTCAGAGGTGTATTCAACTCTGGCAGCAAGCTAGAGAATCTTGTAATAACTGAGAGTAAAGTGGAGGAGAAATTGTTAAAGATAAACACAAGAAAGGCACCTGGGGTGGATGGGATCTATCTAGTTATATTAAAGGAGGCAGCAAAGGAAGTAAACAAACCCTTAGCCATAATTATGAAAGCTTCCTTGGACTCAGGAGAGGTACCCATAGACTGGAGATGTGCTAATGTGACCCCAATTCACAGAGGATCAAAGGCTGACACAAGTAATTATAGACCTGTGAGTTTAACTTCTGTTCCAGGAAAATTAATGGAGGCACTGGTTAAAGAAGCATTGCAGGATCATCTAGACAAGACTTCAGTTATAGCTCAGACACAGCATGGTTTTGTTAAGGGGAAGTCTTGCCTGACCAATTTGATTGAATACTATGATGCAGTCACAAAAGAACTCTATGCAAGGAATAACTTGGATATCATATACTTGGATCTTAGAAAGGCTTTTGATACTGTTGCACATGGAAGACTGCTGAACAAATTGGAGCAATGTGGCACTGGAGGCAAATTGCTGCAATGGATAAAGGGGTGGTTGAGGGGGGAGAAGACAGAGAGTGGTAATCAATGAACACTGCTCATCGTGGACTAATGTTATTAGTGGAGTCCCTCAGGGTTCAGTGTTGGGTCCATTATTGTTTTCTGTATTTATAAATGATATTGATGATGGTATATCAAGCTTAATGTCCAAGTTTGCAGACGATACAAAGGTTGGCAGGGTTGTCAAGGACACTACTGACACTATTCTGCTGAAACAGGATCTGGAAAGGTTGAGCAGATGGGCCGAGAGGTGGCAAATGAAGTTTAACATTGACAAATGTAAAGTACTACATATGGGAAACAGCAACCCCAGAGTAACGTATCAACTCTGTGGTACTATACTGACAGTGGTAGAGAATGAAAAGGACCTGGGGGTAATTGTGCAGGCAGATATGAAGTTCTCTGAGCAGTGCACACGGGCTACAAGAGTAGCTCATGGTGTATTGTCAATGATATACAGGAATTTTTCTAGCAGGGATAAGGAGGTGATTATTCTCTTGTATAAGGCAATGGTCAGGCCGCACCTAGAGTACTGTATACAGGTCTGGAGGCCTCATTTCAAGAAGGATGTAGAGCTGCTGTAACGAGTACAGAGAAGGGCAACAAGATTAGTGAATGGAACAAAGGCGTGCTCTTACGAAGAAAGGCTTAAGTTTTGCAAATTACAGTGTCTGGAGACTAGGCACCAGCAAGGTGATCTAATAGAGGTGTATAATGTCTTGAATGGTTTGAGCATGCTCAGTGCTGATGGGATTCTTCCTCTTGCTCAGAATAATCACCTGAGAGGGCATAAATTCAAATCGAGGAAAGACAGATGTAGGATAAATGTGCGGGAATTTGCCTTTAGCCAGCGGGTAGTTGGTTGATGGAACAGACTTCCATCCTTTGTTGTGGAAGTTGATAGCCTAAATAAATTTAAGGCTCAGCTGGACAGGTATTTTGAACGAACAGAGGGGTGAAGCGTAAGTGGTTTTTTTTTTTTTTTTTTTGGCTGATGCTGCATAAGCTTGCTTTCTTGCATCATATGCCTCTACTAATGCTAATGCTCTTCTGAGTATAATACCATTAATAGAGGCAGGGGAATCTGTATTCAACCCCTCTTCGAAACCGTAATTCTGAGATGGGGTGAACGGTTGTGCCTGGCACGCTCCCGAGCCATTTCCAGTTTCAATGCATGTGAGGAGGATACTGCCCGTGCTCCTACAGTAACAAATGCTGCAAGCCGTGATCCTGTAGTTATTTAGGGATATACCATGACAAATTAAGTGTTACTGTTGATAAAGGAGGCGGTTGCTTCTGAAAGGTATGGTTGTTTTTATCCCATTTATTCTGTATAGTGTAATAGCTGTTCTTTATATTTTATTTTTATTTTTATCTTATTGCTTTTATTGTAATATCAGTGTTTTATTTAATTTTATCATTTTAATTTGATCTGGTCTTATACTATATTATTTCTATTTTAATAAAGTTTCAGTTATACGGTTGGTGTAATATTGCAATTATTATGAATTTGTTGTTCAGTGTTTTCAATTCTTCCTATCTATCCTATCCATAAAAAAATGTTTAAAAATCATCAAAAATACATATCAGTGGTTTTTTTTGGTTTTTTATGAGCAGAACTTTGTCAGCATAATGTTATGAGCAAGAGTCAAACTGATACAAATGTGGGGATATTATGTACAGGTAGTTCTCAACGTTACGAGTAAATTCGTTCCTAGCACGCACTCGCAAAGCGGGAATTCATTTCCCATAGACATAAGGTTAAAAATAGGGGTTACGTTATCAACAATGAAATTAGTTAGCTAATTAGTTTGATTAGTTAGCTAATTAAATGATTGATTTATCGAAAGAAATAAAAATGTAGCCTGTAAAATCAAACAAATTATAATAATAGAGAAATTATTTATGACTTACAAATGTTAAAGAATGTTTATTGTTCATCATCATTGACTAAATGCACACTCATTGATCACTCATTATTGGCTCGGCTCTCGTTAGTTTGTTGTATAAGGTGTCGTCTTCTTCAGAAATGTTTCAAGAGGCGTTTGTTTCCAAGATAATCTTCTCTTTTAATTATAAATTTCACGATTGCATGCATAAGCATTTTTTAACACAAATTGCAACTAACACGATTCGTGTGGAGTAACAAGTTTACGAAGCTTAAAAAAAAAGAATGAAAAGAAGATTCTGAAAATTTATTTATGTTTTTTTATAAGATTGAAGATTTCAGTAAAGGGGAAACACATTTTACCATAATAACGTGAAAAAACCCACACAATTCCAGCTATCAGTATTTTTTCAAATGCAAGAAGATCGAGTTTACTAATCGTTTATAATTGCTTGCAATAACAGAAAAGTCCAATAAACCTTTCCGGAAAGTGCAAGTTGTTTTTATTGTTTTATGGTCGTGTCTTCCAGAAATTTGCTTTAGAAAAATATCACAAAGGCGTTTAAAATTGATTCTTATAATGGAACGTATGATAACGATGAAAGTGTAGTGCATTTTAATGATTTGAATTGGTAACTAATACAATTTATATGGCCTTTTATATGGCCTTAAGGTCACGCTCATGACCTTAAAAATGACATTTTAGAGAGATAAATAGCTTAGTTATACAGTGAAAATTTCAACTTCCGAGATCTTGAAACGAATTACCAAACAACAGTGTGTTATTGGGTTCACATTACAATATTTGAACAATACAGTGGTTCCAGAGATGCCATCGTATTTGAACAATACAATGGTGTCTCTGGAACTGATTAATATCGTAAAGCGGGGTACACTGTATTGTATAGCTACGCACGTGATTTGGAATGCGGTATTTATGAATGTTTAACATTCATTTTTTGCAGTTAATGTTCATGGTTTCGATTTTGTTGATACTTGATACTTGGGTAAAAAAATTCATAAACCCGGAAACTTGTAAAGCGAGAACTGCCTGTAACTTTATTCCAACTTAAGTATGCAAAAATGACTATTCTAGTGATAATGAATCCAGTGACATGAGTGCTGTAAGTGGCATACATAGGAAAATATATTGGCACATGGCCACTCATAAATAGTCATCCATTCATTTTTTATTTGAAAACAAATTTCTTTATTTATGATCTGTTAGCCACACTTAGCTATGAAACCCATAATGTAATGGTGCACAAAATTATGCAGCAGCAAAGTTCTCATTAGAAAATTTTGTTCGTTTGTTCGTATTGTTACTAGTCTAATATCTATAAAAACTGTTTATTAATCTCAGTCGTCTTATGGATATGAAATACAGTAAGTGGCACTAATCTACCACTTGTAAAGGTTAAACTGTTTTACCAAAAATGTTACAAAATTAACTGAGCATGCCTCAATAGAAATGCTTTAGAAACTCTGGCATGTTTTCAGAAGTCACTTTTTCTCATTGTGATTTATTAGACTGGTATACCTGGACTGATTAGGAAATGAAAACAACTGGAACTGCTTCAGTTGAAAAACAGTCATTTCTAATTTATTTCAACTAATTAAGTTTAGCTTATTAATGTCAGTTTCTTTTTTCTTCTTCTACGGCATGCAAAAATTGTTATTTTTTGTTTCAGCTTATTTTTCAAATGCAGGCAGGAAGAGGTTCACCTGCCTATTTGTTATGACTTTTCTTGTGAGTGAATTTGGACTATGGTAGTTTAGGTTTATGAAGATCATTAATAAATTTATTTGGAAAATAATACGAGATATCACATAAAATGTACACACGTATTTAGATTCTTGACATAAAGCCTCTTTATGAATTTCAATAGGTGGGAGTCAGCTGCCAGTATTGATGCTTGTCGAGCAGGAGCAGGAGTGACTTGGTGTTCTTCCTCTAGAGATTTTCATTTTAATTTGATTAAAACAATCAAAGCAAACTGTGAGCTGAAAAGGGCATGAAAGAACTATGTGAAAGACATTATTATTCTCAAGAATAATATAAGTATTAGTATTTCATTAAGTCTATAAGAACATATTTTGCCATAAATAGATTATTGTTCCTGTGGAATAAGTAGTTTTAAATGATTCATATTTTAATGAAAACATGATTACTTTCAGCTGAAGGTATATACAAGTTACTTTTTAAATGAAATTTATGTATATAAATATAGTATGTCTATTTACATTTGGATAAATGAGCATGTAAGTGTAAAAATATAATTTTTATTTTACTATGGATGCAGAAATTTTCCCCACTTTTAAAAGTTTTCAGAATATGACTATAATAAAAAAATATGTTAAAATAATTTCTTACTGCATTAAAACTTTTGGATTAAAAATGCCCATATTTATTTTGTTTAATTTTTTTTTAATTTCAATCATCTTTATACTTGAATGTCTATAATTAATAATTATTTTTTTACCTTGTGGTTTCAAAGGGATAGCTGCAATACTATCTATAGTGATTACTAATTACTTCTGTTGCGTGAGTCAACAGAAGTAATTAGTACTCTTCTGTTGTGGAAGATGTAAAAGAAAATAAGAAACTGTAATGAAACAAAGTATTAAAAAGGAAAGTACCTAATATATTTAATTAGGAAATTAAATAGGATAGTGGAAGTATTTAACTGTCAATAAGGAGGGTATTCAAGCTTATTTTTATTTTTTAAATTTACACCCAAACAAAATCTGATGAATGAAGTGCAATGTACTACATTTGTAAACGAGACAAAAATCTAAGCTGCTTCAGCTTACCCTGTATAGAAATTTAAAGTTTAGAAGAGTAATAAAATACAAAAATAAAGGTTACAGCCAGTCCCATGTTGAGGTATTCTTCATGCTGAGTGCAAAATACATTTTGATGTCCCTTTCCTTTTCATTGATTTTGAAAAAACCTACCAATCAAACACATTCAGAACTTTGGTGAATTAAATACATACCTAAATAAGCAAATACATATTACAATTATAATTATTTATATAAAGTATATTATTATTATTAGCCAAATGGTGCAAAGAAGCTTGAGGCTTATGCTGCACCAGCCAAAAAAGAGAGAGAGATTGACAGAATTAGAAAGAAATCACTAAGAAAAGAAGAATGATGATATCCAGCTCAGGGTGTGCCAAGCCCATACTCACCAGATGTGAAACAACAGATATTTAGTAATTACATAAACAATATATTTGGATATAAAAATGCAAGTCAAATTTATAAAGGCAACAGTATTTTAACCCAGAGGCAATTGGGCAAACTCTTCAAGAACTCACACAACCTTCAACAGTGGCCTACATCTATTCAATCAACACAGCTGAAACTCTGAATATCTTTCACTGAAAGTGTTTTCTTTGATTTTTCCACTGAAAATTCCAGAAATCTTAGTTTGGCTATCACACAAAAAAAAAAAAAAAAATGTAGTACCAAGTTAAGCGTAGTCTCGATAATTATGTGCACATGCTGAAAACACATGAATTTAATATTAGTGTTCACCTCTCATTTCCAATTATTGAAGTGTGCTCTTTACACTTTATACCAGGGGTGGGCAACAGCCGGCCCGCGGGCCACATCCGGCCCGCGACGATGTTGTATCCGGCCCCCTCGGTAAATGCATAAATATAGAAAATCCATACTTGACTACACTCGCCGTAAACGTTCGGCTTAATTTGGTTCAATCGGGAATCGCGGCCAGTACAACAGTAACCAAGTGATTCTACGCAGCGTCAAAGAGTTATTTCCTAATTATTATTGTAGCATCGATCGAACGAAGTTCCTTTGGGTTTGACTTCTTATTGAAAAAAATAATATTGGTGCGAGATATTTTATGTTCTATGCCTTTTCTAATTATTACAATTTTTAATTTAATATAATTTATAGCCCATAAAATGAGCCAATTAAAAAAAAAAGAAAAATTGATGCCGAATGCCGCATTTTCAATGATAATTGGACATTCAGATATTTTTTTTAAAAATACATTAATAATTTGGTAATTCAAGTAATATAACATTTTTTAGGTTCTGATTTTTTTTATTAAATCGTTCAATCTATTCCGGCCCGCACCATGATGCGAAAATTTCATTCGGCCCACATCATGATACGAAAATTTCATTCGGCCCGCTGACGAAAAAAGTTGCCCACCCCTGCTTTATACCAACACACCAGTTGTTGTGCTCTCAGGCTTCACATCATGAAAGAATCTGGGCTATGTCCAGCTGTTGAAGTGTGCAGGTTTTTTCAATTGACATTTCTTTGCTATCAATCACAAATAATGGAGATACATATCTAAAACACTGCAGAGATGTTTTATTTTCAAAACATATTTTAAAATATTAGTTTTTAATATAAAAAAATGGATTTTTCACAGTTGTGTCCATAAAAGATTGAAATAAAGGTGGGAAAAAATTAACAATTTTGAATTATTTATTGCAGTTTTTAAGGTTATAAATGAAGTAACATTTTAGCCATTTACAATTTGAAGTGTGAGGGAAATAAAATCACTGGTATGCCTGGATTATAGACTGACAATGATTTTTTTAATATTAATTTTTAATTTAGAAAGAGCATGTACTCCAGTTGTAGTAGTTAAGTTAAAAGAATTCATAAATAAATTGCAATATTTTGAAAAGTAAGAAGTTCATCTTTCAAAGTTGCATTAATTGATTTCAAAGGACATTAAGTTAAATAACATATAACAAAGGAAAATTAAGTTAAATAACATAATATTCCAGCAAATGTTATTTGCTAAAATAACTAATTTTCTTTCTTCTTCTGTTTTTTTTTTTTTTTTTTTGTCAGTTTTGAGACTACAGCTTTCTTTTAATCGGTCCAGTTGACATCTATTAATGATTTCTTATTAATAAAATTATGTAATAGGTAATTATAATAGTGCACAAATTATTAATAAAACTGGTTTTATAATTTAAAAATTGAAGAATAAAAAATATTACAATAATATATACCGTATTTCCCCATGTATAAGACGCATTTTAATTTTGGGGCCCGAAATTTGAAAAAAAATGTATTACATAAAGTTATTGAACTCAAGTTTTATTCATCATAAAATTCATACAACTCCTCATAACTTGAATTCAGCACTGTACGAAAATCTTTTCTGAGCAGAACGTGGCAAAACGTAACCTAATATACCGGTAACAAGTGCGAAACGGTGGGTAATGCGAGTAAAAAAATCTACAACCACAGTATAAGATGCACCCAGTTTTTTTATGCCAAATTTTTCGAAAAAAGATGCGTCTTATACATGGGGAAATACGGTATATAATATATTAAAATATTACAATAAATTTTGACATCTACAATATCCCTGTTTTATTTCTAAAATTTTTACATAAATACGGTTCTATTTTCACCCATAATATGATCCTCTGAATTTTGTAGACAGAGATTTTTACCATAGTGTACTATTTATTTAATTGAACTAAGTGAATTTTTTTGATTGTTTGTTTCAGAAACCGCATTATCTGCTTTGAAGTTTTTCAAGAATAATTTGAACTTTTCAAAATTCAGAAATAATTCCTTAAACATATCATTAATGATCTAAAACTCATCCTCTTAAATGTATTTTCTTATAACATAGACTTCATGACCCTGAATCCTAGGACTCAAATTAAAAAAAAAAAAAAAAAATTAATAGTATAAAATAAATCCCTAGTTGAATCCATTAACATTAATCTTCTTTGCATGACTGCCTGTTATGATCCTATTCCATGGATAACGGTAGGATTTATTATTATTATTAGTGTAAGGAAGCCTGCTGCACCAGCCAAAAAAAAAAATTTCTGAATTATCCAGAGAGAGAGAGAGAGAGAGAGAGAGAGAGAGAGAGAGAGAGAGAGAGATCACCAAGAAAGAGAAGAATGATGATATCCAGCTCAGGACCCTGAATGTCCCAAGCCCATACTCACCAAATGTGAGCCCCTGGGGTTCAGTACATGATAGATTTAGAATGCTTTTACCAACCTCCATGGGCCAAGGGCAGAAAACAGTGGATGGTATACTCTGCTAACCACTAGGCTAAGCGGCCAATCAAAATGTAAACAACACATCCCAAGATTACATTGTAAAAACATTTTCACAACTGCATTGATCAGTTTTGCTGGGTACAGTATCTTCATATATGCAAGTCAGGTTTCCGTAGTCTGGTCCTGGCTGCATTTGCACAACAAATAAAATAAAATAAAGAAAAAGAGAGAAAAAAAAAAAAAAAAGAGTTCCTGGATAAGAATCAGGAATCAGTAATTTATTTATTTTTATTTTAATTATTTATTTTATTATTATTTTTTTTTTGGCTGTCAAATTTTTGAGGTGGGGATCGAGTTAGGCAGTGCAGTTACTAATACTGTATTTAATCCAGACGGTCTTATTGGGCCAGAAAAGTGAGTCAAAGGAATTACTTTTACTAAATGATCTCTGTCTACAAAATTCAAAGAGGACCATATTATGGGTGAAAACAGAACATATTTATGTAAAAAAAATTGGGAAATAAAATAGGGATATTGTGGATATAAAAATTTATTGAAATATTTTTATACAAAATACAGTAAGTTGCAAAATTAATATACAGTATATATATACAAAAAGATAGAAAAAGTTTCAAAAAATTATACGTTAGAAACATAGTAGTGGGAAATGTATTTAATAAACCTAAAGTGGATGGAAAGTCCCCAAAGTTTTCATGTTATAAATATTTTTTTATATTATATTTAGCACTTACAACAGGTATATATTAATTTTAATAGTGAGATATGAGGAGCAGCATCATCCCCCTCCCCCAAATATGCCTTTGTATAAAAGTCAGAACTGTGATTCACTTAATAATGGTATCATAGGACATAAAGAAAAGTTCATTTCATACTTTGCCAGGCATTCTATACGATGCCTGGATTCTACACTTTGCCAATGACATACACTGAATCAGTGTATATGTTACTGGCAAAGTGTAGGTAACACGTACACTGAATCAATATATATAATGAAGATTTGTACATCATAGAGTGAGTCAAAGTCTGGGCCACTCAAAATAAATATCACAAGAAACGATGACAGGAAGTGCTCCTTGGAAAATATAGTATGCTGAATTCAGGGATGATTTGAATTCAAGGAATATGGAATCCAGAGTGCTTGGAACAGCAGGAAAGATTAGCAGATGCTTGATTTCATAGAGTTGTAAATTGTTTCTTAGTTGGAATTTTTATTTATATCAAAAACTGTTTAATTTATATTTAAATAAGTAAAATTTATACTTTGGACAGATGAGGCCAGAAGAGGTCACAACTTCACTGTTTATGACTGTGTAATAATTTATGTAACTATTATGTTAGTATGAACTAGAGCTGTAATGCTCAATACATTCTACGTTGATATCAATATTTGTAAAAATAATAAGAGAAGTTTACCTCAACATAGTACGTAGAATACTTCCGTATGATACTCTCCAGAAATTAAAATGAAAAAATCGAAAAACTTACATTAGAGTATCAAATAATTTTAAAAAATAAGGATAAATTTAACAAAATAAAACTCAATTTAACACAATTAAAAATCAATTTAATGCAATTAAAAATAAGAAAATTAATTAAAAGAACTTAAAGAAAAAAATTGCAAAATGATTTTTCTTCCTGAAGCTGACAACGCTTTTCGACTATATGTCTTGATCACAAGAATGAAAATTACCAAATAGGGGTGAGTATGAAACTTAAATAGGGATTATTTGTCTTTGTGCATGCATGTAAAAGCCCACGAATTGGAGATGAGATATGGCTGACTAACATTAACAGAATTTTTGTGTAATTTAATTTCTACGGTTTCTGCAATTAATAGTCATGTATAATTACGTTGGACACTAAGTATTTTGGCCTTGTTAAATAAAAAAAAATGTTTTTTGTTAATGGCGTGAAAAGCTAATTCTGACGCTGTTGAATGTGAAGCACGAACTGAGGCCGCATGTTGATTAACACGAATATTCAAAGGAAAATGCATCGAACCTTGGTAAGACGAGTCGCAATCACCGCAAGAAATGTTTTATACCAGATCATTAATTTGTGTTGTGAGCGATTGTTCAGTATAGTGTGTAATTTCTATTGGCCGGGCCACAATTTTAAATTCAGTATTTTTAAAGAATCTGTTAAGCTGTTTGTGCCACTGGTCAACATATGGGACAGAAACAAAGTATTTTTTGATATTACTATTGTTCGTTGGTGTAGTATTTTGTATCCTATCTTTGGCTTGTATCCTAATTCAGTTTATAGTAGCAAGGAGATAACCCCTGTTTAAGAATCTGCTGGTTAATATTTATATTTCTGAGCCCAAAGCAGATTCCGTCGTCGAATATTTGTAGGCATTTAGAAACTGATTAAAGATAACTGATCTTTTGTAGGTGAACGGGTGATAGCTGTTATAATGTAGAAGCAAACCGGTGTTTGTAGGTTTTCGGTAGATGTTAAATTGGATTTTATTCGAGTCCCGAGTAAGCGTCAAATTTAGAAAATTTAAGGACTTTATATCCGTATCCTCCCTTTCCAATGTAAATTTGAGTCTAGAATGAATATTATTAAACAAATGTAAAATGTCTTGGATAATACTACTATCAGTAATAACTAGAACATCGTCTAAATACCTCCCATAGTATGTGATACGGGGTCGAAAAGGTGTCAAATGTTTATGCTCAATCGTTGAGATATAGATCTCCGATATTAAGCCACTCGGGTTCAATCCCATTGGCAAACCAAAAATTTGTTTGTACACTTTGTCTCGAAAGGTGATATAGTTGGCCTCAACTAACAGTTTAATTAAGTGAAAATTTTCCTTAAAAGGAAGCTTCATATAATTAATCGGTATCGAGTTATTATTTAACATATCCCAAATAATATCTAATGTGTATTCAACGTTTACATTCGTATATAATGAGGTAACATCTAGTGAGAATAAACTGTCATCAAGTCTACAGTCCTTAAGGTTATCCTAGTTCTTAATACCAAATTGTATCGCCTGTCTAAAGAGTTTTGTGATGCTATATACATGTGTGGCCAAGGATGAAAATGCAGAGTTTCTGTAGAAAACGATAGGCTGAATAGGAAATCCAGTCTTGTGTAATTTTACCTGATTGAAAAGTGCAGGAATATTGTATGTTCTGGCCTTCAATTCCTTTAAATGAGCCATGGTATTGAAGTCATTTTATCGATACGTGGTTAATGTTTTATTGTATTGATTGACTAAATTGGTAAATAGTGTCGGGTCTATTTCAAGATAAGTGGAGGTATCTGAAACAACCGATTCTAACTTATTAATATAATCCGGTTTATCGAGTATTACCACTGTATCTCCTTTATATGCCCTCTGTATAATAATGTTTTTATTTTCCCGAAGTTCATGTAAAGCTGAACTGTCATGTGTATTCAATTTAGGAAGTCATGCTTCTTTTATGTTATTCACCTCTTGGTTAACTTGTTGAATAAATAAATCTTTTTGTGGAACATTACGAAGTCCAAATTCAATATCAATTACGCACTGTTTTTTAGGTAGTTTTCGAGGTGGTAAATTATAATTTAATCCTTTGGATAAAAGTGAAATCTGCTCCTGCAGTAGCATATACGAGGAAAGATTTGTAACCTGTTCATATGTCGGTTCGTTGAATGCTGGGCAAGGGGGTGTTTGCGAACTAGCTGATGTGGTAGTATGTTGTGTGAATGTATGGGGGGGTGTCGTCACCCAACTTGTATGCACTTGTTTTCAAGCCCATGACAATGTGTTAGAATTTGTATGACTGTGTCTTGACCCCTCCCGATAATGTTTGTAATTTGTTAACGTGTCTGTTTTTTATATCTGAGGCCTGTGCTTCCCATTGCAAATCTATGGAGGTCTTCAATACAGACCAATCATTAAGATGTAGATAATTTTTTAATTTATCACAAAGCTTCCTAACCTGGGAAAGGTATTTTTGTTTATTAGAATATCGAGATTTTAAGTTTAACGATATTACGCGATGTGGCAAGTGCTAGTTGTTTTATGCCCAAAATTTTTTGATTTAAATTGACCCTAGCAAACTTCAGAACGATGTTGTTTTGAAAGCAATATTTTAGAAACGAAATATGGTAACTTTGGGCCAAGTATCTTAGTGTTAATTTAACAAAATTTTGCACCAAGCTGTTCAAAAAATCCCTCATAATTATGTGTATCGATAGGTTATACCTGGAGAGAAAGTAACTATTATGCTGAGTGAAAGATGACATGGGAATTAACAATTAAAACTGAATTAAATTATTTTAAACACTTTACTCCATAGTTCAAAGCAACTATTTGAATAGTGAATTTTAATTTATTAAAGTGAATTTAATTGTTATATCAAATTTTAAATTTATTTTGCATGCACAGCTGAAAATTGTAGTAACGTTTTCTTCTTATTTTTTAATTTTTGCTTTTTAGACTTAATGATGGAAACCCAAACTAGATTCAGAATGTCATTTGTAAATAAGCAATTACTTTAGCATATTCGGGGTTAAGAATGCAGGCAGGAACATTGTTCAGTTATATTATATATACACGTTAACTGCCTTCTGCATGTAACGAGCATTCCATTTTGTAAAATATTCCATTCTGAGCTTTGAGTATGAGGTGTGATCAAAAGGTACAAGGACAAGGCTGGCGCTGATATGTAAGGTACCTTTGTGCAAACAGCTTTTCGACGCCCCTTCAATGATCTAACTGTAAATTTAAGCATTTAGACGCAGAAGCACAATAATAGTCACTGTTTATGAAGGACAAAAAGGAAAGATGTTGATACTACATATATATAACAACCTTTCACTACACAAATGCTTTAATAACAAAAATAATGAATAGTTACAAGAAAAATAATATCATTTTTTATATTATGATTATAAAGATATTTCTAACATGTTTTTAATACAGTATTGTAACTTTTCTGGCCTTTAAACTAGCAAACTTTTTAATTATGTTAATTAAATCTAATTCTTCTAATACTTCACTTTCTATAGAAATTGTTGATAAATTAGATAATCTCTCTTGAGACATTGAGGATCTTAAATAATTTATTTTCTTCAAATTTGAAAAACTTCAGTCGGCAGTAACAACTGTTATCGGTAATGACAAATATATTCTTAAAGAAATAACTAAATGATTATTATAAATAAAATTCAAAACATCCTTGGGTGTCATGTTTTTATTTAGGAAACATTGCAAAGATTTTATTTCTTCGAGTAGAGATACATCATCTATATCGCTACTCTTATTTGAGTTATCTGTCAGTTTTAGTTGTAAATCTTTACATGTTAGGATTTCACTTTCATCCCAATCCGATAGTGTACTTAATTTTGATATTACTTTAAATGTGTCATTATATTCTTCTAAAAGTTTAAATCGCTCATGCAATGACATTAAAGCAGAATCTATTAATACTAAAAAAAAAAAAAAAGAATGTTTTAAAATTTAATTTTGGATCTATGATGCACTCATCTGTTGATTCGTAATCAAAACATCTTTTCTTTCCTCTTTGTCTTGTATTGACAGGAAATGTTGGTTCGATATCTATGTCTTCTGCAATTTGAATTGCACAGCTTATGATGGATTCAAATGATTCATCTGTTCTAAATTTGTTTAAATCATCTTTAATTTTTTTTTTAATTTTCGAGATCTTCACTCAAGTTAAAATCAGGACTCTGTAGCATTTTGCTAATGACATTAATTTTACTCAAAATATCATATCACACAGTAACGGAACAAATAAATTTAAATGATGTTAATTTTGATATCAATGTGTTAGCCTGAAATATTGTGTCCAAATCAATTGTTGAATCATTTGCAAGATATATTTCTTTGGTCTGTAATTTTAAAGGTCTAATCACTTTATTATTATTATTATTATTATTATTATTAGCCATATGGTGCATGAAAGCCTGAGGCTTATGCTGCACCAGCCAAAAAAAAAAAAAAAAAAAGATTTACCCTAGGACCCAGAGAGAGAGAGAGAGAGAGAGAAGTAGAAGGAAATCACCCAGAAAGAGAAGAATGATGATATCCAGCTCGGGACCCTGGGTGTGCCAAGCCCATACTCACCAGATGTGAGCCCCTGGGATAATTCAATTCGACTTTCCCATCTCATATTAGATAATGGTTTTAGTTGTTAGTTTTTTTACATATTTAAGTAAAGTACTCCATCGCTTCATGGATACAGAAAAGAAATTCTTGAACTTCACTGAAGAAATTAAGTTTCAAACGAAATTTTTGCAGTGTCATTTATGACTAAATTGAGACTATGGGCTGAGCAAGGAACATAAAAAGCTCTAGAGTTAGTTTCCAGTATTTTTTTGCTGTAGCCTGTTGTATTTACCCCTCATATTAGTGGCATTATCGTATCCCTGTCCGCGAAGATTTTGAATGTCCAATTTTAGTCTATAAATATGACTTAAAATAAATTTATACAATCCTTGTCCAGTTATATTATCTACAGGACAAAAGCCTAAAAAATGTTCTCTGATTTCATTTGTGCTTGCTTCTTTATAATTGCTATTTGTTCGATGCAATTTACATCAGGGGTTGTGTCCAAAATAATGGAATAATATTTTGCATCTTTGACCATTTATATTATATTTTGGCTAATAGCATCAGAAAGTAGTTCAACAATTTCATTTTGAATTTGATGTCCCAAATAATGAGCAATGTTTTTTGAAGTTGAGCTTTGAATACGGCATAAATGTTCTACCATAACTGCATCAAAATTTGAAAAAGTTTCTGTTAACTTCAATTATTATTATTTTCATATAACTGTTCAGATGATCTGTGGAAAGCTATAGATTTTCAGGATAAAATTGTATTGTATACGTTCAATTACCGAATACCAGTACTTTTTTCCTGTCTCATACAACTTCTGTTCTCGAGAATCAATTGTAATATTTTTTGCTAAATTCGTTCGAAGTTGAGCAAAACTACTACTATTTTTGATATGAGATTCACTTTTTTCATGTTTACTTAAAATATGTGACAAATGTTGCATCTTTGCATCCAAATTCATTATTAAGTTGCGATTTGCCATCTCCGAAAAGTTTGCAATACAAGCAAAATACTGAATCTCTAGAAACTGAGTATACTAGCCAATCTCAATACTTTTTCTCAATTTGGAAGTAACCTACTATAATAAGAAGTGGAAAATTTCCTTTCTAAATTATCTCTTGGAAAATCCCATTTGATTATTTGAGAAGGAGGATGTTCGACTAAATAGTCTGTTTCATTGTTAAAAATTTTGGCCACGTACCTGGATCTTCTAATTGGGAGAAATTTTTAGAAACGTCATCAATTTCTGTTTGTTTAATCGATTCTGGAAGAGTAGTAGTAGATGTTGATGGTACATTCTGTTGTATTTACGTTTCTGTTCTAATTGTTTTTTCTGGTTCTGTTTGATTAATCAATTCTGAAAGAATAACAGTGGACTTTGATGGCACACTCCGTTGTTCTTGCGCTTCTGTTCCACTTCCTTCTTCAGACGATTGAAAAATTTCAGAACATGGTGGTGATTTTTTAGTCTTCTTTCTTTTTTTCTGAGGTTTTTAAGAACTTGCTTAAAGAACCAGACAATTGGTTGCACAATTCCTCTTGTGCAGCCTTCCATTTTTTATTTTGAACTCCAGATAATTTTGTTGATTTTTTTTTTCTCAGACATCTAGAGTAAATAGGAATTAGTTTATTATTTAATGAGCAGGAAATTGGAATTTGTTTTTTTTTTTTTCGTACGAGAGAATTCATAGCTACTCAAGATAAAAACTAAGGGATTATAGTCATTCAAAGTAAATTTAATTTTTAAATTTTGAAAATTGATCTGAATTTCTAAAAAATATGTTACTCATTTGACAATTTTCATTATATTAAAAGCACTAATTCATTTTCAAAATTTAAAAATTATGTGAATTGAATTTCAATTCTTATAACTAATGAGAGAAACGGAAAAAATTATTAAATTTTACTTTTCATGAGGAAAATGAATAGAAATTCATATAAACTATAAATATTAAAAAACAATAACGCTTGATAAAGAAAATTGCTTTATGTTTTTACTCCACCAACTAGAAATGTCAAGTAAGGACCCAAGACGATTCCGGACCTATATATATATATATATAGAAAATAGATCTTTAACAAATTTGTGTTCTCAGAAAATAAACAATTAGTACTGATAACAAGCCACAATTCTTTTTCTACGAATCTCTATGCCCAATAATTAGTAAATATTCTATAAAATTGCATAAATAATGTAAATTAACATAATTGTTTAATTTAATGTATTATTAAAAAATAATTTTATTATTATTATTTTATAACATTTTTCCTACATCCTCGTATAAAGTACTCATTTTTGGTACGCATTTTAGTGTGTAAACTGTAAAAGATCACTTTTTGATAACAGTGCCTAAAAAAGTATTTACCGCACTGGTGTGTGTGTGTGAAATAAATCAATATGGTTGCTACAAACGTCAAATTATATGAAATATCAACAAACAATTTAACTGATTAGTTTGAATTGATTTAAGTTTTTTTATTATTTTTGGCTAATACAAAAAAAGTTTAGTATAAAATTTATTATAATTTGTAAGAATTACAGAATCTAATAATTCGTTTGACATGTTTGCATTTTTATGATACCAGCATACAGTTACCAAAAAATACTCACCATCAATTGCCAACTCTTATTAGTCGTGCCAATTATGCATGTAATTATAATTTATTATCAATTATTGCGATCGTAGAAAAAATTTTGTATGTAATATGTGTGTAAAGGGCTGTTTTTGATCTCGTGCTACTGTTTTCGTGTTTGGCTAACGCCTCGCACATATACCTTCACACTCAATAAAAAATGCGTCCTTTACATATTTATTATATAAATAACTATTTCAGATATTTCATACATTTATATTTTTTATAATTTTATTATTTATTATTTAAAACCCAATTTGGCGCTCCTTTTTAACTGGCACCTTTGTGCGGTGCACACCCGCTTGTGCCGGCCATGTATAGGGACCCAACTAATGTTTGGAAAATGATTAAGCTTATCGGCTATTTGAATGGATCTCCTCTAAAGTAGTGTCCTCACTGCATACACCAATAATGCTAATGCTAATTCCAACACTTCTGCAACTTGTGGAAGCATTCTTCATATGTTTCTTTTGAATTGCTAATAATTCCTGTGTTACTTTCTGAATAATTTCCTCAGGCATTGCAAATTTGTGATCTTTCAAGGGGACCTGAAGCTTTTGGGGGGGGGGAAGCAGGAGATTAAATCCAGTGAGTATGATGGATGGGGGACTACAGTGATCGACTACTTCACAAATTTCTCGAATAGAAAGTGCCATATGCAGAGGCATTGTCATGATACAAACACCAATTACCTGAAGCCCAATTTTCCAGCCATTTTCTCTAAACAGAGAAACTGTTTCTCTGAATCTCTAAACATGGTGTGAGATAGTTGGAAACAAAGGTATAATGCGAGTAGGAGTAATCTACAGACCAGGTGATTGTGAAGATTATGACAAAAGCCTCTACATGCAAATGGAATGGGCAAGTAAGCGTCAATGCCTTATTATGAGTGATTTCAATTTACCTCTAATTGATTGGAGTAAATGGGAAGGAAACTCGACATGGGGAACAAAATTTTTAAATCAACTAGATGACTGTTATTTGTATCAACATGTCAGGGAAAGTACTAGAGAAAAGAATATCCTAGACCTCATCATCACACATGAATCAGATGACATAACAGGGCTGACAGTAGAGGAACCAGTAGCAGGAAGTGATCACGGAGTTCTACGGTGGGTGATGACGAGAGAGGTAGCAGGAGTAAAAGGCAAAGGAATGGGTTTTAATTTCAGAAAAGGAAATTACGATGCCTTAAGGTACTACATGGCCTCTATTAACTGGGTAGATATCGCGCAGAGAATGAATACAATTGAACTGTGGTACGCTTTTAAAACATTAATCACAGATGCCTTGAATGCGTATATACCATTAAAAAAATACTCCACGAGAAGGGTTCCAAGTTGGATGAATAGTGAAGTTGCTGCATTACTTGAGCAGAAAAAGGTGGCATGGAAATTTCCAAGGAAAAACACCTTTGGAATAAGAAAGTGAAAAAAGGTGGAAAAGAACATTACTGAGTTCAGGAGCACACATTTTGAGAACAAGTGGAGAAAAACCATCAGGACATGGAGCTTTCTTAGCATCGAGATTCATCAAAATCCTTCTGATATCCTTTTGCCGGAAGACCACAGGAGGCATTGAATGTAGCGTGTTTGGAAAGGTGGGAGGTGTTTTACCAGGATCATTAATACATGAGTTGGAAGAAAAATGGGATGCTAGCAGGTCAGCTTTATCCTTGGCTGAAGTGACAACAGAACCATCTGGTTTGGACAGAGGTGGGAGCAGAGATGGGCAAAAGTTGCAGCCAAATAGCTTTGTCAAGAGACTAGAATGCTCGGCTACCATTAGGGCAAGAAGCAAGTTTTCTACTCTTAGCCGTTCAAACTCTAGTTTGGATTGATTAATGACTGCTTTACAATTGTTGCGAGCTTTGGTGTAGGCAGAAAATGAAACTGAAGAATTAGAAACCAGCCAATTATGATATGCAAAATTCTTCTCTTGAACAGCCTTAGCACATTTATTGGAAAACCAAGGTTTAGATAAAGGACGAGATTTTAAAGTGGAGTGTGGGATAAAGGATTTCATTCCCGCAAGAATAATTTCACTGACATGATCTGAGCAAACGTTGACATCAGAAGTTTTGAAACAGTAATCTGACCAAGGAAAAGAAGAAAAGAAATCTCGCAGGTTGTCCCATTTTGTATTCTTGTAATGCCAAAAAACACGAGGTTGGGAATACCCATGAGATAAAGGCTCCATTGGAGAAGAGACAATCACCAAGTTGTGATCTGAAGTGCCTAAAGGACCTCTCATTTCGACCGTGTACTTAGAATAGTTGTTTTTGAGAAAAAGATCAAGCGTGTTGACTGTATGGTTAGGATTGTCCAGTATTCTTGGAGGTAAATGAACAATCTGTGCAAGGTCATTAGTAATTGCAAAAGCCTCAGCGTCTTGACCAGCCGGGTTGGTGTGACTAGAAAATGGAAGCCAGCTGGAGTTGTGAACATTAAAATCACCAAGGAAAATTACCTCACTTTTAGGAAAGTTGGACTGGAGAAAGTCAAGTTTCAACGAGAGGAAGTCAAAGAGCTCCAAGTGATTAGTGGAGTTGGGAGAATGGTAGAGACAACAGATGAATTTGACACAATGAGGTAGAGAGAAAAAATTTTAATCCAGAGAAGATCAAAGAGAGGAGATTCCAAATTGCCAAGTCTCTGGCAGGGAATATCAGAACGGACATATGCACAAGTACCACCTTTGAGGCAAAAGGAATCATACAGTGAATAATTTCAGCATCTGAGATGAGCAGTAGTTGAATCAACCGATAACTGAGATTCTGTCAGAAAAAGTACATGGGGTTTGGCAGACTGCAAGTGGAAATGGACATTGTTGAGATTAGAATGGAGACCACGTATTATTTGTGAAATGAATTAGGAAGTGTTTGGGAGGTTTGGATCTTTTCACAGATAAGCTTGCTCTATTAATTTGACACTTCATGGTGTATTCAGTAGTAAGAAAAAGTGGGTGGGAGATGCTATATGAAGTAATGAAATTTTTGGATATGGCATACACATGGTAAGAATATACCCAGATCCTTGACATAACATGGCCTCGACAATGCTCCCTGCATACAGACTACTGAGACTCCCTCCAGTCACTATCTGGCAGAGTAGAGGTAGCAAAATTATACACTAGCTGATCCGGAAGCCTCCTAGAGAGTTACCAATAGGTTCGGTCTGGTGTACTAACTAGCAGCCAGCCTGCGAACACCGTTTTAGAGCTGTACCCTCGAAATGTAAGGAATATTGGATCTCACCATGCTGTTCATCATAACCTCAAAAGTCGTCAATCATACTGCATGATGGAAGAGATGGGGAAGGGTTGACCGGAACTTAGCTCTAGAGACTAAACATGGGTTCCACCACTTCAAGCCTCCAATAAGCAAAGTGGTGGTATTGTACCGGTTGATGAGAGTCATCTACCACCTAGTATTGCCTGGTAACATAGAGGGGTGGCATTCCTCCATGTGGTGTGGGTGCCACACCTCGACCCCTGCTTATATTGGTTCACACCTGGTGGTCACCCACCATGTACTTGTGCATGGAGGTTATAACCAGGATTACCAACAGTCCCACCATCGTGAAGGTGCAAGCAGAGGATTTTGCTGTCGCAGACTGGCCAGCTTTGCCGAAATTGGGTTCACTTGACTGGTGTGTCACCCGAATATCAGTATTTTTGCATCATGTTATGATAATGTTAAACTTAGTTCAGCATAGTAAACACAGTACACATAGTAAACTTAGTTCAGCGTAGTAAACACAGTATATTACGAAACTCAAAGCTAGTATGTCTGTTTATAAAACTGCAATAATGCACAACCTAATTTGATCCTACTTTATGGTACTCATAATAAAATAGAACTGTAGTAAACCCTGGTGATTTCAATTACCCCTTCTTTTTCAAGGCATTATGGGCTTTACTACTTTTTAAATAAAGCTGCATTTATTTATTTTTTTTTTTTTAGAATATGTTTTTTTACGTTTTCGAAGTGATTATGCATTAACAAAATCACCTCTCAACTGAAAAAGTACATTATTATTATTTTGGAATGGTATGAAATTGAATGATAGAAAGCTATCTTTTCATTTCCATCTTTCAAGGTATCCATATGCAGTACCTTGCATTTGTCAATGTTAAACATCAATTTCCACTTCTCAGCCCATCTGCCTAATTTTTATGCAGATCTTGTTGTAGTAGCATACCCTGAGTACTGTTATTAACCACCCTGCCACTCTTAGTATCATTTGCAAACTCAGACATTAAGCCTACTTTGCCATCATTAATAAATATAGAAAACAACAATGGACCCACTGAATCTTGACTAACTCCACTAATATCAGTAGTCCAAAAAGAGCAGTTCTCTTTGATGAACACTGTCTTCTCCCATTCAACCATCTCTTTATACATAGCAGTAATTTTCTCCTGATGCCACACTGCTCTAATTTGTACAGTGGTCTTTTATGTGGAACAGCATCATAATATCCAGTTCTCTGGCTACATCATAACCTGTTGTTGCCCGATTATGGTGACTGCCAAAACAATTTATTCCATGACAAATATCAGCCTGGCCTGGGCCGAGAATCATTTTCCATAGTTTTTTTCTATCCTGGTAACTATTTGTCATTGACACAAAACAGTGTTGTTAACATATATCTTTTCTGTATGCCAGTGTGAATTTTTACTAGACGTATTTCCTCCACTATAAGAAACTAAATAACACTTCACTGTGCTAGCTTGGATGCATCCATCAGTGTAAATGCCATATTGTCTCTGCTTCTGTTGCACATCACTCCCTGTGCATACAGACAGTCAACGCATTCTATTGTTCAGTAGAAGTATTAGTATTAGCCATATAGGGCAAGGAAATCACAGACTTTTTCAGCAATGGCTGAAACAAACAAAAAAAAAAAGTAAATAAGAAAATACAAATTATGAACTTCCCTCCTCATGTAGGTACCTATCCAGTTGACTTTTGAATTTCTTCAAACAATTAGTCTCAACTATCTGCAGAGGAAACTTGTTCTAGTAATCAAAGATTTTCTGGCTAAAGGAAAACTTCCTACAATCAAGTCTGAATTGTAGAGAGTGGGAATGAAATTAGCTCGGTGTGGACAAAGTTTTTACGGCTCCAGCTAATAGAGAAGTTTTTTCTTAAATTTTTACTATTTTATTGACTAAATTGGCATATTAATTTATTTTCTAGAAGTAGCTGTATATTCCTAGTTACGATACTTAATTTATTTCAAACTTAAATAGAGATTTTGTGGGTTATTACTTAGTATCGGTAAAACTTGTACTGTTCGAAACTTGCCACCACTGTGTAGTATCGATATGGAATAGCATTACGTATATCTCGAACTTGATAGCATAAGGCATAACATAAAACCAGATAGAGTAATACAGAGCACTGTAGTAGAATCTGTTAGCTTAGTATAGTATTGGCAATTAATCAATTAAATTTATAAATCCTTTTAATTTTTATTGTTAATTAAATTGTATTGAAACGGAAATCATGCCCCAGACTAGAGCAGCAAAGCAACTTGTGCAAAGTAGCAAATGTGCTGTAGTTTGCAGGAGAACCATAGGGTAGGATTCTCCAAAGAATCACAGTCTAAAAAAATGTGCAAAATGCGATGTTTGCAGATCTCTCTCGAACAGGACATGATCTAGCCATGGAAGATGTTGTTATGTGCTAGGGGCAGAGAATGTGAAGAAATCAGGCGCCAACTCAGCATTCTGATGGGCGTCTATGAGAGCTTGAAGAGTCAGGTGGATGCCCTTGAAGGAATTAAAATGGGGGCCCATCAAGTTCTCAGCTGCCCAACTCAATGCTAGAGCACACTGCCAGTGCAAAAAGGATAGGTGGAATAGGACCAGGGTATGCTTGCCAGGGGCAAAATTTGATGACGTAGAACAGATATCTTTTAAGGTCACAAAATGTTATATCGTTGGCACTAATAACATTAAGTGTAGGAGATCTGCGGATTTACTAAGCAAGTACAGGTCAATGCTGAAAAAGTCGCGAGTTAGGGTTAAATTTGAAAGTGTCTGCAATTCTGCCCAGACATGATAGGAGGGAGTATATGATGAGAGCCGCCTTGTCAATCAGTTCGGCCATGGAGAGAGTGTGCAGAGCTCATGGGGTAGAATTTTTCTCGGTGTGGTCTGTGCTTGTTAACAGGAGAGATTGCTTCTACAGGGATGGTATACACTTAAATAGAAGGGGTGCAAGAATATTTGCTGATGGTTGTGGGGCAATGTTAGGTAGTTTGGAAAACTGATAGCTTAGGGGGTTTCACAGACTAATGATTAACAGTAGCCACAGACAGAGCTGGAAATGATTCTTGCACTGCTTCTATTGGAATGATCAGCAGCATGGAAAGCCAGTTGCTGGGGAGTTTCAGGAACTGATGGCAGTCATCGCGAAACAAGTAAATACAGGGGCTGTGTTAGAGTAATTAACAGTAAAAACAGGTGCATGTATACCTGCATGTACACCAGTGCTAGGAGTATAGTAAATAAATTTGACAAATTTGAAGTGCTGGTTAAGACATCCAAGGCAGATACTGTTGGGATATCAGAGAGGTGGTGCCACTTAGATATAAGGAATGCAGAATAGGAATTTGGGGAGTACAATGTGTTGAAAGGATAAGGGAAGAGGGGCTATTCTGTTAGTTAAGAAACACAAAATCTAAGGAAGTGCATCCAGTTGACATAGATGGACAGTGCAATGTTGAGCCAGTTTGGTGTGACATAAGCACTTGGAAAACAATAATGAGGGTAGGAGTTTGTTATAGGCCTAATGACTCTGATGAGTACAATAAACAATTATACAGAGAAATAGAGTGGGCCAGTAAATCAGAGTGTCTTATAATGTGGAATTTTAACTTCCCAGATTATTCTTGCTAGTGTGCAAGTGACCAACCCACAACTGGAAGTTGTGGGTTGGTCACTTGCACACTAGCAAGGCTTTTGTGGATTTTTTGGATGATTGTTTTCTACAGCAGCATGTTAGAGAGGCAACAAGAGGGAGTAACACTCTTGATCTGATTATCAGCAGTGATTATTCATGCATTAAAAATTTACAGATAAAGGAACCACTAGGTGGCAGTGATCACAGTGTACTGATGTGGGATTTACTTAAAGATGTAACTATCATCAGGGGTAAAGGGAAGGGCTTTTGCTTTCGTAAAGGCGACTACTACTACTCTCAGATTTTTTAGGTTGGGATCAACCGATGATGTTACCAATAGAAAATTCTAAATGGGAAGCATTCAAGGAAGTAATTTTGAAAGCTACTAGGCTTTTTGTTCCAATTATGAAATAGTGCTCCAGGTGAACTAATGAGACTCATGGCAGAGAAGAAAAATGCATGGGATGCACATAAATTGTCAGGTGACACAGAAGCCTTTTGTAGATACAAGCTGGTCTGTAATCAAGTCACAATGGAGGTTAGGCAAACGAAGGCAGATTGTGAAAAATCATTGGTAAAGGATGCAAAGAAAAACAGAAAGGTATTCTTTACTTATATAAACTCTAAAACGAAGGGGATGAATCAGATTGGTCCACTTGATATCAATGGTTTGACTGTAGATGCTCATTCTCAGATAGCTGCTGAACTAAATGAGTATTTTGCCTCTACATTCACACATGAGGAGTTATTCAAGGAGGAGAGGGCCAGATGTTTATCAAACTCTAACAGGGAGTTAAATGATTTTGTAATAACTGAAAGCAAGTGGAGGAGAAATTGTTGAAGTTAAACATAAGAAAGGCACCTGGGGTAGATGGGATCTATCCAGTTATATTAAAGGAGGTGGCAAAGGAAGTAAGCAAATCCTTAGCCATAATTATTAGAGCATCCTTGGACTCGTGGGGAAGTCCCCACAGACTGGAGATGGAGGTGTGCAAATGTATCTCCAATTCAGAAAGGGGGATCAAAGGGTGACATGAGTAATTTCGGACCTTTTAGTTTGACTTCTGTTCCAGGGAAAATAATGGAGTCAATGGTTAAAGAAGCATTGCAGGATCATCTAGACAAGACAGCAGTAATAATTCAGACACAGCATGGGTTTGTCAAGGGGAAGTCTTGTCTGACCAATTTGATTGGATACTATGATGTGGTCATAAAGGAACTGGATGCAAAAAATAATTTTGATATCATATACTTGGATTTCAGGAAAGCTTTTGATATTGTTCCACATGGAAGACTACTGTACAAATTGGAGTGGTATAGCATTAAGGACAAGTTGCTGCAATGGATAAAGGGATGTTTGAGTGGGAGACGGCATAAAGTGGTAATAAATGGACATGCTCTACGTGGACTAATGTTATTAGTGGAGTCCCCCAGGGTTTGGTGCTGGGCCCATTGTTGTTTTGTGTATTTATCAATGATATCGATGAAGGTATATCAGGCTTAATGTCATGTTTGCAGATGATACAAAAGTTGGCAGGATTTTTAATGACAGTAAAGACAGTATGCTACTGCAACAGGATCTAGAGAAGTTAGGCAGATGGGCTGAGAAGTGGCAACTGAAGTTTAACACTGACAAATGCAAAGTAGCGCATATGGGTAGCAGTAACTCAAGAGAATTGTACCAAACCATGTGGTACTACATTCAGGGAGGTGGAGAATGAAAAAGACCTGATGATAATTGTGAAGTCATATTTGAAGTTCTCTGAGCAGTGCAGACGGGCTACTAGAGCAAGTCATGGAGTTTTGCGAATGATATATAGGAATTTTTCCAGCAGAGACAAGGAGGTGATTATCCCTTTGTATAAGGCAATGGTCAGGCCACACCTTGAGTACTGCATACAGGTCTTATGGCCTCATTTTAGGAAGGATGTAGAGTTGCTAGAATTGAGTACAGAGCAGGGCAACAAGATTGGTGAGAGCAACAAGGGTGCTCTTACAAAGAAAGGCTTAAGTGCTGCAAGTTGCAGTTTCTGGAGACTAGGCACCCACGAGGCAATCTGATTGAGGTGTATAAAGCCTTGAATGGATTTAGCAGGCTCAATGCTGATGGGATTCTTCCTCTTGCTCAGATTACAAACCTGAGGGGGGCATAGATTCACACTGAGGAAAGACAGTTGTAGAATAGGAAGGATGTGCAGAAGTTTGCCTTTAGCCAGCAGGTAGTTAACTGCTGGAACAAACTTCCATCTGTTGTTGTGGAAGTTGATAGCTTAAATAAATTCAAGGCAGAACTAGGCATCCATTTGGAATGAATGGATTAGTGAAATGGGAAGGGTTTTTTTTTTTTTTTTTTTGGCTGATGCTGTATAAGCTTGCTTTCTTGTATCATGTGCCTCTACTAATGCTAAATCTCTTCCCCTGTTGAGGTCTCCTTACTTGCAATACAATATTCCAAATGTGATCTTATAATTTCCTCACACAATGTGATTATGACCTATTTCTACAGGATATTGTTTGATAATCATTAATAGGACAGCATGGTCTCTCCTGGCTGCTCAGAAAACTTCGTATTTGCTCGTATCATAAGTACCAGATCCCTTTCTTCCTCTACTGCTTGTAATTCAAACATTAATACCAGTCCTTCTGTCCATGGTGTTGTAATTTAAATTTAGATTAAGAAAATCTGGTTTTTATTTAACTTTACCTTACACACACACACACACACACAGTAAATCTCCCAGTTTATGACACCATTCATTGCTCAGAAGTGCTTTGTAAATTGGAAGTTATTTTCCTGTTATATCATTGTTTCACAGATATAATGGAAGTGTGCATGACAAAAGCAGGAATGGCTCATTGATAGACCCTGTGGAACTCCAGCATCCCCAGCTTTTTAAATCTAAATATACAGTCAACGGAGTTATATGAAATTTTGTGAAGAACAATGCAACACAATGAATATTTTATTAACAGGTCCTGCATATAGTATACTCACCCTCTATTTCCAATAATCAAAAAAAAATAAATAAAAATAATAATTGCTTTATTTAATACAAGTATTAAACAGAGCCTGGGCCATCCTGTTGGCACACCATAGCCTTATTTGCTTTTGCATCAATAAAATCCCCAAACCATCCTGGCCCAACCATAGCCTAAAGCCCTTGGTTCACGGGAAAACAACAATTTCCAGTAATCATTTCAATAATAAACGAATAAAAACACGAAATTGTTTTCAACTTTGAAGTTTAACTGTAGGTGGAACTGTGCGCTAGACAGTTCCACATTTTGTTCCCAGTGGTTGAGTCAATGCCTGGTCGGTGGGTTGCCAATATGCATTTTTTAGAGGTGACAAAATGAGTCAAAGGAACTGCGGAGTGAGCAGTGCCTATTTGATCGTTGCCCATGAAGAGTGTGTCGCCACAATATCAGTATCTTTTTGTTATTCGCAGGATTAACCCGAATTCTCATTAAGTAAATTATAGCAGTGTTAAGTCAGTACTGAACATTCAAATAAAATTTCAAGATTACCCAAGTCTGTTAATGGTAATTGTCCAGTTAATGTTTTGTAGCATTTTTAACTTGCTGCTTATTATTATTACTATCTATGTCTTATATGACCAAGGCAATTTAATGTAACTTTAAGAAGCAGCACCCCCCATACAATCAGAGTCACAATCTGCCACTGGCCAAAAGTCTTTTTTTACATTATCATTCATGTATTGTTTATTTGAAGTATACATGTCCCTATATATATTTATACACACATACACAATAAATGTAGTAAAAACAAAATGTATTGAGTATTATGTTATGTAATGATAAAAAAAAACAAACTGTTCAACTGTCAATAAGCTTTAATTTCAAAATGTGGCAATGATCTGACTCCATTGTTTCCAGATTTTTAAATTTGGGTGTTTGTACTTTATTTATTTATTAATTATTGCTTATTTATTTTGAATTTATGAAATTTCGTGGTTGTATATGACACTGTTGATATACTCTTAATTTTATATTGACAAGAAAATACTATAGTAGCAATACTAAATTACAAAAGAAAAAAAAAAAAAAAAGTGCTGCACTGTATTGTATTGAACAGTATACATGAAATACATAAATATTAAAATTTTACAAAAAAAACTATATTGGATAGTGTACTGTACTGTATTGTATATATGTACAGCAGTCATATTTAAATACTGAAAGTATTTCACTCTCATTATTTTATTTTTGAAAGGATGCACCTTGCTGAAGTTGAGTTAAAGTTTTAAGATAAGCTTTGCATTTATAAATGAAATAATCAAATTTATGGTGTCAAATTTTTGTTTAAGACTGAATGTTCATAAATTGGCCACATTATTAAAGGTGATTATATATATATATATATATATATACCTAAACTTGTAATAACAGAGTCCACTAAAAGTGCCAAAACCGTACTTTTATTTTGGTACATATATTTAACAAGAATAAGAAATAATTACAAAAATAAATGAAATAATAAAATAAAATAGTACAAATAAAAACAATAGCAAAAACTTTATCTAATAATAATAAGAATAACATGTATTTTCTTTTATTTTATTTATTTATAATATAAACTAAGAAAAAAGAAACAACATAATTGAAATGAAAATATGGTATGTATTTAATTAAATAAATAAATTATTTAATTTTAATTGAATTCTTGTGTATATTTGCTATATACTAGTAAATTAATAAGAGGAGTAAACCTCAATATAGTACGTGGAACACTTCCGTATGATACCCTCCAGAAATTAAAACGAAAAAATCGACAACTTACCGGTACATTAAAGTAAAATATAAATAATTAAATAATCAATTTAACACAATTCAAAATCAATTCAAAACAATTAAAATTCAAATTAACGCAATTAAAAGAATCTAACGAAAATATTCAAAACGATTTTCCTTCCTGAAGCTGACAATGCTTTTCGACCGACTGTCGTGATCACAGGAATGAAAATTACCGAATCAGGCTAAACCTGCAACTTAAATAGTGATTATATGTCTTCGCGCATGCGCGTAAAGGTCCACGCATCGGAGATCAAATATGGCCGCCGAACATTAACAGAATTCTCGTGTAATTTAATTTCAACGGTTTCTGCAATTAATAGTCGCGTATAATTACGTTGAACGTTAAGTATTTTGGCCTCGTTAAATAAAAAAGTATGTTTTTCGTTAATGGCATGAAAGGCTAATTCTGACGCTGCTGAACGAGAAGCACGAACTGAGGCTTCGTGTTGATTTACACGAATATTAAGAGAAAACCGCGTCGAACCCTGGTAAGACGAGTCGCAATCACCGCAAGAAATGTTGTATACTAGATCATTAATTTGTGTTGCGAACGCGGAAAGAACCGAGCGATTGTTCAGTATAGTGTGTAACTTCCGTATAGGCCTAGCTATAATTTTAAATTCGGTATCTTTAAAGAATCTGTTAAGCTGTTTGTGCCACTGTTCAACATATGGGACAGAAATAAAGTATTTTTTGATATTACTATTGTTGATTGGTGTAGTATTTTTTATCCTATCCTTAGCTTGTACCCTAATTCGATTTATTGTGTTAATGGGATAACCCCTGTTCAAGAATCTGCTAGTTAATATTTGTATTTCTGAGTCCAAAGCAGAATCCGTCGTTGAATATTTATAGGCATTTAGAAATTGATTAAAGATAATCGATCTTTTGTAGGTGAACGGGTGGTAGCTATTATAATGTAGAAGCATACCGGTGTTTGTGGGTTTTCGATAGATGCTAAATTGTATTTTGTTCGAGTCCCGGGTAAGCGTGAAATTTAGAAAGTTTAATGACTTAGTATCCGTATCTTCCCTTTCCAATGTAAATTTGAGTCTAGAATGAATATTATTAAACGAATGTAAAATGTCTTGGATAGTACTACTATCAGTAATAACTAGAACATCGTCTAAATACCTCCCATAGTATGTGATACGGGGACGAAAAGGTGTCAAATGTATCTGCTCAATCGTTGAGAGATTGAGCAGATACATTCACTGCAGATCACTTAATTAAACTATTAGTTGAGGCTAACTACATCACCTTTCGAAACAAGGTGTATAAACAAATTTTTGGATTACCAATGGGTTTGAGCCTGAGTGGCTTAATGTCAGAGATCCATCTCTCAACGATTGAGCAGATACATTTGACACCTTTTCGTCCCCGTATCACATACTATGGGAGGTATTTAGACGATGTTCTAGTTATTACTGATAGTAGTACTATCCAAGACATTTTACATTCGTTTAATAATATTCATTCTAGACTCAAATTTACATTGGAAAGGGAAGATACGGATACTAAGTCATTAAACTTTCTAAATTTCACGCTTACCCGGGACTCGAACAAAATACAATTTAGCATCTATCGAAAACCCACAAACACCGGTATGCTTCTACATTATAATAGCTACCACCCGTTCACCTACAAAAGATCGATTATCTTTAATCAATTTCTAAATGCCTATAAATATTCAACGACGGATTCTGCTTTGGACTCAGAAATACAAATATTAACTAGCAGATTCTTGAACAGGGGTTATCCCATTAACACAATAAATCGAATTAGGGTACAAGCTAAGGATAGGATAAAAAATACTACACCAATCAACAATAGTAATATCAAAAAATACTTTATTTCTGTCCCATATGTTGAACAGTGGCACAAACAGCTTAACAGATTCTTTAAAGATACCGAATTTAAAATTATAGCTAGGCCTATACGGAAGTTACACACTATACTGAACAATCGCTCGGTTCTTTCCGCGTTCGCAACACAAATTAATGATCTAGTATACAACATTTCTTGTGGTGATTGCGACTCGTCTTACCAGGGTTCGACGCGGTTTTCTCTTAATATTCGTGTAAATCAACACGAAGCCTCAGTTCGTGCTTCTCGTTCAGCAGCGTCAGAATTAGCCTTTCATGCCATTAACGAAAAACATACTTTTTTATTTAACGAGGCCAAAATACTTAACGTTCAACGTAATTATACGCGACTATTAATTGCAGAAACCGTTGAAATTAAATTACACGAGAATTCTGTTAATGTTCGGCGGCCATATTTGATCTCCGATGCGTGGACCTTTACGCGCATGCGCGAAGACATATAATCACTATTTAAGTTGCAGGTTTAGCCTGATTCGGTAATTTTCATTCCTGTGATCACGACAGTCGGTCGAAAAGCATTGTCAGCTTCAGGAAGGAAAATCGTTTTGAATATTTTCGTTAGATTCTTTTAATTGCGTTAATTTGAATTTTAATTGTTTTGAATTGATTTTGAATTGTGTTAAATTGATTATTTAATTATTTATATTTTACTTTAATGTACCGGTAAGTTGTCGATTTTTTCGTTTTAATTTCTGGAGGGTATCATACGGAAGTGTTCCACGTACTATATTGAGGTTTACTCCTCTTATTAATTTACTAATATTATTATCAACGTAGAACATATTGAGTATTACAGCTCTGATTCATACTATCTAATTTGCTATATACAGAAGAATTAAATTAATTTAATTTAAAGAAAGAATCTAATATTGCTTGCATAGTTTTTGTCTTATTGCATTCTTAACTACAGCACGGACATTATCAAATACAATAGTCATTTCTTTATCAACATTACTGCAGATTAACATTCTCCATTTCAAGAATGGACAGAACAGAAAACAACCAGTCTTTTACCTTTTCTATGTCAACTGATCCAGACTCTCTGCAGCTGTTTTTGGAAACTAAGTTATTTCTGTTCTTAAATCTTAGGAGCCAGTCACTGCTGCATTTGAAGTCTAATTTCAGGTTGTTGAACCAGATAGTCTTTTCTTGCAAAACTGGACAAAATACTGGAAAATTAGACATGCATTTGTTGGTATCATTCAAAGTTTTGTTTCAAGCTCCTCATTTTTTGCAACATGAAATTGTTTCCTTTTATTTTTTTTTTTATTGGTGTTCGTGTCATAGATACTAGTTTTTTTTTTTTGTTTTTTTTTTCGGTTTTTCAGCATTGTAGACAGAGTGATACCACATTCTTTTGCAATGTCTTGTTTACTTCATTCCATCCTATCAACCTCTTGTATAATTTATAGGCTTAATTCTCTCTGTTTATGCTTTGTTCCATAATTGCTAGATAAGGTTTAATATAAACAAACTTTAAATTAGTTTAAAGACACATGCTCCAAAAAAGATATCAGTTCAGATCCTTTTAAAATTGGCACCCAAAATAGATTACAACAAAAGACTCTTTGAACACAGTGCAACAAATGCAACTGACCTACGATTGATGTTTTTCAGAGTGTATTTATGTTGTAGCTACCATTAACTGGCTTTGTTAAGTAAAAGTAAATTATCAAGTCAGTGCTATCTTTTGGGAAATGCAGAATGAGCTAGTCACACACATGCTTGTGGTGAGGCAATAATAGGAGTTGTACTGAGATAGGTATTAACTACACAAAATGACATTATTTCTCATGGGATAAAAAGTGACTATGTAATACATATTAACCAAATTTTGTAATTAGATGAGATTAGATGCCAAGAGCCTTATCAATCAATTTGGCCCTGGAGAGAATGTACAAGGCTGATGAGGTAGAATATTTCTCAGTGTGGTCCGTGCTTGTTAACAAGAGAGACTGTTTCTACAGGAATGGGATACACTTAAATAGAAAGACTAAGAATATTTGATGATGCTATCGAGGCAGTGTCAAGTGGGTCAGAAAAATGCTAGGCTTAGGGAATACACAAACTAACATATTTAACAATAGCTGCAGGCAGAGGTGGAAGTGATTCTTGCACTGTTTCTATTGGAATGAGCAGCAGGCCTTGAAAGCAAGGTGCTGGGGATCTCAAGAACTGCTGGGAGTCACCATGAAAGAAGTAAATACATGGGATGTGTTAGGGTAAGTAATGTGCATGCATACTTGCATGTACAAAAATGCTAGGAGTATAGTAAATAAATTTGAAGAATTTAAAGTGCTGGTCAAGACATCAAATGCAGACATTTTTTGGATTTCAGAGACATGGTGTCACTCAGATATAAGGAATGCAGAATTTTAATGTGGGGAGTACAATGTATGCAGAAAGGACAGACTGGATGGGAGGGGTTATGCTCTTAGTTAAGAAGCACATAAAATCTAAGGCAGTGCATCCAGTTGACATTGGTGACCAGTGCAATGTTGTGTCAGTTTGGTTTGTACAAGCACTTCTTCTTCTGGTGTTATAACCCAGGATGGGTCTTAGCCTTCTCAACAATGTTCCACCAGTAAGCCCTCCCAGAAGTCAAACTTCTCCAATTTCTTATTCCCATGATTTTTAAGTCCTCTTCTATGTCATCTGTCCATCGTTTCCATAGTCTTTCTCTTGCCCTCCTACCGGTACATCGACATTACCAAACTACGTACTCATCACAATATTTCCAACTCACAGGAGAGCAACAGTTAGAAAATTTAAAATGGAATATCTTATCACAGCAGAATTTCTTAATGAAAATGAGGCTGCAACCAAAGTAAGTTTCTGAGTGGCTCATTTGTAATGGTAGGTTTCCATGAAATGGTATGTTTCCATTTCATATCCTCTTAGTTGTTCTGCTATCATCCATTCTCATAACATGTCCCAACCAGGCAAGTCTCTGGCTCTTCACAAATCTGACGATGTCTACACCCTGAAGAAGACTGTCAAGTTCATAGTTCATTTTGATCCTCTAGGATCCATCAACGTCTTGTACTGGCCCAAAGACTTTTCGGAAAATTCTACACTTGAACACTTTCAACAACTGCTCATATTTACTTGTTAATGTCCAAGCTTCACAACCGAATGTTACAACTGGTCTAATGAGACTTTTGTATATTCTTAATTTTAAATGTCTGTTCAATACTCTAGACTTCATTAGTTTTTCATGTGCGTAGAAGCATCTGTTTCCACTCAGGATACAGGACTTAATTTCATTAGTAATAGAGTTGCACTGGTTTAGCATTAGCATTTTAGCATTAGTAGAGGCATTTGATGCAAGAAAGCAAGCTTATGCAGCATCAGCCATAAACAAAAAAAAAAAAAAAACCACTTCCACTTCACCCCCCTGTTCGTTCAAAATACCTGTCCAGCTGAGCCTTAAACTTATTTAGGCTATCAACCTCTACCACAAGGGATGGAAGTCTGTTCCACCAACCAACCACCCGCTGGCTAAAGGCAAATTTCCTCACGTCTATCCTACATCTGTCTTTCCTCAATTTGAATTTATGCCCTCTCAGGTGATTTTTCTGAGCTAGAGGAAGAATCCCATCAGCATTGAGCATGCTTAAACCATTCAAGGCTTTATACACCTCTATCAGATCACCTCGCTGGTGCCTAGTCTCCAGACACTGTAATTTGCAAAACTTAAGCCTTTCTTCGTAAGAGCACCCCTTTGTTCCATTCACTAATCTTGTTGCCCTTCTCTGTACTCGTTCCAGCAGCTCTACATCCTTCTTGAAATGAGGCCTCCAGACCTGTATACAGTACTCTAGGTGTGGCCTGACCATCGCCTTATACAATGGAATAATCACCTCCTTATCCCTGCTGGAAAAATTCCTGTATATCACTGACAATACTCCATGAGCTACTCTTGCAACCCGTCTGCACTGCTCAGAGAACTTCATATCTGCCTGCACAACCACCCCCAAGTCCCTTTCATTCTCTACCACTGTCAGTGTTGTACCACAGAGTTGATACGTTGCTCTGGGGTTGCTGTTTCCCATGTGTAGTACTTTACATTTGTCAATGTTAAACTTCATTTGCCACCTCTCAGCCCATCTGCTCAACCTTTCCAGATCCTGTTGCAGCAGCATAGTGTCAGTAGTGTCCTTGACAACCCTGCCAACCTTTGTATCGTCTGCAAACTTGGACATTAAGCCCGATATACCATCATCAATATCATTTATAAATACAGAAAACAATAATGGACCCAACACTGAGCCCTGAGGGACTCCACTAATAACATCAGTCCACGATGAGCAGTGTCCATTGATTACCACTCTCTGTCTTCTCCCCCTCAACCACCCCTTTATCCATAGCAGCAATTTGCCTCCAATGTCACACTGCTCCAATTTGTGTAGCAGTCTTCCATGTGCAACAGTATCAAAAGCCTTTCTAAGATCCAAGTATATAATATCAAAGTTATTCCCTGCATCCAGTTCTTTTGTGACTGCATCATAGTATCCAATCAAGTTGGTCAGGCAAGACTTCCCCTTAACAAAACCATGCTGTGTCTGAGCTATAACTGAAGTCTTGTCTAAATGATCCTGCAGTGCTTCTTTAACCAGTGCCTCCATTAATTTTCCTGGAACAGAAGTTAAGCTCACAGGTCTATAATTACTTGTGTCAGCCTTTGATCCTCCTTTGTGAATTGGGGTCACATTTGCACATTTCCAGTCTATGGGTACCTCCCCTGAGTCCAAGGAAGCTCTCATAATTATGGCTAAGGGTTTGCTTACTTCCTTTGCTGCCTCCTTTAATATAACTGGATAGATCCCATCCACCCCGGGTGCCTTTCTTGTGTTTATCTTCAACAGTTTCTCCTCCACTTTACTCCCAGTTATTTCAAGATTCTGTAGCTTACTGCTAGAGTTGAATACACCTCTGGCATTCCCCTCGCTGAATACCTCCTCATGTGTGAATGTCGATGCAAAATATTCATTTAGTTTGTTTGCTACCTGAGCAGGATCATCAACACTTGACCCATCAATATCAAGTGGACCAATCTGATTCATCCCCTTCCTTCTAGAGTTTACATAAGTAAAGAACTCTTTGCTGTTTTTCTTTGCATCCCTTGCCAAGGATTTCTTGTAATCTGCCTTCGCCTGCCTAACCTCCTTTGTAACGTGGTTGCATATCAACTTGTATCTATCATAGGCTTCTGTGTCATGTGTTAATTTGTATGTATCCCATGCATTTTTCTTCTCTGCCATATGCCTCATTAGTTCATCTGACATCCATTTTGGCCTAAACCTTGAACAATATTTCTTAGTTGGTATGTAAAGCCTAGTAGCTTCCAAGATAAGTTCTTTGAATGCTTCCCATTTTGAATTTGCTGTTTATAACATCATCAGTTGGTCCCACTGTATAGAATTTAAATACTGTCTCAGTCCATCGTAGTCGCCTTTACGGAAGCAATAACCCTTCCCTTTACCCCTAATGGTAGTTACCTCTTTGAGTAAATCCCACTTCAGCACACTGTGATCACTGCCACCTAGTGGTTCATTTATCTGCAGATTCTTAATGCATGAAGAATCACTGCTGATAATCAAATCAAGAGTATTACTCCCTCTAGTTGCCTCCCGAACATGCTGATGTATAAAACAATCATCCAATAAATCCACAAAAGCCCCGCTAGTGTGTGAGTAACCAGCCCCCAAAATCCAGTCAATATCTGGGAAATTAAAATCTCCCATTATAGGACACTCTGATTTACTGGCCCACTCTATTTCCCTGTACAGTTCCTTATTATACTCATCAGAGTCATTAGGCCTATAGCACACTCCTACTCTCAATTTTGATCTCCCAATGTTTATGTCACACCAAACTGACTCCACACTGCACTGTCCAGCGATGTCGACTGGCTTCACTTCCTTGGTTTTTATGTGTTTCTTAACTAATAGCATAACACCTCCCCCCTTCCTATCCTGTCTATCCTTTCTGTAGACGTTGTACTCCCCAAATTGCAGTTCCGCATCCCTTATATCTGTGTGACACCACGTCTCTGATATCCCAACAATATCTGCCTTCGATGTTTTGAGCAATACCTCAAATTCATCAAATTTATTTACTAAACTCCTAGCATTGGTGTACACGCAAGTATACCTGCACCTGTTTCTATTCTTAGCTACCCTAACACAACCCATGTGTTTACTTGTACCGCAATGGCTCCCAGCAGTCTCTGAAATACCATGCATCTTGTTTTTCAGACTTCTGCTCATTTGAATAGAAGCAGTGCAAGAATCTCTTTCACCTCTGCCAGTGGCTACTGTCAATCTATTGGTCTTTGTCTCCCCCCAAGCTAGCAGTTTTCCGACCCACCTAACACTGCCTCGATAGCATCAGCAAATATTCTTGCACCCTTTCTATTTAAGTGTATCCCATCCCTGTAGAAGCAATCTCTCCTGTTAACAAGTACAGTCCAGGCTGAAAAAAATTCTACCCCTTGAGCCTTGCACAATCTTTCCAGGGCCGAATTGATCGACAAGGCTCTCATCATATACTCCCTCCTATCGTGTCTGGGCAGAATTGCAGACACTTTCAAATTCAACCCTAATTCTCGGCTTTTGTTCAACAGTGACCTGTACTTGTTAAGTAATTCTGCCGGTCTCCTATTCTTAATATTATTAGTGCCAACGTGTACAACTATATCACCTTTTGTGCCCTTAAAAGATGATATTCGCTCTACAACGTCATCAACCTTTGCCCCTGGCAGACATACCCTGGTCCTGTTCCACCTATCTTTTTTACAAAGCATGTTCCCCGTTTCCCTGACAATAGAGTCACCAACAACTACTAGTTCCTTCGGGACCAGCGCATTCTGCCTTGGGGGTTGTCTCTGTGTCACGCGATGCTCAAGTGCAAGCTCTGGCGTTGATGTGGGCAGCTGAGAGCTTGATGGGCCCCTCAGTTTAGTTTCTTCAAGGGCATCCACCCTGTCCTTCAAGCTCTCATATAGGCCCATAAGAACGCCGAGTTGTTGCCTGATATCGATACACTCCTTGCATCGCGCACACACAAAGACATCCCCCTTGGCAGTATCATGTCCCGTACCCGATTGCTCTGCAAACATCAAGCAAACAGTGCATTTTATAAGGCTGGGAGTCGGAGGGCAACTGCCCCCCTCAGTTCTGCTCTGAGCCACAGCAGACTTTTCGGAAAATTCTACACTTGAACACTTTCAACAACTGCTCATATTTACTTGTTAATGTCCAAGCTTCACAACCGAATGTTACAACTGGTCTAATGAGACTTTTGTATATTCTTAATTTTAAATGTCTGTTCAATACTCTAGACTTCATTAGTTTTTCATGTGCGTAGAAGCATCTGTTTCCACTCAGGATACAGGACTTAATTTCATTAGTAATAGAGTTGCACTGGTTTATCTGCAAACCTAGATAGGTGAACCTTGATATAAGAACTGGGAAAACAAAATTGAGAGTAGGAATGTGTTATAGACCTAATGACTCTGATGAATACAATGAACAGGTGTACAGAGAAATTGAATGGGCCAGTAAATCAGAATGTCTTATAATGGGGGATTTTAACTTACCAGATATTGACTGGAACTTGTGAGTTGATCACTTACAGAGTAACAAGACTTTTGTGAATTTATTGTATATCTGTTTTCTACAACAGCATGTGAGAGAGGCAACAAGAGGGAGTAATATTCTTAATGTGATTATCAGCAGTGAATATTCATGAATTAAGGATCTGCAGATAACCACCATCAAGAGTAAAAGGAGTGGTATTTGCTTTCGTAAAGATGACTACCGTGGTCTCAAACAGTGGGACCAATGGAGGAAGTTACCATCAGCAAATTCTAATTGGGAAGTGTTAAAGGAATTAATCATAGAAGCTACTGGGCTTTTCATACCAACTAAGAAATACCCTTTAAGGTATAGGCTTAAACAGATGTCAGATGAACTGATGAAACTCATAACAGAGAATAAAAGTGCATGGGATACATATAAATTATTAGGTGACACAGGCCTATGGTTAATATAAGTAGTTTGTAATAAAGTCACAAAGGAGGTCAGGCAAGCGATGGCAGATTACGAGAAATCTTTGGTAAAAAATGAAAAAAACACAAAGACTTCTTTACCTACATAAACACAAGAAGGAAGGGGATGAATCAAATTGGTCCACTCAATATTGATGGTTTGGCTGAATGAGTATTTTGCATTTATATTCCCACATAAAGAATTCTTTAGGAAAGGAAATGCCAGAAGTTTATCAAACTCTAACAATGAGCTAAATAATTTTGTAATAACTGAGAGGAAAGTGGAATCGAAATTGTTGTAGTTAAATAAAGGCACTTGCGGTGGATGGGATTTATCCAATTATATTAAGGGAGGCAGCAAAGAAAGTAAGAAAACCTTTAGCCATAATTATGAGAGCATTTTTGGATTCGGAGAGGTCCCTGTGTGAATATACACCTAATTCACAAAATGGGATCAAAGAATGACATGAGTAATTACACACTTGTTAGCTTAACTTCTGTTCCAGAGAAAATAATGGAGTCAATAGCTAAAGAAGTAAAGCAAGACCATCTAGACCAAGGCCCGGCAAACTACGGCCCTCTGCCTGTGTTTGTATGGCCCGCAAGCTAAGGATGCTAAGGACTTTTTTTAAATGGTTGAAAAAAAAAATCAAAAGAAGAATAATATTCTGTGACGTGAAAATATTTTGAAATTCAAATTTCAGTGTCCACGAATAAAGTTTTATTGGAACACAGCCACACTCATTCATTTACGTATTGTCTATGGCTGCTTTCGTGTTACAACAGCAAAGTTGAGTAGTTGCAACAGAGACCGTATGTGGCGCTCTCATTGCTTCGCACTGCTGGTCGGCATACTACAAATTGCAGTAACAGTGATAACTTTACTGACTTTCAAGTGTCATGCCACACCGTGACATTTTATTTTTATTTTATTACCAGTGCACACCAATCATGTCAAAACAAGAACAGAAGAGAAAAGTGAACCTTGAATTTCATACTTTTAATGATTTGTGGAGTTCGATTTATTTTGTTATTGAATTAAATACCAAAGCATTGTGTTTATTATGCAATGACACTATAGTGGTGCTAAAAAAATATAATATATATCGACATTACCAAACTAAGTACTCATCACAATATTCTCAACTCACAAGAGAGCAACGGTTAGAAAATTTAAAATGGAATATCTTATCACAGCAGAATTCCTTGATGAAAATGAGGCTGCAACCAAAGTAAGTTTCTGAGTGGCTCATTTGTTAGCCAAGCAAGGAGAGCTACTTACTAATGGTGAGTTAATTAAATCATGTTTAATTGCAGCAGCCGAAGAAATGTGTCCAGAGAAAATAGACTTGTTTAAGGCTATTAGCCTTTCGGTGAGAACAGCTGCTCAAAGAGTTGAGGACATTGGCAACATCAATAGTAAATTAAAAAACAAGGCAAATGATTTTGAATGGTTTTCCTTGGCTCTTGATGAGTTGAGATGTTTCTGATACTACTCAGTTGTTGTTTATTCGAACTGAAGAATAAACTGAAGAAGAGGCTAATTCTAACTGAAGAATTAGCCTCTATGAATATTCTGCATGGAAAAACTACAAGCAAGAATATTTTCAAAGAAGTTGAGAAAACACTAATTCAGTAACCTGAAGTGGAATCTGCTAAGATGTGTTACAACTGATGGTGGTAAAAATATGTGTGGAGCAGGAAAACACTTAGTTGGACAAATTTACAAAGCTTGTGAAAAAGCAAGACATTTAAAGCCTATGGTTATTCATTGTATTATTCATCAGAAGGTACTTTGCAAAAAATATTGGAATCAAGCATGTGTCATTGTCAGTGTAGTGTCAACAGTAAACTTCATTCACTCTCGTGGACTTAACCATCGTCAGTTCTGTGAATTTTTGTCAGAAATAGAAGCTGCATATCCTGACTTGACCTATCATACAGCAGTTCAATGGCTTAGCAGTGGTAAAGTTTTATTGCAATTTTTGAGCTTAAGGCTGAGATTGAAATTTTTCTAAACAAGAAGAACCCACTTCGACCACTATCATCAAACACTGAATGGCTTTGGAAATTAGCTTTTGCTGCAGATTTGATACATTATCAAGTCTGCAATGAATTCAACCTAAAATTACAAGGCAAAACAGCACTTATATGCAAAACTTATACTGCGTTACAGTCATTTTGACAACTAACCTTTTTTTGAATCACAAGTAATGTTAATCTGCTTTATGCACTTTTGTGCTATCAAAAGTTAAAACAAGAAGCGAGATCTCCATTCCCATACAAATTTGCAGAGGACATATTTTCCGAGCTCAGACTTATATTTTCATATTTTCCGAGTAGCGTTTTTCGGATCTCGATGCAAGTGCAAAAGCAATTATCATATTTCAAAATCCATTTAACTGTGCAATTGAGGAGCTTCCACCTAACCTTCAAGTGGAAGTGATTGATCTGCAATGTAATGACATGCTAAAAGGCAAATATCAAGAGAAGAATCTAATAGAATTCTATAAATGCCTTCCAAGCGATGAATATGCTCAATTGAAATCATATGCTTGTGGATTGATATCAGTATTTGGCACTACCTATCTGTGTGAAAAGACATTTTCAAAGATGAAATGCGTACAATCTCATTATAGGTCAGCATTAGCAGATGAACATTTGCAATCAATTTTGATGATAGGGACCACTATCTTTGAACCCCAATTAAGCGAAATATTTTCCCAAAAAAAAAAAAAAAAGAATTCCATTCTTCTCATTAGTAGACCTGTATTCGAAAAAGTTTAACCTCAATTATATTTTGAATTTAGTATTAGTAATGGCCGTTTCGTCAATAAAAAATTAGCGAAAAATTGTTTTTGTCTTATTATATAAGTACAGTACCTACATAATATCCTCGATTTTTGCTTCTTAGCCTGCAAAGCCTAAAATATTTACTATCTGGCCCTTTACAGAAAACGTTTGCCGACCCCTGATCTATACAGCAGTGGTTATACTTCAGTTACAGCATAGTTGGCATAATCACAGCACTTGCCACATTGGGTGGAAAAGACCTTTTTCACAACATGGCTGAGTTAGTCTTTGGCATGTGGGGCGCCTCCGTAGCCAGGTGGGAAGGAGCAGCAGTGCGTAGCACACGCTTCTTGATTAGACCGGGGTTCGAGCCCGTCACCACCAAATACGGAGGATGCGGAAAGGTCAAGGGAATGACCACCGCATATTCCTGGAGCAATATGGCCTCAGTTGCTAATGCTCCTAAAAACCAAATAACAAACAACAACAAACATTGGCATGTGGAACAGTTTTTTTCCCCCCAGAAACTCAGGTTTTTCATCCAGTAAACAGTACAGCACACATGCAATTTATACAGTGCAATATAGCCTAATTTGCCTAACACCCTATAACAACCAACTAACCAGCATGTTAGTATATCCCCAGGGGCTCACATCTGATGAGTATGGGCTAGGCACACCCAGGGTTCTGAGCCAGATATCATCACTCTTCTCTTTCTTGGTGATTTCCTTTTCTCTCTCTCTTTCTCAGGATAACTCGGGAATTTTTTTTGGCTGGTGCAGTATAAGCCTTAGGCTTCCTTGCACCATAGGCGCCTCCTGAACTAGGTGGGAAGGAGCAGCAGTGCGTAGCACACGCTTCTTGATTAGACCGGAGTTCGAGCCCGTCACCACCAAATACGGAGGTGGTCAGGGAATGACCACCGCATATTCCCGGAGCAATATGGCCTTAGTTGCTAATGCTCCTAAAACCAAATAACAACAACAACAACAAGTCCTTGCACCATATAGCTAATAATAATATTAATAATACAGGGTGTCTCAAAAATACACGGCATAACTTCAGGAATGAGTTCCTCATATGTAGGCAATAAAAATATTTTATATCAACATAGTTCCGAAAATGCTTGGTTTCCGAGTTTTGAAGGTCTGTTTCTGACACTTAACTGTTCACATCACCTTATAGTAATTCTTCAAAATGTCCACCTTCTGCCTGAATATAGGCCTCACATCAACGTCTCATGGACTCGCGAAGACGTTGGCATCATCGTAACCGTTGCAGATGGTAAGGATACAGTTGGTGTTCTCGCAACACCCTCCAAATAGTCGAACGTTGAACAGCCAGTTGCATTGTTATTCTGCGTATGCTGATTCCAGGAGTGGCATGCACAACATCCAAAATCTCCTCCTCTACTTCAGGAGTCGTAGATCTTGGTCGTCCTCTGTCGGCAGCACGAGGTGTAAAGGTCCCATGTTCACAAAGGCGGCGATGGATACTTTCAAACGTTTTCCTGTCTGGATATCTTCGTTCTGGAAACCTTTCGTGGTACAAACGACGAGCCTCCAGATATAAAATATTTTTATTGTCTACATATGAGGAACTCATTCTTGAAGTTATGCCGTGTATTTTTGAGACACCCTGTATATGCGTAAATCATCTATCGCAACTGTAGTTGCACCTGCTAGAGCAATATGTCCCTGAAAACAGTAGTTCAGAAAATTCCTACAAATGTGCCGGATTTATAGGTGAATTTTTTTGCACTTTATTTTAGAACTAAGGAGGTTTGAACTACAGTATATGCAACTATATAAAATATGTAAATCGAAGAGGTCAAATGGTGTATGTGTTTGTGTTGTGTGCAGAAATGTACTGTAAATCCCACTGCAAGTGATTTCATTTCGGCTGTAGTCAGGTTACCGGTATTATAGCATTTTTCTGCAGATGAATTCCATTGGAGTATGATCGTTTGTGCACATTTGGAAGGTGCTTGAGCAGAGAGGAGATTGCTGCACTCATAGAGTTTTAAGAGATTAGTGACTTCAAATATTAATGAATGGAAGAACGCCAGGAAACATCTGTGAACAGACACAATTGCAGCCGAAAATGTAAGGTGTTGGGCATCGTCTGGAGTGGATTATCACGTGTAATCTTCACCAAACTAAGGCGCAATTAACCTTTCTATTTAATATGGGAACATCACAAGATATTTGTGCAGTGCTGTGCAAATGGGTGGGGTGTGCATTGGATGCGCTGCACCAGGACCCCTGATATAGGGGGTTCTAATAGAGGGAGCCATCAAAGTCTCAACATAGATAATAAACGAGGATCCTTAACCCCTTTTGCATCCGGGCCCCCAAGTACCTTTGCACGGCCCTATATCTATGGGTGAACATGCATGTGAAGATTTCTGCAAAGAATGCACTATGGCAGTAGGAGATTTAAGCATTAGCATTAGCAGAGGCATATGATGCAAGAAAGAAAGCTTCATCAGCAAAAAAAAAAAAAAAATCCCATATCACACATCCATCCTCGCTAAAAGTTTGTCCAGTTCTTCCATGAATTTATTTAAGCTGTCAACTTCCACAACGACAGATGGAAGTTTGTTCCAGCAATTAGCTACCCGCTAGCTAAAAGCAAATTTACACACATCTATTCTACAACTGTCATTCCTCAATTTAAATTTATGTCCCCTCAAGTTCAAACTATTATATTTAGACCATCCGAATAATTAAATTCATCTGCCGTGCTGTATGTCTTATGTCTGTTTGTTGCGTGTGTTCTATGGTCGATTTGTCTGTTTTGCTGGACAAAGAACCCTAGTTTCTGGTGGGGAAATATTTGCTATCTATGTCTGAGACCGACTAACTCAGCCACGGAGAGAAAAGAGCCTATTAAAGTTCCTCGCCTCATCGACGGAATTTGAACCCGGGCCTTTTCCACCCAGTGTGGGAAGGCCAATGACGATACCACCGTGCTACACGCGCAGTCCCCTTCAGGTTCGTAATCTGAGGAGGAAGAATCCCATCAGCACTGAGCCTGCTCAATCCATTCAAGGTCTTATACACTTCAATAAGATCACCTCGCAGGTGCCTAATATCCAGACTCTGCAATTTGCAGAACTTAAACCTTTCTTGCTAAGAGCACCCCTTCGTTATCCTCACCAATCTTGTTGCCCTTCTCTGTACTCGTTCTAGAAACACTACTTCATTCCTAAAATGAGACCTCCAGACCTGTACGCAGTACTAAAAGCGTGGCCTGACCATCGCCTTATACAAAGGGATAATAAGCACCTCCTTATTACTATTAGCAAAATTCCTGTATATCATTGACAAGACCCCATGACCTGCTCTGCCAGCCTGTCTCTACTGTTCAGAAAACTTCATATCTGACTGCACAATTATCCTCATGGTCTCTCTACCACCCTGAGTGTAGTACCACACAGTTGGTACGTTTATCTGGGATTACTTCTACCCATATGCAGTACTTTACATTTCTCAATCTTAAACTTTAGTTGCCACTTCTCAGCCCATCTCCCCAACCTTTCTAGATCCTGTTTCAGTAGCACACTGCCATTACTGTCATTAAAAACCCTGCCAACCTTTGTATCAACTGCAAACTTGGACATTAAGCCTGATATACCATGATCAATATCACTGATAAATATACAAAACAACGTGTCCAACATCGAACCCTGGGGGGACTCACTAATAACATTAGTCCACGAAGAGCAGTGTCCATTGATTGCCACTCTTTGTCTTCTCCCACTCAACCATCCCTTAACCATAGCAGCAACTTGCCCCTAATGCCAAACTACTCCAATTTGTACAGTAGTCTTCCATGTGAAATAGTATCAAAAGCTTTCCTAAAATCCAAGTATCAAAAGATATGATATCAAAATTATTTTTTGCATCCAGTTCCTTTGTGATCACATTATAGTATCCAATCAGATTTGTCAGACAAGACTTCTCCTTAACATGTATAGTTCAGACACATGCTGTGTCTGAACTATACTTGCAGTCTTGTCTAGATGATCCTGCAGTGCTTCTTTAAGCAGTAACTCCATTATTTCCCCCCCCCCCCCGGAACAGAAGTTAAACTAACAGGTCTGTAATTATCGTGTTACCTTCGATCTCCCTTTGTGAATTGGGGATACATTTGCACATCTCCAGTCCATGGAGACCTCCCCTGAGTCCAAAGATTGTCTCATAATTATGGCTAAGGGTCTGCTTACTTCCTTTGCCGCCTCCTTTAATATAACTAGATAGATTCCACCACTCCAGGTGTCTTTCTTATGGTTAACTTCAACAATTTATCCTCCAATTTGTTCTCAGTTATTACAAAATCATTAAGTACCCTGTTAGAGTTTAATAACCTTCTGACCTCCACTTCCCTACAGACTTCATCATGTGTGAATGTACAAAATACTCAATCAGTTTGTCAGTTATCTGGGGAGGATCATCAACAATCGATTCGTCGATATCAAGTGACCAACCTAATTTTCAGAGAAACCACTGATATCAGAAAATACAGCTGCGTTCGAGCTAGGACTCGAAGGATGGACGCAAGAGGTTTGCAAGCAAGTTATGTAGTCCACTGAATACCAATTTACGCTTTTCAGCACCGACGGAAGAGCGCCTATATGGATGAAGCCAAATGAAACGTATCATCTACCGACACTTCAGGGTTTCTGGGGGGGGGAGGTGAAATGGTCTGAAGCATATTTTGGTGGCATACCCTTGGTACCTTAATCCCACTGGACGGCACCATGAATGCCAGAGCATATTTCAACATCGTTATGAATCACTACAGCTCTGTGGATAGAAGTATTTTCAAGATGACAGTGCAATCATCCACACCACTAAATTTGCAAAAGAGTGGATTTAGGAACACGCAGATTGGGCAATGGCAAGCTGAATTCAGGGATCTCAATCTCATTTCAGCATCTGTGAGATGAACTGGAAGGTAGTGTTCGTCAGCACAATCCTGTGCTCACGTTACTCCAGGGACTGAGGACAGCTTTGTGATGTGGCTGGTCCAATGTTCCTCCTGTCGCTTTACAATTACTTTGTTCATTTCATGGCAGCACATCGTGTCAAGTAGCAATGATGCAATCTAACCGCGGTCCAAATACAATCAGCCACTGGTCTAATAAAGTGGCCAGGCAGTGTATGTCGGAGCTACATTATATTTCTTTCATTTTTTTTATTATTATTTTTTGTTTTGTTTGGATTTGTTTTATGGAATCTTTAAATTTAAATATTTTATATTTGTTTCTTTTTTGAATGCGTTCGCCATCTAGATCTATATATTTTCGTTGTAACCGAATAGGTTTTATAGGTTGAATAATATTTTGCTGTTAGCAACTAGTTTATAATATTTTTACAAATGCTTCGACTAAATCGGGGCGGATGAAACCACTAGTAGAAAGGATTCATTTCGAATTTCACTGATATTACGAGAGCTCTTCAAAAAGGTAATAAGACAAGGGTACATAATGAAGTGCAATATACAGTAATCTCTGCATTAAAATATTCCTTTCCAAAACAGACACCTAGGAATGCAATGCACTTTTAATACCATCGCTTTACCCATGATTATCATCATTACTTTTAAAACTCATTAACAGTAATGATAATCAGGAAGAAGTACATTACCGAATTATTCAAAACAGCTTTTAAGTTCTGAACACAGGCTCGAGTCAACGCTACATTTGATCAGTCTCTAAAAATCTGGGATCCGACATTCGTTTCATTCCTTCGTAGCCTGCAATATTGCATGTGCACTACCTATTGAAATTGATAAAAAGTCGAAAAGTTCACCAACAGTTGTACAAATGTGCAATAATTTTCACAAACAGCAGAAAATTTGCATTCAGTAATTTTCATTCATCCACTTTGTTTTTTCTAGGAAAATTGTTTTTCCTAGCCGCCATATTAAATCGTAATACAAATCGTGTACATACCGAACATGATTTTAGGCTTTTATTGTATATTTATTTCTTTTGTTTAGCTAGATGTCAAGGTTCACTAAGCACATTGTAAATGTTTCTGCCATTGACAGCTAACATATCTTCTATATGACAGAAGACATTGTTAGTGCATAAAGAAACGAGAACATGAAGCATGAATACGCCCTTTGTTATCTTTCCTTTCTGAATTCGACTGCCAAGCACATGTGGTTGAGAAAGATGTAAGACAAGTCTCTCTTCTGGCTTCCAGCAGCTACTTTGTTTTTTAAAGGTCCTCACATCGTATGACACCTTAATTGTGTCTGGTTGCCATAAAAATGCACTACAATACTATTGTGCCAGCTTCGGGTTACGTGCACGATTAGTTATGTTTTCTTCGCCTTGTTGTAGTTGAACTCTGGTCGATCTCTGAGCATCTCATGCAATTAGACACCAAAGGAATGTGGCCGCTGTTGCCATGGAATAATTTTAAAAGTCACCTTATTAATTTACCTTTATTCGTTAACAGTTATTTTCTTTAATAATAATAATAATTATTATTATTTTAAAATATAATTACGCTTATTTATGGTAATGCCAAATATCTCTTTCTACTGTGGAAAAATTATGTAGACAAATCGCATAGAAACGTGGAATAAATGATATATTGATATTTCCATGAACTACATACAGATTTTCAGTTCAGCAAAAATAGATGACGACCTACTTCAAATCCATCTGTTATAACGGAATGTATTACTGGTACTGATTTTTGTATTTTTTGCATTTATGAGTAGAGACCTGTATTAACTGCAAGGACGAAATGTAACGGAGATAAAAATTCGACTTAAAAAAGGGACAATGTTTAAAAGTCTTTGTAACTTGCTATTGTTTAATACAACCGCAAGTTCCATCTTTCTACCTTAACGCAGATCGACTGAAATATATTAATAATAATGATAATGAATAAAAAATAAATAAATAAAGCAAAAGATAAAATAATAAAAGAAAAGCAAAATAATATACCAGTAAATGCAGGAATATAATAGTAAGTGCAAAGCTGGATGAGTTATAGAAAGTACGAAAGTTGAGGAAGAATTAAAGGCAACCAAGTAATAACTCCAGGGGCTCACATCTGGTGAACATGGGCTTGGCACACCCAGGGTCCTGAGCTGGATATCATCATTCTTCTCTTCCTTGATGATTTCCTTCTACTTCTCTCTCTCTCTCTCTCTCTCTCTCTCTCTCTCTCTCTCTCTCTCTCTCTCTCTCTTAGGGTAAATTAGATTTTTTTTTTTTTTTTTTTGGCTGGTGCAGCAAAAGCCTCAGGCTTCCTTGCACCATATGGCTAATGATGATAATAATAATAAAATAATAATATCAGGAAACTAGTATTGATTATATTTCTTCAATGTACATGTATATATTTACCGACGCTTTACTAAATTAATACCACTATTTTGTTAATTGAACAACGGAATTAATAATCTACGTCTTGGCCTAGCCGAGAAAATAAAATAAAATACATAAATAAATAAATAAACACAAAAGTTATATGATCACTATAAAACTGAGCACTTATATGAACACTATAAAACTGATACTAGCATAAAGTTAAGGCAACATATAGTGATTTAATAAATTTGTGTTAAAAACATATTTTGTGCGATGGCATGATGCAGTCATTTTGAAAAATGCATTCAACAACTTGATGGAAGTGATCTCTTGCAGTAAAACTAACAAATGCTTAAAAACTGGATATGTGCATTGATATAGATTCTTTGTGCCTATCACAAAATGAACTCATCCCAACCTTCTTCTTGAAATGCTTCTCTAGACATTCAAGCTATAAGGAACTAGGGGCCGGCGGTAGGCATAAGAGACAGGTGCATAGCACCCGATCTCGCACTCGTAACGAAAGCATGGAGTTTCAAAGTGTAAGTTTTTGGCTTGAATATAAAACTTACCATACAACCTTACCAGTATGCATTTTCACATCGGCTATAATTGAACCCGAACTCGATTTTTCTATATGAAAACACGTGTCTATAATATTAAATACTAAAATAATTTAATTTAATTTTATTTCATGGTTTGAAAATCTAATAATTATATCATCGTTGAATCTAATAAAAGATATCATCCTCGTTCCTGTCATCATATTAGATCTCCTATTATTTTTATTTATTTATATTAACTGGCGACCCACACACTTCTTTTGCACCTGGCCTCGCATAGTAATTTTTTTTATTTTTATTTTTTTTAAATCTAGCCAGCAACCGTAGAGGAACTTTAGTGTTTCTTGAAAATGATAAAGGAGAGCAAGTTTATCTTGCTCTCCTTTAACTCGATTAATATGAGAAAACAACGGTCTCATTGATTGCTAGCCAATTGACATGTTCTTGGCCTATTTCAACCGAGGGTTATTGCGTATGGAATCGGCCGCGTCCGCTCACAGTTTAGAGGCGACAATGCTGGTCACTGCACAAGGTTACTGCACACAACAGTTAGCGTAACTTATGTATTCATTGAAGCAGCTACGTGCTACTAATAAACACGTGTAACAAATATAAATAAATAAATAAATATAATGTAATCGAAGCTGTTTTGAATTTGACTATAAAACATTGTATTAGCGATCCCGAATGCCATTGTAAAAATTAATCATTACGTGATCGATGTACATATCTGAATGTACACACATTCAGGTATGTACATCGATCAGTCAAACGGATAAAAGCGACTAGTGAATGAATGAAATCAGTGGTTTTCAACCGGGGTGCCGCGGCATCTTAGTGTGCCGCAACAACATTCCAGGGGTGCCACGTATTTGGGTTTACGTTACTAAACTTATTATTATTTTTTTAATTTTATATGTTTATTTCATTATAAAAAGGTGTTTTTTTTAATTTTGTGGTGATCTATAATTTATGTTTACTTAGTACCTCTATATAAAGAATAAAATTATTATATACTATATACATATAATTTGTATTATGAAATGTAATTTTTATAATTATATTATTGTAATAACTATATATATATATATATATATATATATGCAGAGAGAGAGAATCGGATCTAACAGGTAGAAAATTGAGTAGGGGTGCCGGAAAATAAAATAAATTACTTAGGGGTGCCGTTATTAAAAAAAGGTTGAAAACCGTTGAATTAAATGAACTGCACCAGACGTCGGGATAAAATGTAGAGATTACGGTATTAATTAAATTACTGTATTTTAATTCCTTATAATAAGAGAAACAGGAATTTTTACTTATTTATTCTTTTTGTTTTCAATAATGCTGATCATATAACTAAACCTGAGGAGCCAGGAACACTACGCATGCCTACTATGCTGCTAGGTAATCCGCCCCTTCTTCCTTTTAATTTCTAGACAACCGGGCCAGAAGAGCTTACATATCCTTGAATGGGTTGAGCACGCTGAATTCTGATGGGATCCTTCCACTTGTTCAGATTACGAACCTAAGGGAGCATAAATTAAATTAAGAAAAGACAGATGTAGAATAGATGAGAGGAAATTTGCCTTTAGCCAGCGAGTGGTTAATTGCTGGAACAAACTTCCATCTGTTGTTGTGGAAGTTGATAGGTTGAATAAATTTAATGAGGAACTGGACAGGCATTTGGAGGGAATGGTGTGATTTTTTTTTTTTTTTTTAGCTGATGCTGCATAAGCTCATACACTTTTTAGTTTTGAGAGAAAAATAATTTAAAAAAGGTATCTTTATAATATTTTTTGTGAGAATTTCCGTTGAGGAAGGCGAGAGGAACCCCAACCTTACTTCTTACCCTGTAAAATAAATTCAGTTTCCCTTAATTACTGAGAAGAGAAGAATGTAGAACAGCACCCGCTGCAAAGACAATCCGACAAGTTATCTACTAAAAGTCCCAGGATGTCACCCACAGAGATGGAAGGCGCAGCTGAGAACAACCACGCAACGTCACAGTACATGTAGAAAGCAACGCAAATGCTGCTCAGCTTGTGCAAGAGAAGCTGTAGATACGAAAAATGGTACATTTAGAAATCAGTGTTTGGAACGGAAATTGCTATTTGAATCATCTGAACGCACGTGCAACATAAAGAAGTAAAGTATTGATATAAATGGAAAATATTATCAGTTAAAAACTTTAACTGATAATTTCTATTACTAAATTAAAAATAACAGTTTAGGATTCCTCATCCGTTCTCTTCCACTAATCATTCCTCTCTATCCACCCCACACAAATTGCGATTTCTTTCAATGCTAAAGGTGCCGATTATATGGAATATTTTGAGTTTAGCTGAGTACACTAAATTGTTGCCGAACATGCCGTTTACCACAGAAAAACTTTATAGCTTCATAACCAGTCACATTATTCAGGAATAATATTACAAGAAATAAAAATATACTGTATATATTTTTTTTTTTTTTTTTTGCAGTACAGAGAACGTCATTCAAATGACGTAACTGTTCCAGATCTAACACACTATACCACTCCTTTGGATCATCATTGGATTTCACACACACACACGTTATCAAGCATAATCAAGTACTTAGAATTAAAGCCAATCTAGGTTGATAAATATGCAGTTGATAGGGTGTCAAGTAGGCCTACATTTCAATCACTTAAAAGAGGGAGTTTACTATAAATCAATCAGTTATGACTGATTTATAGAACACTTCCTTCTGCAATGCAGATGTCAAACTTTTTGTACTTAGTTAATATTTATGCATTGAATATAAATTATTAATATCCCTGTATACGTATAATACAGTATAAGCAGAATATCAGTAATCAGCACTTAAACTGGTTAAGTGACACTATTTCTTTGTCAGGCTCTACTTGGGGTGAACATCTCATTTCTAAACATCAAGACACAAATGCCCTTCGGAAAATTCTACGCTCTGTAATCATCTACCAGACATTATATTCCTTAAGTGTTTGTTCATATAATATGATCTGAGCAATCCTACTCTCACAGCATCAAGTATCACTTTGAACAGCGAGTAAGCACATTATCAAGGTCAACTCTGCCAGAAGGTACGTGTGTCGTGATGAAACCTTACTAATTATATGTGCACTAATGTACGCTATTTAAAGAATATCATTTAGGATCGTAATACACGAGCACGTGAGTCACGATCCTTGTGGAAACAGTGATATGGTTTAACATTTCAGAAAATTAAGAAAAATATTTAATTTTTAATCGGACTTACCGATATTGACTTTATGACCACTAAGTGGCTTAATGGAAAATTCCTATATACACGCATTCCAGTCGGAGATCAATGTTCAGCGTACCACGAAATGCATGGAGACGCGACACGTGTAGGAAGACAAATTTCCTTTAATTTTAGTAGCATTAATTCATCATTCGAATAACCTCAAACCGCTGACGTGTTATAATGTAGTACAGTATACACAGTATCATTACAATGAGTATTTTTAGCTTTAGCGGACTGGTCTTGTCTGCTCACCAATATTGTGCCTTAACTCACCAATAATTTATTACAGAACTATTTTTTTTAAATTATTATGTGTAAATTATTGTATATTTTAGATTATCCATTCCCACACGCCAAATTTTACTGTCGATAATTATGCGTTTTAGACTCCAGTTTCAAGTAACCCCAGAGGCTCACATCTGGTGAGTATGGGCTTGGCACGCCCAGGGTCCTGAGCTGGATATCATCATTCTTCTTTTTCTTGGTGATTCCCTTTCTCTCTCTCTCTCTCTCTCTCTCTCGGGGTAATTTAGAAAACTTTTTTTTTGGCTGGTGCAGCATAAGCCTCAGGCTTCCTTGCATCATATGGATAATAATAATAATAATAACTAGATGCTGTCTCTAATCTGAAAACAGGACAACTTTCTTCTTTTAAAAACACACATTTATATTTATTTGTTGTATTTTTTCTTAAGTTGGTTGATTCTATCAAAATATTCTCATTATATTACCTGTCCGTCTTCTCACGAAAGTACTTTATTTTTGCTTCTACCAACGAAGGCCCAAAATATATCTTCGATGTTGTAGTTTACATAATTAAAACGACATGTTTTCTGACTTATGAATAAACTTTGGGAAGCAGCCATTTTCAAATGCATTTCCCACAGACAGCAAATCCATATGCGTATCTCTCCTTTTTATTTGGTTTTTAATGTAAGAACTCTCTGTTCGAAGATAGCATAAGAGGATTTCCATTATGGACACTAATCGTGGTTTTACTGTAAAAATCACCGTTCACATTTCAAATAATTAAGACATTTCAGTGCGCTGGCCATTACAGTTTGATATTTTGTTACACTAACGATAGTCTCTAGTTCTTGGGAATAAGAAGAACTTTATTTCCTAAGCGCTAGCTTAATGTCATTATCCGTGACCTTTTCCTGCAGCATCCCAGTTGCCAGGTAGCAAGGATAAGATTAATAATTGAAATAGCACCTACGGAACGTGTTTTGGCGCACCGACCACGCCATGCCTGTATAATAAGTACCCTTACGCGCATCACTTCAAATTGCAGTTGCGAAATACAATTTTTATTTTTTTTTCGCTTCCTGACCTTTAGCTGATTCTTTTCTCGGAAGTTTCCCATCACGACTCTTCCGTGCAGCCGGAAAAATCATTTCATGTGGTTAATGTTCGTAAATCTCTTTGTACGTATACGAGGATACAAAACACGTTCAGTGTTCCCTTCACGTTGTTCTTCTGTTTCTTCTAGCAACTTCGATACTTTCCACATAGTCCGAAAGCGAAAAATTAATATCCAACAGTGGCAATTTTTATTTATTTATTATTTTTTTTAAAATTAAAATGTGAATTTTTTTATTCAGCTTTATTTTCAGCTTAACTATAGGATCAGTCACAAACATTTTCCCGCAATAACAATTTTTATATGACTAGAGTGCTAATGCAAAACACGAATTTATAAATATATTAATGTTTTACTTTTGCAATACTTATAAATTACAATAGACCAAGTCCTTTTTTTTTCTCCCACTTAATGTGACATCAAACCATTTAAGCAAAATCTTCAGCATAATAAGACCTTTTTTTGAAGCAATCATCTAGCACGCTTTAAGTTACGGGAATTAGTGCTTTGGTCAGTTATCAAGAGGGGACACTTCTTTAGAGTGCGCCCTCTTTCATCACCATTTGGCAATCTTCTCAGAGGAAATATATCTCTTATTTGTTGATAGGACGCCAAATAGCACTGCAAAGATATTTATGATTGAAATTTAGTAGAGAAAAGTGCCTTATCGAGGAATAAAAGTTAAGGAAAAATTCGTCGGGAACCACTCACAAACTTTACTTCCCCTTTGTAATTAACATGCAGCGAAAATACTCTGTCACAATATTTATTTTTAATGATAAAATACCTGTTATGCAACAATCGTAAGACCTTTCCCAAATTATAAAACATGTTAACATCTTACGACTCCACTTTCCTCTACGTTACGAAAGGTTCCTGAATGTTTATTCTTGGCTTTTGATACAACATCAGAATTCATCTTGAAGCCTTGCGTACTTCAGATATTCCACCGAGCGTGATCCTCTCTCTCTCTCTCTCTCTCTCTCTCTCTCTCTCTCTCTCTCTCTCACTCTCTCACAGGCGCCTCCGTAGCCAGGTGGGAAGGAGCAGCAGCGCGTAGCACACGCTTCTTGATTAAACCGGGGTTCGAGCCCGTCACCACCAAATACGTAGGGTGCGGAAAGGTCAGGGAATAACCACCGTATTTCTCGGAGCAATATGGCCTTAGTTACTAATGCTCCTAAAAACCAAATAACAAACAACTCTCTCTCACACACACATTCATGAGAATCCAAACAGTATCGAAATTGATCGGGGTGATAGAATGTCCTAGCGTAAATAGTGATATCTCAAACATTTTACTATAACTTCCCTTTTTACTATAGAATATTTACTACCATTCCCCTTTCATGAATATGAATAAAATAAAATAAAATAAAATTTATTTAAATTCAATTAAATCTTTGTTGTCTGAAGAGATAATTAATCTTCATGCAATTTTATCCATGACGGCAAATAGTTGCTAGGGGTTTACAACAGCAACAGCAGTCCAATACATGGCGGAAGAATGTGTGGTGAAGCTCAGCTTCACACCAAGGCAATTCACACAGACAACGGAACAATTAATTTTAGTAATTATAAAATTTAGTTATGGAAGTTTATAAAATTTAGTAATTATAAAATTTAGTTATTTAGTTTAGTATCATTTAGTTATGGAAATACATTTAGGCGAAGAATAAAAGCAAAGAAAAAAAAACAAGTAATTTAGACTTAAATTCAGCAGTGTAGATATGGATATTGCCATCATTCGCTGAATCAAACTCAACTTTCGGCGGCCAGACTCCGATTACTAGCCCCTCCCTCCGACCACTCGCCTTCCTGCATTGCTCGAGTGTGCTGTACAATAGCTACAATCTCTCACTCCCCCCGTCTTTTTCTTTCACACACACACACACACACACAATTTTTTGCTTAGTAATTATACCACCACACTGAAAACTTTTTCAACATTAACAATTTGCTTCATTCCATAGATGGAGACGAAGGTAGGAAATGCAACCACAACAAAAATGAAAATAAAATCTAAAAACTATATAACGACTGGATTAACAAAAGTAGAAATAAAATGCAATGCTAAAAGTGATAAAAATAAACTGGCTAGTTACAAAAGTGGAGTAATCTAAATAAGGTAATTTCAGAAGGGGCGAGTTTATCTCTTTATATTTAGAAATCTCAAGATTCTTAAAACTGACCAACAATAGAATATAGTCGGTGGTGTCCATGATAAAGGTAAGCAAAACCTGTTCCTCACGAGGAAACGAGTAATCAAAAACAACTAATTCTTGAGATTTGATTTCTCTAAATCTGTTTATATCTCTTGAAGCAGAAACAGGAAATGAAGGACTTTTGTTCCATTATAATTAACCTTTTCTGAACATAAAATTTTTATTAGCGTTTTACCCTATTTTAATTATAGTTTTATAGGAGATAGAGCTCATGAAGCAAGGGCATAACATTTGGAGTTCCCTAATATTGGAAATCTAAAATTCTGAAAGTAGATTTTAGGTTAAGTTACTTGTGTGTTAAGCGCCAAAGTAACTAAGGCTATGAATAATTAGTATATTGTATCTGTAATTGCGTGTATTCGGTCTGCTGGAAGAAGAAGAAACAGTTTTCCACGTTGTGCAAGAACAAAAAAAAAAAAAAAAAAAAGCCAATAAAAATTCGTAGCCTCATTGATCAGATGTAACTCAGGATTTTCTAGCTGGTGTGAAAGGACGGTGATTATATACACTGTATTACCGTGAGGGCTTCTGAGAGTAAAATAAAGTGGTGCAAACATTTTTTAAGAATTAGAACATTCGAAGTACATATTTAAAAAAAAAAACATTTATGCCTTTTTGTCAATAAAATGACAGTAGACATTAAAACTTCGCTGTTTTATCGCAATTTCGACCTGTTAACCCGATTTTCAATTGACAGTGTTACCTAGTTCTAAATATATGGTTCAGTCTGTTGCTGTAGTAAATTCGAACTTATAGTTGTAAATTCGGTCATTTTGTTAAATAGAAATACGGAATTTCACTGAATTATGAAAAAAGGTTTCGGATGTTTCATCAAAGTCTTAAGGTCTTTATACATATTAAGCAAGTGGTTTTCTTTTCCAGTTACGCCTATTTTGTTTATCAAAAATAGATCTAAATGGTGTTTTTTGTTGTTTTTTTTCAGTTAGGCATATTTTTGTATGTAATTCTTGAAGAATTACGTATGAAGTATTTCACTTCTATAACGCAACGTTGCAAATGTCAAAGAGGGAGTTCACAGAAATTTCACCTCATTTCTTAATTTATGTCAACGATATTTATGAATTACTATTAAAAATTATCTGTTGCATCACATTGATGACACTGTATCAGAAGGCACCAAAAAATTAACAAAACAACTGTCGCTTCATAAAGAACTTGAACAATTGATAAAACATTACGCTTTATCCACTTGTCTTTTCATATTCATTTGCGTTCTCTGCGTGCTATGAATATCAAAATATCTTACGTTTTATATTCGTTCACGCTATGATGGAACTCACGTTCCATCTTAGCGTGAACAAGCCATCAAAATTTAATCTAGTAGTAATTTAAAATTTAATTAAGAATAATCTGATGTTTCTCTTCATTCTATATTATTGAAGTACAGAATATTGGCTTATGATTTTGTTTTTAAACAAAAAATAATTCAAATAGGAAGTTTTTATATTTGAATTATTTCGTTAATTATTCATGTGATTTTTAATTACTTATTGACATTTGTAAAATAATAAGAGGAGTCTACCTCAATATAGTACGTAGAACACTGTATGATACTCTCCAGAAATTAAAACGAAAAATTTACATTAAGAGTAAAAAATAATTAAAAACCAATTTAACACAATTAAAAAGCAATTTAACGCAATTAAAAATATTAAAAAGAATCTAACGAAAATATTCAAAACGATTTTCGTTAGATTTTTTTAAATATTTTTAATTGTATTAAATTGGTTTTTAATTATTTTTTACTCTAATGTAAGTTTTTCGATTTTTTCGTTTTAATTTCTGGAGAGTATCATACAGAAGTGTTCTACGTACTATATTGAGGTAAACTCCTCTTATTATTTTACAAATATTAATATCAACCTAGAACGTATTGAGCATTATAGCTCTTGATTCATACTATCTAATTACTTATTGACATAAATTTTTAAAGCAACACATGAGCTCCTTTGCTTTACGTTTTGAACATGTGATTTCAGATATTGCGGGCATGTTTTTTTAGAGTCAGAATGGTGGAATATTTTGGCAAAAATTATGTTACCTTAAAGGTCATGTTATCTGATTCTTTTATTTTATTTCGAAATTTCAGCAATTTTATTTAAATAATTTATTATTTGGCTAACTCAAAAATTTGATTTGCTGAAGCACAATAATAAGCATTGGCATACCTTATTATTGGGATTTGGAAGGAGTTTATTGATCTCTAACTTGGATTAATAGCTAGATTTTTAGTAAGCTGGATAAAAATGAAAATCATAAGCAAAAGATAATGAGTGAGAAAAGACCAGTCGAATTTCAATGTGAATATGGCTCCGCATTTTGTGACAAAGTACAGACGACGAGTTTGATTAATAGTGAAATTTTCCATACCAGATATGTGCGTTGTCAGTGTAGGTGCCTTCAACGCGAATAAGAATATAAGCTACCGAGCTGAGCTGTTTGGATGTTGGTAAGGTTTTTATAAAAAAGTTTCAACTGCTGCATTAGAAAAGCTGTTGTTTTTATAGGGACTTTTGGCACAAGAGCTGCAATGCCATACTATGCTTATCAGTTATTTTTTTTAATTACAATTTCAAGATAGGTGCACTTATTAGAAATGAGACAACAACAACACATATCTTCTTAATAAAGATGAACAGTTCCTTTGAACTTGCTTCAATTCTCAAAATGTGTTTCATTATTACAAGTTTCTGTAGATTTCTAGAGAGAATAAAATATCTTACTCTCCTGATGCTGGAAGCTCAGAAAGATAGTTGCATCTTAATTTTATAAGCTCATTGTATGTTCTTGCCGTATATTTTACCAGTGGGAGTAAAAGGCCTTTTTTGTGATGGTTTTGTAGTCTTGAACGGGGATCTTCATTTCAATCACTTTTGAGTTTATTGGTAATTTTGCTTCATGATCTGCGCATTCGTTTCATAGTATTCGAATGTCTTGTAATCAGATTAATTTGGATCTGATTTGTTTCAGCAGGGGATGGTTAGGTCACGTTTCATTCTGCATCGAGTTAATAACATTTAAAGAGTCAGAACAGATGATATGTTGTGTGCTGGTTTTGAGGTTTAAACCTTTACGGTCCTCACTTTGTTTTTGTGGTTCTCCTGAGGATTGGGAGCATGTCCTCTTCCACTGCAACCTTTATCAGGACCTTCGTCTCTGCCTTGCTTGTATTGGTGCAACTGCTTCTCCCAGAACTGACACTTCTTGCCTGAGCTCCATTGAAAACTTCCAGCTCTTCCACAGTATTACTCGTGTCAAGTCTTTGATCGCCGACATCTTCTGGATTCTTCTGTGAGGACTATCTTGCCTTACTAACGACGACATCATTGCTAACACTGTCCGGGGATTCGCCACTGCTTTAATTTCCCCAAACTACACTCTTTTTTCCCCTCCTTCTTTCCTTCTCCCTACAACCTCACCCTCCCCTTTACTGGCCTTTAGTCTTTTGCTAAGGGCGGGATTTTTCTGGTGCCTAGGTATTAAACGCTGACATCCACTGGTCTTGCACAAATCCCGTATCTCCATCAATAGATACGGGATTTGTATTTCTTTCATTTTTTTAATGATCCTAAACTCATTTTGGGCATTCAGTACGAGTTAGTAGAGGTCCGCCATGGTACATGCTTAGTCGTGGCCCAACTCCTCCTGGAACAGACGGGAACTGGGCAAACTTTTCAGGTGATCAACTACTTAGTGGAAAAATGGCCAGCAACAACTAAACAACATCCTGCACAGACATCAAACATAACATACAAACATTCTGGAAGTTTTATAGAGTTCTATATCATCACGGTATGCCACAGCGGAGTTGAACTGGCATTCCGAAGTCACTCTACATAAGATACCATGTAGAGTGGTAAGATACCTTACTACATAAGATATTGCGGTACGTGTACTCCAGATGACATACTGAAAGTAATTAGTAAGGCGATGCTACCATGAGCAGTTTCCTGAGTTCACAAAATTTTGAGTAGGCTGGAGGATTTCCTTTGCAGTTCAGCCATATCTCAAGAAGGCATTCAGTTTGCTGTTTGAGAATTTCCATATTTTTGACATTTATAGACTCTTAGTGAATTCAAAATGCAAGGGGGCACACCACGGTTGGGATAGCTACGTTTTTGCAGAGATGGGTAGAGTTGGCTAAATATTAAGGATAATGCATTTTTAAAAATCAGAATACGTTTAGCTTGAGTAACTTGTTGATTATTTAACTTTTCCACAAGTTAAGCTTCTGAGGCATTCATGAAGTCCCATTCAGTAATGACTCCTTCAGCGCTCTCTACGGTAGAATATGGAATCTTGAATGCCACCAAGGGCAACAGTTTCAGGAATGCTACAGCTTGTTTCTGATTGGTAGTTTCAACCAGATCCTCAGAACGAAACTTTCTCACCATCTTCGGAGAACCAGCAGCATTTTCAGGATATCGATGGGTTACAGGTGGAGCGAATACTGCGTTCAAGTATGGAGACCGCACCTAAAGAAAGACATTGTTCTTGAAAGGGTTCAAAGACGGGTAACTCGCCTGGTAAGATAAGCAAAATGGCCTCCATATGAGGGTAGACTTCGAATATGTGGGTTGCAGAGTTTGGAAACTAGACACCTTAGAGGAGATTTGATTGAGGTGTTTAAGGCTCTGAGAGGCATCAGTAAAATGAATGAGGCCGAAAATTTTAAGATTATAAATGATGCTAGAACTAGGGGACATAAATTCAAGTTACGGGGAAATGTTTAGATTGGACTGCAAGGAAGTTTTATTTTAGCCAGGGAGTTATAAATTACTGGAATAAGTTACCTACATGGGTGGTAGAGGCTGACAGTCTGGGAAAATTTAAAGGTCAACTGGATAATTACCTAAGAGAGGAGGGAAATGCATAGGTTGTCCATGTCCTTTTCTCTTATTAATTATTATTATTATTATTTTTAATTTCTTCTTTTTATTATTAATTTGTTTTTTATTCATATTATTTTATTTTATGTATTTTTTGTTATTTTATTTTATTATTATTTTTATTTTATTTTTTTTTTGGCTGGTGCAGCATAAGCCATAGGCTTCCTTGCACCATGTGGCCATTACTAATTTATTTAGTGCATGACAGGATAAGGAGAGGAACACCAACTTTTTGTTTCTTTACTGTAAGGATGCGCACAATGAATGGGCTAAAAATTAGTTTTAAACCATTCGCTTCGATGAAATAGAAATATCGTGGAAACAGCAATCAGGTACCGTATTACTAACAAAAGGTAATAATGCTTACTGAAAGGCATTTACCTTTAATTTGTAGGGCGGTATCCTATGCGCAGTTCGCGCTAAAGAAAAAGGTTTTCCTAATACAGATTTCGATTGGTTTTTAGTCTAGTATAGAAAAAGAAAAAAAGTCGTGCTATTATTAATTTTCCTAGAATTTTTCCAGGCTTGACACTCCCCACGTTCTTTTATTAAATTCGATTCTAATGTACATATTTGTGAATCGATTTGTTTTCGAGAATGTATGCCTTTTCCACTGCGCTCCTATTCTGTCTGGTTTTGTGTATTGATCTGTCATTAGTTACCTATAATTCTCAGTGGGGGAAAAAGATAAACATTTTACATTATGCTTTCGAGTTGCAAAATGGAATCTTATTTAAATCTTTTGACTTGTCTCAGACGAGGTTATATTAGCAGAACTGAAGAGTTATTTCCCTCGAGGTTCGATGTGCAGCCAGACATTGCGCACCAGAGACGTCTCGCTCGGGTGTTGTTGACCGATGATCTCCGGGCGATTGTCACTATGGCGTCTGGCGTCTACCACAAAACTTATTTCGGTTTGCATATGTTTTTTCTGGGTGTGGATAATAAGGAAGTGTCCCCCCCCCATTTCATAATGGCAAATAGCCTGCTTTAGGGGACCGGTCGCTAACCTTTCTGTAGAATGAGATTTTAATCTTGTTGCCACTCACATAAAGCCAGCTGGAAGGGTCAGAACCAGTCCTGATTTGGCCATGACAATTGGATTTAAATGTTCTTGCAACCTAGTTTGGAACACAAGTATAACCGGCCTTAGCACACTAGTTCTCAGCGGTTTCGTGGGTTCTCTTTCTTCTTTAGTATAGTTTATAACTTAAAATCGCCTGTATCCCTATAACGAAATATCCATTTGAAATGTTTTTTCTAACTATTGATGTGCGAACTATTATACGAATTACTGTCGTTGAATCAAATTTACTGAAAACCATGAAATATGATTCAGCACGGTAAAACATATGAAGGAAGCATTCAAGTGGACTACACAAAAGGTGTGCGCGGAATTGACATATACTATTTTTTTTTTTTTTTTTTTTTGGCTGATGCTGCATAAGCTGCATACACTTGCTTTCTTCCATCATATGCCACTATTACTACTACTACTACTACTACTACTACTAAGGTCCAATTCAGAAATGGATCCCAAAATGTTTGTTAAATGGTTGTAATGTAGCTATAAAAAAGTAGGCCCCTCCAAAACAGCAATGCATCGGGCCCTACAGTACTACGGCATGGTCTTGTGTGGAATTGGGAACCAGCTAGAGTATGTCAACACAGCAATGGGTGTAATGAATTTGTGCAGATTACCTGATAAAGAAATACCTACAGGTTCTTGTTTGAGAATCCAAAAGGATGAAGTGGTCTTTTTTCTTTCTTTTTTAATAATCTCAATGTGTTTAGAGAAGCTTAGACCTTCATTCTAGAGATAAATTATAGTATATTCTTAAATTTTAAAATTCTCAACGAAATTTGAACTGTCTGAAAATTTTGAATTTAGTATATATTTAGAATTTAATTTAAATAATATGAAATAATATAATACATTAAAATAATATTTTAATATAAGAAACGAGGTCTTGGGAAACATGACGATTAAGATTTCTTGTGACAACCTACGAACTCGAAAATTAAAATTTTAATAAAATTATTGACTGCACAACTGAAGTTATTGAATATCGTGAGCAGGCAATATCTCGAAATTATTGCCTGCTCACGTGACTTTCTTCAGCGTTCGTGGCTCGAAGCACTTCATATTTCTATTTGCGGGGTTCCATTATGAATCGCAACGAAGGAACCCACATTTGTCCTATTATAAAATAATAGGAATAAATTTTACACTACGGGACGACCACACGGTCAGAGAAGTTCACAAGATAGAGAACACAAGAAACAATACCATATTTAGCAGTCGCGGGCTTCAACCCCGGTCAATCAAGGCACGTGTATGTAAGTATCCCCGCGCTTGGCCACGGCAGCCTTATGGAGTCAGCCGTCTTGCAATGCATGTGTACCTTTCATGGACCATTCTGCGTCGCCAGTGTTTCTTTTCCTTGTTTTTTTATTTATTTATTTTTTTTTTTTTAAACTGTCACACCGGTCATTCCTGGCCTATGACAACCACATATTACATGAACTCAAAGCTATTTATACTACTGTATGCGCCGCGCATTCCTTTTAAGTTATCAAACTCCGCCCCGAAAAGTTACATATTTTATTTTATTTTAGCATTTTTACTCATCGATTTTATTAGTTTTATTCTCCAGCGTTACTATAATTTCGCTATTAGTTTTATTCTTACTTTATTTTATTTACTTTTATTCTAGTTAGGTTTTTTTTCCTTGTTTATGCAAATATGTATTTTATTAAATTTTGATTTTAATTTTTGAGTTTGTCGGTTGCCAAAAGAAACCTTCCACATTTTAATATCATTTAATATTTTAATACAATTATATTTTAAATATACTTTAAAATATACTAAATAAAATTATTTAATCTGAATATTTTAATCTATAGTCTAAATTCTAAATTTAGATATCTAAGTAGCGAGAAGCTCTGTTCCTATGGGTTGCCTTGATATATAGTATGAAAATCAGCTGTTCAGTTCTCCTCTCCTCATATATTTGTTTAAAAAATCTTTTATATTACGGTTTCCCCACTCGTGTTCGTTTCGTTGCTATAACCCCTCTCCTCCATTTTTTTATAATTTTTAAATTTAGAAAAATGCTTCTTTTTGATATACTATCTAGGTAGATCTCAAAATTTGCCTGTAGCTGAGCTTAGCGCTTGCTTGTCCCAAGTGTGATGATTTGTTTATTTATTTAATCACTGGAATAGTTCTTTCAGAATTATTCCTGTAATCTATACTGTTTGCGTGACTTACGCTGCACATAAGGATAAAAATGTAAAATTATTCTTGTGATGACTTCCATCCTCGCTTTTTCTTTACTGCCTTCTCTTGATCTGTCTTTAAGGCAAAACAGAAACAAAATACGGTATTAAAAATTCATAAATTTCAAAAGCGAAATATCTAACGACACGTAATCAGTGCACCGTACTACTTCAAACGAACGGATGATGCTGAATCCAATCGAAATCAGAGGTTACTTAGGGAGCTCATAAAGAATAAAACTGTATAATTAAAAGTAGGGCCGGTCCAAGGCATGTCGACCTACACACGGGCGTCGAGCATGATAGGGGCGCGCTAGACCTAGACGCCCTCGGCTGCTGCTGCGGACATCTAGTTCTAGCACGCACGAAGTATTATATGAAGTATTAGATATAGTTAAAATAATAAGAATGTCTGCTTCTGCAAAAACCAGAAAAGCACAATTTCTGTAAAGTTTTGTATTTTATTAATTTTACTATACTGTGACTTTATTATCGTTAGTATATATATATTGTAATATTTATATGATGTCCATTTTAAAGTAATTTAATAAATAATTTAAGTATATGCATTTGTAATAAAAATGTAATTTTCATGTTCTTCCTTACACAAAAACATTTTGTTGGAGGTTAGGGCGCCGATTTTATTGAGCAATTATCACGGAGTCCTGATTATAAGGATAAGTCTGTTGCAGTCAGATATGAAGTTTTCTGAGCAATGCAGACAGGCTGCCAGAGCAGGTCATGGGGAATTGTCAATGATATACAGGAATTTCGCTAGCAGGAAAAGGAGGTATCCCTTTGTATAAGGCAATGGTCAGACCACGCCTTGAGTACTGCGTACAGGTCTGGAGGCCTCATTTTAAGAAGGATGTAGAGTTTCTTGAGCGTGTACAGAGAAGGGCAACAAGATTGGTGAGGGGAACGAAGGGGTCCTCTTACCAGAAAAGGCTTAAGTTCTGCAAATTGCAGCGGCTGGAGACTAGGCACCGGCGAGGTGATCTGACTGAGGTGCATAAGGCCTTGAATGGGTTGAGCACACTGAATTCTGATGGGATTCTTCCACTTGCTCAGATTACGAACCTGAGGGGGCATAAATTCAAATTGAGAAAAGAGAGTTGTAGAATAGATGTGCGGAAATTTGCCTTTAGCCAGCGGGTGGTTAATTGTTGGAATAAACTTCCATCTGTCGTTGTAGAAGTTGATAGCTTAAATAAAATCAAGGTGGAACTGGACAAATTTTTAGAGGGAATGGTTGTGTGAAATTATTTATTTATTTATTTTATTTTTATTTTTTTGCTGATTCTACATAAGCTCATACGCTTGCTTTCTTGCATTACATGCCTCTATTATTACTACTACTACTACTACTGTTCTATAACCGGATAGTATGGCCACTAATGGATCATGTCCTAATGAGAGGAGGGAGTTAGAGTTAATTACTGAATTAATAATCTAAATAATTTTACACAAGAATATGACAACGGCCTTTATTTTTCATAAATAATAAAATAAGGATGTTTGATACACCAAAGACAGAAATGTGTATAGCTTACATTAATGTTAAAGTACAAACAGCAGCAGCATCACTAATATTCTGTTGTTTCTGTTGAATTCGGTATGTTTGGCCTCTATATCGATTATCTCGAAGGAAATCTGTTTATTGTGTAGAGCCGCGCCTACCTTTGCTCTTTTGAAGGTTAAAAGGACAAATATCCTTATATGTTCCATCGACTTTCATGGAATGGAATTCGAGGAGATATATTTTTGTATCTTCATCGATTAAACTATTCTGGTAAAGCAGCTCCACATGAGCGCACAGGTCTGAATAGAACTGGGTATGCACTACAGGTGACTAATGAAGCGAACGAAAGGTCATTCCTCTCAGCCGCATAAGTCAAAGCCATTATATTTTCAGTTTGCCAATTTATAATATTACAAGAGAGAATGAATTCCCTAAAAGTAAAGAAAAATCAAAAGTATTCTGCGACTACGGTAAACTAACTGCGTCGAATGGTGATTCTATAACTGGGGAACAGTTCTGTAAGAAAAGTATCCAATTTCAAAGTTTCGGTGATAAAAATCGGCAACGTCTGAGTTATGTTTTTCGTGTTATTTACACAACATTAAATGCCTGTCCGATTTCACTGCATATAGTGAATATAGTATATTTAGTGAATTAATCACTATTCCAATGGAGGAAGTGGGGTTTCTTCAGGATAACTGACGGATTAATGTTATTTTACCATTTAATTTTAAATTTCATTTATTAGTTATAAAATTCCTTTGTTTTTAATCCAATGAATTCTTAACGCTGTCAATTAAAAATTCTAAATTAGAAAAATATTCGTAATTTCTGACTATTTTCTAGTCTTGAGACAAGACTGTTTATCATTCTGAACAGGTACATTAAATCAGAATAATGAAAAACAATAATACTGCACACCACAATATAGTCGTGTAGTCTCCATAAAAAAAATAATTTGTTAAGTGGTTTAACATTTGTGTTTCAGATTCCGAAGCGAATTTTGCACGACTTTTTTTTCCTCCACTGCAATCTGGACTATCACGTTGTCATGGTTTCCTCCTCCATCTTTAATCGTCTTCGTCTCTATACACTGCGAAATCTTCCTAAATCTGTCTCTTGTAAATGTCATCACCATGGCAACGTTGCACGTGAACGCTTTCTTGCAACCTTGGCTAAGAGGCACCGTATCGTCTCACACACACACACACACACACACACACACACACACACACACACACACACACACACACACACACACAACTTATACTGTTTCTAGCCTCCATCTTTATTTTCATAGGTGTCCAGAATCCCATTGTGCCACTGAATTCATCTGCATGCGGACTGTAGGACAAGCCGCAACCATAAAACAGTCCTCTGGCAGGGCACAGACGAGTATTATATTTATTAGTTGGACAGTAGTGAGCTGACACCGTTTCATGCTTTAAAAATAAAATAATTTAAGGCAAAAAAAAATTGCAAATTATAAATTTTCTTTACTTAAAAGCACAAAACATAAAATACACCGAAGGACGATATCTGAGTATGTACTATGCATTATAAAAGGCACAAATAATACGAATTGTTTGTGATTTAATGAATTTAAACCTAATTTAAGGATAAATTACTGGTACCAACCAAAGGCGGCGATACCTGTACAATTGTGGCATCCCGCCTCCCACCCGGCCAAAACAAATATATAATTCGGCTAAGAGATCTTTCCTAGAAAAATCCTATACACTATACTTTTAACCTGATCCCAGTACAAGGCCATTTGCTTTAAAGCACTCATACCTGTTTACTACAGAAATTAATGTCTGGAGTGGCTGCGAAGGCCATTTGCCTAGGGAACGTCACTCCTTTGAATACATAGTCATTTCTACTAACGTTCATTCTCTTAATAACTGTTATTAAAATAAATAAAAAGAACACCTAATTTATCCTCTTAGTTAACTCGGCATATCATTGGGCAAAAACTATGGTCACACCAAAAAATATCGTAGGCATACTTAAATCTCAGCAAGTAATCATTGTTTAATAAGGAAAAGCTGGCTGATAATAATGACATATCATATCATCAGTTTACTAATAAAACTTGTGCCAATTATATTTATTCTGTTCAATCTAAGAATTTCTATAATTATTATTTTTTAAATAATCGACTTGAATAACTTTCGTATTTTTGATAAATTTTGAATAAAAGAAGATATTTTATGAGTAATGTTTAATTGCAATAATAAAAATGAATTCAGTGAGAGTACTGGTAACCCCCCCCCCATGTCCCAGTTAATATTTCCACATACTTATAACGATCAAATATATTTTATGCATCCACTATATTACGATCATAGAAGTGCCACGGTTGAATTATGGCCCAGGGTACGTAGACTGCTGCCCAGAGCCTGTTTTAAGGGGCTTGGAAATTTATTTATTTCTTTATTTTTACTATATTGGAATCCTGCGTGTTTCTGGTGCCTCTGACTGTCTTAACCTGATGCTGACAGAAGTTGAAAGTTCCTAGCTCCCTCTGATGGTATTTTGCTGTAACACCATACTATTATTCGGTACGAATGCAAAGCTGAACCTTGTATCAAAACTCAATAACTTTGCTAATAGACATCGCACAAAAAAATCATCTTTCTTTTTGGAAAGCTGTGGGGCAAGGCAAAAAACCAAAATGTGTTTTTCAAGGTTAGGATAAAACAAAGGTAGGTCTGAAAAGTGTAAAAAATGTGTTATTTGATTCATGTAATTAAAACTATATTTAAATTACAATATTTTGCATATTTCATTTCTTATATTTTCTCAAATTTCAAGTGGGGGTTGGATAGCCCTCCCCACAAAGTTTATTCAAATTCAGTTTCCTCTGATTACTGTTGAATCCAAAATAATCATTTCGTTATGAAATAGTAATTTTATTAGCAAAATTCTAATATATAAAGAAATAAGTTTTGTCTATGGTCTGTTCTTTATCTACTCGACCGCCATAAAAGTCGGTACTGCAACCAAACTTAGTATGGGCTTCTGTTTCAGTCAATGCCAGGTAGAGGGTTGTTTCGATTAAAATTATTGACTCCAGGTTGCTCTCCTCACTGCGAGGACTACTGTGCTGGGAAGCCGTCCAGAAATTCTTTTGAACTGGTTTTCATTAAAAATATGTTTAAAAACGATAAAGATATTTTAACAAGAAGCTTATCTTAACTCTGTATTACTTTAAATATTATGCGAAGTAATCAACAAGTATTATTGGCACATATTTCAAATCAATATGCCTCTACGCTAACAACCTATTACAGTACAATACGGTATATTGAATTTTTTATGGCAAAAGTCAGGTACTGCCTAGTATTCTCATACTTATAACAACAGAAAATTATTAAATCAAAAATTAGATAATATTAATTTAAAAAAATAAACGAATACCTGAAATATTTAAATAATGCAGGCAAGGCAACCTTAAGTAGGAATACATTTTCGGCATAAACTTTTAATGGCAACAAAAAGCCTTTGCAAAACGAGAATCGTCCAGTAGCAAAGAAATACGAAGACGCCCTCTATCGATGCTTAATTTTATTTAAAATATTAAATTTCCTTTAAGAGTTGTCTATGGTGTTTTTACATCTATATTATATAGATAATTATAACTCTTAAAAATATTATGCCCTGTTGCATTTAGTCTTACTTAAAATATTAAAAACAACTAACGATCTGACAAAAAATAAAAGAGAGTAGCATTTTTTGATGTTTGGTAAAATGGTAATAGTTATTACTATTTTAACCGGAAATTGTTTACTGTGTTTGAATCTTTGAATTAGCGTTATAGTGAGATAAGAAGCCACAGAATTATTTAATTTTCCTATCAAATTATTTATATATTTTTCCTGTTAGATCCAGAGTTCTAACTTCTAGGAGCCTACACTGAGATGCTTTATTGCGATTCGTATCAACGGCATATTATCATTTGAATTCTTTAATTTATTTTATATTTTTTTAATGTGATCGGATGATCAAGAAAGTTTGGATATTTGTTCCAGAGATTCCTTATTTTACAGAATTATTTTCAGTTGTGTTAATTTTTTTTTTTATTATTTTTTTTTTATGTAGGAGGGCAAATAAATTTGGTTTAAGTTTTATCTCAAGTTGCCTATAGCTTCATGAAGAGTCATAGCATTTAATAGTTTTATGAAGTAAATACAGTAAAGAAATTGTGTTGGGTATTTCCGTTCGTTTTTATCCTTTTCAAGGATACTTTCAAGGTTTTTATCCTTTTCAAGGATACTATATATATATATATGTATATATATATATATATTTTTTTTTTTGTTAGTTGCTGGCGCATCAGCTTCTGTGGCCATAATGCACCTTACAAAGTTTTTGTATTTTACTGTGATCCAAGCTCGAGGCGGGATTCGAACCCGCGACCTGTGGGTTGCCAGGTAGGCACTTTACCCACCTGGCTAGCCCGGTCGGCTATACATAATATAGTAAGTTATGTCAAGAAATTATATAGGTCAAAGGGCTCCAGTATTTGGCATTTCAATTATATCAAAATTTAAGAAAACCGATTCCTTTGTTTTATTGCAAGTCAAAATTATGTACAATACTAGCACCAGATTTTAATTAAAATATCAGGGCTTTCATTCATCTATTTAATAAGGGTGTTTACTTCCAGTAACTGATATAGTATAATTTTCACGAACAGATAGTTCTACCAATTGGTAGAACTAACTCCAGCAGTTTTTCGGGATATTTTTACTGTAAGCGAGACTTGATATTTCAGTTCCTGGGCGCCCTCGTCGAAATACAGAAAGTACAGTTTACAAGAATAAATTTGATTCTTGTTCGCTGATATCAACTTCGGCGTCCTCTGTATCATCTCTAGTGTTTCAATTTAAATTGCGACTGAATTATCAGATTTGCAATAATCTCTCTCTCTCTCTCACTGAGAAGGCAACGTTGTTGAAACAGCTCCACAGACGGTTATATACTACTACATTTCGAATAAATGCTAATAATAATTACGCAAAATATAATAGGATCAACTATAGACAAATTGTGGGAGGTGGAAAACAATGATGATGATTTATATATTTAGTTATTGTTTTATGTTCTTATTTTTATTTCGTTTTGTTCCCTATTATGTGTTTGTCCACTTTATTCTTATTTCCCCCACTTTACGCATCTGACTTTACTTCCTAGGAGAATTCCAGATTCGTGGGAACTTCTCAACTGTGTATAATTCCCTTTGGAAAGGCTGAGTGTTCAGGAATGACAAACAACACACACACATTAATATATAACATAACATAGTTTATTTACACTTATATATACAACATAATATGCAATTGAATAAAAAAAACATGTAATATGCATACAAAGTTAAATATAGGATACCTTGCAAATATTATTCTTATATTAACAATCAATATGCTATTTTGATCATTATACTCTGTGTTCTCGCCATTCTGTTACAATACACTGAAGACCAATCTTAACTTTCCTAAAGTCTCTATTTGTTATTAGTCTTTCAGTTGGACCAACAATTCTTCATTAATACAAACACTATATTCAATTACCTATCCTTAAAACATTCAAAGATTCTCACTATAAACTTTATTATCCTTCTAACATATTATAATCATTTGAACAACAATTTAATCTATTACTTATCTTTCGTTTCTCTTGCATTTTACACTAACCTTTTTGAATTAATTAACTCTTTTAGCATATATATAACTTACTTAAGGGAAAATTTATCTATCAATTTACTTCTAGTGCTATTTCTGTTTTTCATTAATTAATCACTATACTGTTTCACTAACAGTCCTTGTTAACTTACAGTACTTACTATTATCTTTTTTCTTTCCTTTGCTTTCCAGGGTGGTTTCAAACTTCCATTTTTGGCTCACTGTGGATCTCCTTCATCTGCTTTCACCTGAATTTTCTACAGATACTTTTTTTTAGGAACTCTTGGGCTGCATAGGACTGGCGTTCTTTCTCCACCTTATTCGGGCTACCATCCATTCGCTGCTTCCTACCTTCTCGTTGAGCTACTAATTTTTTGGCTTCGTTCCGTCTAATCGGCTAGCACTTTGCCTTCACCACCTGTTAGCTTCGATACAGGATCTGCTTCCTCCTGTCTGGGACATCAGAACTCGATGCCTTCATCAAAAGGGACTTCCTCCTTTCCTAAGCACTTACGCCTTCGCTGATTTTTATCACTCCATCCTTTTACTTTTCTCTTTATTTTTGTTTTTCCACCTTGTTAAAAACACCTTCTCAAAAAGGAAACCTCACAGACTCACCCACTTCCACTCCGGTTCTCTCTTTTTGTTCATCTCAATTTCTGTACTGCCTACATATGTCAAATACGTCCTAGTTTTTAGTTTAACCAATCTTACTCATTTTATCAACTTCCACTCTCTTCTTATTTGCCCGTTTTATTTTCTCAAGCTGATTCCTTATTGCCCGATCTAACTTCTTATTTTTAAGGAATTTGTAAACTTTCTCAGGCTGTCAGTACCTTTGAAGTCAGCCGCTTGTAGTTATACTGTAGCAGACTAATTTCCCACGATCTAAAAACTTGCCATCACCGACAGCCAGACAGACTTAAATCTAATTCCCAGCATTTGTTCCGTTTTCACTACCCACCGATTAAAGAAAATGTCCCGACAGCACATGGTCCACCGCGCTATTGTTTACCAGAGTTGACACCTTTTACTAATAACCGTTGCTACTTGTTTCTATTGTTCTGGTTTGGCTGTGTGAGCTGAGAGTCGAAGTGTTCCTAGGTTGCTAATAGCTTTTCACTTACCGCTCCCCTTGTATAGACGTTGTCTAATTTAATCCTTTGGCTGTAAGGTTCGCTCCCCCATATTGCCATATTATAAGTTTTACTTTAAATAAATCTCACTTCTCCACAAAATATTATACTGTATTTGTAAGATTTTACATCTTACAAAATGAAAGATTTGAATTTATATTTTAGAATAATGGAACTGTTCTGTTCTTTTTTTTTTTTTTTACTATTACGAACGTGCTTGAAAACATTTTGAGAATCCAATTAACTAGCTATAATAAGTTTTATCAATATACAGACCAATACATGATTAATTCATAAAAGTCCTACGGCGATTTATTTTGTTAAAGAATAATTTTTTTATCAATCAGTTGGTTTCGAGCTCAAAAAAATTATTATCATTGTTTTAAGTTTGGGTATTTTAAGTAAGGTTGTTCCTTACTACCTTACTTAAAATATATGTATATGTACATATACATATGTTCCAATTCTAAGTTTGTGAAAAAGACGAAAGTCTCTTTATGTCATTTTTAGTCCTCTAATACATAGCCAACTTGTAATTTATCGACTGGTTGCCACGTATTGGAAAACTTTCAAATAAAAAGTGCTTCCCAAGTGAGGAGTATATTAATTCCTTTTGTCAGAGCTGAGGTAAGCATCAAGGAAACTAGAATCATGAATCGTCGATATATGTATATTATGTTTGTAAATTGCGTGATCGGTTTGCCTGTATGGAGAGATGAAACCCGGGTTTTATGTAGGGAAGCAACCTTACTAAGAGTAGTCCACATGGCTGTTTGAGATAGGCTAACTGATTACCGGAGTGAATTTCTTTTCTCCCCGGTAAATACCGAACCTCACACTTTCCAAATGATCGCATACCAACTGTTTTTCTCTTTCGCGAGAGTGGATTGGAGGTGACCTGTTTCTCTTGGTTAGTGCAAAAACTTATAACGGGCATCTCAAGCTGAACCCCAGAATTTGAGGTATGCAATAGGTAGGAAGTGACATCACACACTTTGATATGAAAGTCCGCCTTTTTATAGCCCCTGGCTTAAAATTCCTGGCTTCCCCCCGATGGCGGCGCTGGCGTATTTTCATTCTGCACGCGTGGACAGCAGTTCCAAATTTTCCGACTCAGGATAATCAGTTTGTTTTCATTTCGGTAAAATATCCATTTTTAATCTTAAAAGCATTCATAAAATCAAAATAAACTACCTTTACAGCAATAAAACATTCGTACGGTATTTGCAGGACGATAAAACGCACTAAAGTTTTTGAATGCAAATTTTAGGAAAAAATATTTTATTGCATTTATTTGAAATGCAGATTCACGAAATGTTTACTAAACAAAATGACAATGTAGATGGAACAATTTGCCTATCATAGAACAACAGAGTCTAGTCCTCAGTACTGTCAAATTCTTAATTTCTAATATTATTCTGTGTCATCAAGGGCATTGATGACACAGATGACACAGATGTGTCATCAAGGGCATTGTCGATTCCACATTCCTTGAATTCCATGAAATTCTCTTGTTTCATCAACACTCACGACTCTTTGACATCTGTGTCATTCGTACATCTGTGAAATTCTTGGTCTTTTTATTCATTCTGTTGTTGTCAAATCGTGATTTGGCGCCTCTAGCCATCTGGCCTATTCCTCAAGAATGAATGCATTAAAGGATTTGTTAATTCGATTCTCCAATGGATGCAACTGATTAATTCCTCATGGAAATTACACCAAACTCAATGTTTAAATAGAGGAACTGCCTTTTTTTTTTTTTTTTTTTTTTATGCCTCCTTTATGTGTGATCTAAATCAGTCACACATTAAAAGAGCAGGAAGCCAACTAGGCGTCCTGACCATACTTTTTTCTAGCAAGAGATAAAAAAGGGTCTCTGTGCACACTGAGAGTATACTTTCCGGTCATAAGACGCAGAAGAATTTTAGGCAACACTTTTCAGGAAAAAAGTGCTTCTTCTGGTCCAGAAAATACAGTAATTAAAAATTAGAAAAAGAGGATATCATTCTTTAATTGACGCCACGTGTAATTTATCTTAACTAAGGGTTCAGGGAAACTGCTAATTTGGGGAGAAGGATGGGAAAGTTTCTGGTAATGCTCAGATTAAGGGTATCAGCCAAAGTTACACTTGTATCCCCTGAGAGAACTTGTGAAATACTTTATAATTCTACATACACGGAAAGACACAATTAGACAATTTCCAGCAGTTACATGCTGCAGAGTAAATAACAATAACTTGAGTAAATAACAATAAAGGATGTATTAGGGCAGTAAAATAAAAAATAAAATAAAATAAATAATAAAAAATAAATAAAAATAATAAAAATAAATAATAATGAAATAACTTAACTGTATAATAATGCTAAGCATGCATGTTTTAAATAAAATGATTTTTTTTGCGTTCGCAATCCTATTACTTAATACTGATGTTGTAGGAACAAGTGAAACATGATGCCATATGGAGATAGTGGATTACAGATTTCATTACGGTGAGTGTAGTGAATTCAAAAGAGATAGGGCGGACCGAATGAGCGGAAGAGTTAGGCTCTTTATAAAATGCTGCCTGAAAGTTGCAATCCGGTTCTCTGATAAAGTCCAGGCAGACGTTGAATCCGCATGGTGTGAGGTGACTAGTGGTAAAGGAAAGATGTTTGTGAGGTTGTATTATAGGCTAAACGATTACGAAACGTACCATGAAAATCTCTTTAAGTAACTGTATTAGACAAGCAATCCAGCATCGTTATGGACAGCGTGAATAGTGTAAAGCTGCTAGAACAGCTCATGTGGTTCTGTTAATGATATACAGGAACTCTGCTAGCAATAGTTGAAGCACAACTAGAATGCTGCATTCGATTTTAGAGACCTCATTTTAGGAAGGACATAGATTTGTTGGAGAAGGTACAGAGAAGAGCAACAAGATTAATTGGGGACAAAAGGATATTCTTTGCCAAGAAAGACTGGGTTACTGCAAATTGCAGTTTCTGGAAAGTAGTCATCTGGGCGGGGCTCTAATTGCCGTTTAAGGCTTTAAAAGGGTTGAGTAAACTTAAAACTAATGGCACCTTTACTTTTCCACTAACGACGCATACACGGAGACAAATTTAAATAGAAAAAGGATGGTGGAAGAACCGATACCCTGAAATTCTCATTCAGCCAGAGAGTAATTGATTTTTTAGAATAAATATCTGCCGAGTGATGTGGAAGTAGCTAGTTCAAACACATTTAAAGAGGGTTAAGATAAATTATTTGAGGGAATGGGCAATTAAATGGTTGAAAGGGTTTTTTTTTTACTGATGCCAGCTTTTCTTCATTGCATCATTTTGCCAATATTAATACTCGAATTCAGTTAAATTTTTGACTCAATGGTCACATTACTATGCTGAATGATAGTTTATTTCACAATGATTCGATGTAATTTTTCTGTAATTACTCGATTGAGTTGAATTAACCAAAAGATTCGTTTTACCGATCATTATGCTATTTTTACTCCGTCGAATTAATGGGTTCAAAGCAATTTTCAAGATCCGAATAAAACTGTTGTGACTGTTCCACACACACAGCAAAATTATTAAAAAAATAAAAAAAATCATGCAAATGTGCTGCTCCAGGTCGAGAATATTCAAGAGAGTCCGAATTGAATTCGTAAGTGATCAACAAATAGTATGCTTCCAGTCAGGGATTAGTGTGGGCGTCTCTTGAATATTCTTGATCTGCATGATTATTTCTTCGGAAAAGTGCTTGATGTATGTGGGTGGGCTGAGTTGTGCTCAACATTTCATATGCGAAGAGGTAATAAGTATCTGCAATAAGCCTAAGCATTCACCCGTATATGAGCGTTGCGAACTGTATTGATAAACACTTGCTGTATTATGTAATAATAACATTACTGTTTTGTTGGATTTGAAAAAAAAACAAAAAAAAACAACCTTGTCTGAGATCGAATAACTGTGCTACAGAGCTGTACTTGTATTTCTTCACTACTGCCACCGACAGAAGTGTGAGAGAGCGCATCGACGCTGATCAGTGAGTTAATTGCGACAGAAAATTATCAAATAAATGTCAACTTGGAGATAAAAATGAACATGATTCGCTTTTTCTGTTTGAAAGTGTGGTCTGCGCGGGTAGCACAGTGGTATCGTCCCCAACCTCCCCACACCGGGTGAAAAGGCCCGGGTTCCAATCCCGTCTACCACGCTAGGAACTTTAATGGTCTTTTTTTTCCACTCCGTGGCTGAGTTAGTCGGTCTCAGGCATAGATAGCAAGGTTTTCTTCCCCGGCAACTCGGGTTTGCCCGTTTTTCTCAGCAAAACAGGCAAATCGACCACAGAACACACGTAATTTACGGACATAATACACAATGCACGGCAGATGAATTTAATTATTTGGGTGGCCTAAAAATAATATAGTTTGGTTTGGTAGTTTTAATAAATGGTAATGAGTATGTAAATAGAATAATAGAATAAATTTTCCAAAAAAATTAACATTTATACATGAAAAAAGATCCCTTCAAATCTCTTTAAATCTTTTGTCCTCTTACTTTTATAGGTACTTAAGCATTGAAGTACTCTCCATTGTTGGAAAATTTGAAGATAAATTGCTGTCTTTTGTCTTTTACGAAAAACTTGATGAAATGCGTTTAGTATATCAAGAACAAGATTTTCAGTTTCTTCGAACTTTTCCATGAAATTTCTTCATGGGCAAGTGATGCAAACATCTCACTGTCTCTTATGAGACAGTGAGAAAATTACAATCGAAGGATCTTTAATCGGGTAGGAGATTTTGTCGCAGAGTAGAAGTTGGTTGTTTACAGATTTCTTCAGTAACTTTAGAAATCGTCGAAATGAGATACTGCCACGGTAAGTAGGCAGGATTTACATATAAGCTAAACAAGCTACAGCTTAGGGCCTCGCATTAATGGGGCCTCTTCCATCTTAAAAAAAATCCTTTTTTTAATATTGTGACAGGTGAATGTTGTTGTTGTTTATTTGGTTTTTAGGAGCATTAGCAACTAAGGCCATATTGCTCCGGGATATGCGGTGGTCATTCCCTGACCTTTCCGCATCCTCCGTATTTGGTGGTGACGGGCTCGAACCCCGGTCTAATCAAGAAGCGTGTGCTACGCACTGCTGCTCCTTCCCACCTGGCTACGGAGGCGCCTCTCACAGGTGAACAGTAAGAGAAAAGGGCCTCATACATGTTATACATATTAGGACCAAAAAAAGTTTAAATTCGGCCCCGACGGTAAGGCTCTTTATTGTACATAAGTCGCTTTAAAATTTATAACATAACATACATTATAGTGCATTTTAAGACTTCGTTTGTATGGGAAAATTTATGTGTATAGAAAAAATTAGAACAGTAAAATGTTCCACGAAATGTCTATCACTGAAACTTCTAAAAAGTGCACATTCATCCCTACCAAAGGTCAGGAGGCATCCTCTATTTGCAAAAAAGTACATCAAGCGTGTAAATATACGAAAGCAGAACGAGTCATGGAACAGAGTTAATAGATTTTCAGAGATATATGATAGCTACATGTCGCATTGGGAATATGTTGGTGAGTTAGAGCTCAGTAATTAAACATCCCCAAGTTGGCTGTTTGCAAAAAAAACGGGAAGACTGAAGATAATTTTGCGGGGAAGAAAACTGGATTGAACCAAATTCCTTACCAACAGGAGCCGGCATACCCTTCGAAAACTAGAAAACTAATAGAATCACACACTACCGACACGCTGACAGTTTAATTAGGATATTCGCAATCTTAATGATTGAAGATCTCAGCTGAAGGGATCCTTTTATCGGTAGAGATTATCTTCTCTCTAGACATTAAGAGTATGTAGTTGTAATAGTTGTAGTAGGGTTTTAGGAGCATTAGCGACTAAGGCCACATTGCTCCGTGTATATTGTCTGTAAATTGCGTGTGTTCTGAGGTCGATTTTCTGTTTGCTGGACAAAAACCATGGGAAGACTGAAGACCGACTAACTCACCCACGTAGTGAAAAGGGACCCATAAAAATTTCTCACGTCATTGACGGGTCTCGAACTCAGGTCTTTTCCACCTGGTGTGGGGAGGACGGCAATCCTATATATATTACATTATTTATTAAACAGAATATCAAGGGAATTATACAACTGATGAAATTTAATAAGAATATATTAGAATAATTATATAATAAGAATATATTAGAATAAAAATAATTATATTAGAGTATTGAAATTATATTCTTAGTATATTTAAACCTAGACAAACTAGCAAATGGCAAACAGAAACAGATAGCCTCATCAATTACTGATAGAACGTATTGAGAGGAGCTAGCCCTAGTTAACGTTCCATTCAATGTATCCATTAATCAATAATTTGCTACATCATCATTTTATTTTTATTATTTTATTATAATTTATGTGTTTATTTATAGGGTACAACAGTGAAGTCCGACATAGGTTACCTTAATACTTGGCACTATGGCCTTATAGGTATATTTTTTCACCCCTAATACTTATATTCCAAAACTCTTATTAAATTTCATTAGTTGTATAATTCCCTTGGTATTCAGTTTAATAAATAATGTAATACATGTTTTACGGACTGATGTAATGTTCAATCATTATTTTGATGGCATTAATCTGTTCTGATACTCTTTTTCTATTTCGCAAATTCCATATTTTTCTACATAATTTCACATATGTTTATATATATTCTGCGAGTAACCAGTTAAATATTTTTAAAAATCTAGATTCTTGAATTCAGTAATCACTTGCTTTAATAATTTCCAGATCAATTTTTCTCTCAGATTTTATTTTCCTATTTCAATTCTAGTTATTCTATCTTTTCTGCCTTCTGCTTTTCTTTTACTTCTATCATCCTAAATATTCACAACGAAGGGTAACTTATTTATGACAGTCGTCACGACTTCAGACGGTCTTTGATCCCTATTGCCCGCTGATGGAAAAAGCTGAGACGCCATTAGGGAATATCATCTCGAAGAACCAGAGAAACAGTTACTTAAGAAATGCTGTCATTGTGTGACAAAGCAGTTTGGCTATTTTCGAAATAATCAGAACATTAAATTATGATAGCATGATGAAGTAATGAAAATGCATGTATTTCTCTTTGTCAACAAAAATACAGTTTTATAAATAGATTGACCGCAGTGTACACGAAAAAGAAATTGGCTCTTTGAAATGAAGGCATATATACTCTCCTCCAACATGTTTCGAGATACTCAGTGAAATAGACATTTTTGATAGGGTCTCCATGGGCTTTCATGACACCAGTAAAATAAAAGAGATCTGAATCTTGTCTCGTTCCTCATGTGAGGCTGCACGGTCATCTTTTCCCCAAGAAATTCATGTTTTCATTCATTAAAACAAGCTGACAGGGTCATAGGAGCATAGAATACATTCAGTACAGTTTACAGTACAATGAACTGGATGCCACATAATCTTGTTGTGGATGCCACATAATCTTGTTGTGGATGCCACATAATCTTTGGCGCAAAGGCAATCACATACATTTTATGAGTGTTTCACACACATTATATGTACGCGAAAAGCAATAATGTTCCAATTTTCATTATACCCTATGTAATTCTTTTCTCTTTTTATTCAATAATGAATGAATGAGGTATTATTATGTCTAACGTTTTTAAATTTATTTAAACTAAACATGATGGTTGTTATTGTTGTTATAGGGTTTTAGAAGCATCAGCGACCAAGGCCGTATTGCTCCATGTTTATTGTCTGTAAACTACGTGTGCTCTGAGGTCGATTCTCTGTTTTGCTAGAATAAAAACCGAGCAGAAACACTTGTTTGTAGGTCACAAAAGGGATATGTGTGCGTGTGTGCACGCGGGCTAGAAAACTTGTTTTTAATTAGTCGTATTTAGTTATTTATCGACGTACTGCATTTCCTTTCCCTCTTTAGATAATAGATGTGTTGTTATCGAATGATAGCATTCTTAGTGAGAGATTTTTAGACGTTGCATCACTTAACATGCTACCTTCGCCTGAGACCGACGAACTCGGCCACGTTGCACGTTGTAAAAGAGACCCATGGGACTCGAATCAGATCTTTTCCACCCGGTTTGGGGAGCACCGTGATCCTACCAGCTGTGCTACCCACGAGGACTGCTGAACATGATAATTATAATAATTATTATTATTATTAGCCATATGGTGCAAGGAAGCCTGAGGCTTATGCTGCACCTGCCAAAAAAAATAATAATAATAAATCCCGAGTTACACTGAGAGAGAGAGAGAGAGAGAGAGAGAGAGAGAGGAATCACCAAGAAAGAGAAGAATGATGATATCCAGCTCAGGACCCTGGGTTTTCCAAGCCCATGCTCACCATATGTGAGCCCCTTACGCTTAATATATAACCTTGTCTGTAATACAGTATAAGAAAACATGTTTTATTAAACTATATTGCAGCATTAAACAACATGTTTTATTAAACTGTATTACAATTGTATACTAAATAACCAATTAAATACTGAACCGTAGGTTAAAAAAAAAATTAAAGCAACCCCACCCCAGTTAATTGTTGTCGATATGATATGATCCACCAGGGATTGGAGATCCTTTTGAGTCAATGATTCTAAATAAATTAGATGAACACAGAAAGATTTAATCCAAATTAAAAAATATACATATTCCCGTGTTCATTTACGTAGGGAAGTGGTTTCCTTCAATTTATTCAAAACTATCAATTAGTATAATTGAAGACATTATTTAGGGGGATCTATCTAAAATAAATAAAAATGAATTTAGATTCGTAATGTATTATTTATTTCGCATTTTCACAATACAGTTAACCCTTGGTTTTTAATTTTCGTTTTCATTTTACATAAAATGAAAACGAAATTTCATTTTACATAAAATGAAAACAAAATAATCAAATACACTGAGTGATCACTGAATTATGACCACCCCTATGAAAACTGAATGCGACCCGTTGACCACGTGAGGTATGAAAGTGCGCATTTAGTCGCATAGATAAGGTGTCAGTGGTTCAATAGGTAGTAAAGTTACGAGCGTGATGGATAAAAGGAAGAATTTATCGGACTTTGATAAAGGATAGATTGTGGGTGCTCGACGAGCTAGTGCCTCGATTTCCCAAACGGCTGAACTGGTGGGGTGTTCGAGAACCACCGTAGTTAAAGTATCCCAGGGCTGGAGTCAAAATGGTCAAACAACAATCCGACGGCAAAAATGCAAAGGTCAGCGAAAGGTTGATGTTAGAAATTAGCGCCGGGTCTGACGACTCGTACAGGCGAACAGGCGCAGCACTGTTGAAGAGTTGATTATCCAATGCAACATGGGCCAACTCAGAACGATATCTGGCATGACCATGTGTCGCACGCATGGGCTATACCAGCAGACAACCCCTACGGCATCCTCTCCTAACCAAGGTTCATCGGCGTAAAAGACTCCCCTGGTGCAAAGAGCATGCAAGTTGGACGTTAGAAGACTGGAAGAATATGCGCTGGTCGGATGAGTCACGTTATTTACTCCACACCGTGGATGGTCGTGTACGGATTTGGCGTCAACAACATGAGGGCTCTTGATCCATCACGCATGGTATCAAAAGTGCAGGCCGGTGGAGGCGGTTTTATGGTGTGGGGCATGTTTCACTGGCAGGGACTTGGACCCCTGGTGCATGTGGAACAACGTATCAGTGGTCTCCGCTATCGTCAACTGCTTCCTGACTGTGTACAACCCGCTATGTTACACTTTTTCCCGAATGGCGATGGTGTCTTCCAAGATGACAATGCGCCGAGCCATCGGGCACTTGTTGTGCAGGAATGGTTTGAGGAACACAGTTCTGACTTCCAGCATATCGATTGGCTTCCGAACTCCCCAGATATCAATCGCATAGAGCAATTGTGGGACACTATGAAAAGGCATATCAGGCGTCTGGATACACCAATCACCTCCATACCAGCGTTGCTGACCGCATTACACACAGCTTGGTTGGCCCTACCTTACAAACGCTTCCAACATCTTTTTGAATCAATGCCACGTCGGATAGCTGCTGTACTGAGGGCAAAAGGAAGTACAGCCTACGAAGTATTAGGTAGGTGGTCATAATTCAGTGATCACTCAGTGTATACAAGGGGTATCATAACATGTGGGACTATCTTCAGGGATAGATTTAGGGTCTAAAAACAATAAAAAAAAAGTTCATTTAAACATAGTTCTGATTTTGCCTTGTTTCCGAGTTATAGCCATTTTTGTTCCAGCAATTCTTTCCACAAAATGAGTTAGCATAGCTGGCTCCATTCAACTGTTTTAAAACAGTGCTCGATATCTCATAGAGGGGCCTTGCTGATAGTTGTGTAGACAAGAATCTGTAGTGTTGTTTGGGTGATTTCAGTTAGTTCTCCTGACAAGGGCGCAACATTAGCAGCTTACTATTTTAACATTTTGATACATGTACTGTGCATTTGCTTTAAAAATGGTGCTTATTCATATCGCCAGATGGCAGACATGCGTTTCATGTATGGGCTTGCTAGATGCAATGCCGCTCAGGCAAGACGTCTGTATGCAGAAAACTTCCCTAATCTTCGGGTGTCAAATAAGACCATTCAGCGAATACACGAACGCCTTGCGGAAAGTGGTTCATTTAGAACACGAGTTTCAGATGGTGGTAGACCCGTCAGCATTGTGAACAGCAAACCGACATACATCTGGAACTTTTGAGCTGGTTAGGAGGTCTCTGATGAAGCGTTTGCAGACTTGTATTCAGGCACTAGTGGTCATTTTGAGCACTTCCTGTAAACTTTAGCTGATAGTTGCTGGAACACAAAAATGGCAGTAATTCGGAAAAAAAGGCGAAATCAGACCAGTGAACTTTTTTTTTTTATTGGTTTTGGGTCCTAAATCCATCCCTGAAGTGAGTCCCACATGCTATGATATTACCTGTGTGTATATACAGGGTGTTTCAGTTAAACGTTTCAGAACTTCTAAGAGGGGGTAGGGTACATCCTGACAACTCGAAATCATATAGCAATGTGGGGTCGGAAATGCTTTCCTGAAGCGGTGTTGTACACAGGAGCACCATAAAGAAAAGAGACCGTAAGTGAGAAATCGTTTTAATAATACATGAAAAGAAGCAAAAGGTACATGGATTAAAGTAAGTGTTCGAAGTTTCTTCCACGGGCTACAATGCACGCCTCACATCTCCGACGCATGGACATCCGAACATTCTGGAATACTCCAGGCAGCGTGTCCAGACACAGCAACCGGAGGATTATGCACCTCGTATTGCTTTCGCACAGTGGTACCTTGAAAAATGTGCTACAAATCCCCTTTTTCCTGCTGAAGTGTTGTTTTCCGATTAGGCATCCTTCACAAGGGAAGGAATTTTCAACACGCATAACGACCATATCTGGGCGGTCGAGAACCCGCATGCAATACGACGTCGTGCAGCACAGATTCGATTTTCGGTCAATGTATGGGCCGGTATTATGGGAGATCACCTCATCGGACCTTACCTGTTACCGTGTCGTCTAACCGGACCTATCTACTTGATCTTTCTGCAGCAAGTATTGCCACAACTTTTGAGAGATGAACAGATTTCTGCATCGACGCAACAGACAATGTGGTTCCAACACGATGGAGCCCCTGCCCATTATAGCGGAGATGTTCGTAACTACCTGGATGTCACATTTGGTCAACAGTGGATCGGACGTGGTGGTCCCGTGCGTTGGCCTGCTCGGTCACCCGACCTATCATGTCTTGATTTTTATTTCTGGGGTCATATGAAATCGCTAGTTTATGACACCCCTGTTGACAATGCTGAGGAGCTGGTTGCAAGAATCGCAGTAGCTGCCGAAGAAATTCGAAATTCGCCTGGAGTATTCCAGAATGTTCGGATGTCCATGCGTCGGAGATGTGAGGCGTGCATTGTAGCCCGTGGAAGAAACTTCGAACACTTACTTTAATCCATGTACCTTTTGCTTCTTTTCATGTATTATTAAAACGATTTCTCACTTACGGTCTCTTTTCTTTATGTGCTTATGTGTACAACACCGCTTCAGGAAAGTATTTCCGACTCCACATTGCTATATGATTTCGAGTTGTCAGGATGTACCCTACCCCTCTTAGAAGTTCTGAAACGTTTAACTGAAACACCCTGTATATATATATATATATTCTTTTGTAATATGATAGTTCATGCCGTATTTTATTTATAATTATAGTAGTTTTATTTAATTTAATTTCTTACTAGCTTTTTCTGTTGTCCCAGTAGCTGTTTTAGCAATGCATGGGTACAAACAGAGTACATATTATTATTCTTTTGTCTTATCTTTGTGGTTTGTTATTCTTTTGTATTAATTTTGTTAATTACAGGTGTTTTTTACACATAGGTATTTTAGTAAAGAAAAGAACAGTTATTATTATTATTATTATTATTATTATTATTATCCATATGATGCAAGGAAGCCTGAGGCTTATGCTGCACCAGGAAAAAAAAAAGTTCCCGAGTAGCCCTGAGAGAGAGAGAGAGAGAGTCAAAAGTAGAAGGGAATCACCAAGAAAGGGAAGAATGATGATATCCAGCTCAGGATCCTGGGTGTGCCAAGCCCATACTCACCAGATGTGAGCCCCCGGGGTTGTAGGAGCTTATGCAGCATCAGCCAAAAAAAAAAAAAAAAAAAAAATCACACCATTCCCTCCAAATGCCTGTCCAGTTCCTCCTTAAATTTATTTAACCTATCAACTTCCACAACGACAGATGGAAGTTTGTTCCAGCAATTAACCACCCGCTGGCTAAAGGCAAATTTCCGCACATCTATTCTACATCTGTCCTTTCTTAATTTGAACTTATGTCCCCGTAGGTTGGTAATCTGAACAAGTGGAAGGATCCCATCAGAATTCAGCGTGCTCAACCCATTCAAGGCCTTATACACCTCAATCAGATCACCTCGCAGGTGCCTAGTCTCCAGCCGCTGCAATTTGCAAAACTTAAGCCTCTCTTGGTAAGAGAATCCCTTCATTCCCCTCACCAATCGTGTTGCTCTTCTCTGTACACGCTCAAGCAAATCTACATCCTTCCTAAAATGAGGCCTCCAGACCTGTACGCAGTACTCAAGGCGTGGCCTGAGTATGTATTTATGTTATGTATTTACTAAAATACCTATGTGTAAAAAACACCTGTAATTAACAAAATTAATACAAAAGAATAACAAACCACAAAGATAAGACAAAAGAATAACATATATATATATATATATATATATAATATATATATATATGGGAAAAGCATACCAAAGGAACCTCGTGAGGTACAGAAATGATGAAGGAAACAAAACGGTACAGTGGAACTTTGTTAAAAAATGGCAACATAGCACTGGCTGCCATGATACAAATGCATCACTGCCAAAGATGGAACAAAGGGAAGAGGTGGTCCTCAGTAGGAGATATGGCCACCCCTAATGCCGATGCAGGCTTTGCACCGCCTGCCCATACTTAGAACAATGTTGTTGATAAGTTCTTGCGGTAACATCGTCCATTCCTCTATGAGTGCCATCTTCAGCTGGTGAGCATTTTCTGGTGGGTGTGGACGTTCCGCTAGGTGTCTTCCCAAAGCGTCCGATATGTGTTCGATGGTATTTAGATCGGTGGAACGGGCAAGCCAATCCATACGAACAATGTCCTCACTTTCCAAAAGCATATCAACAGCTGCAGTGAGATGGGGTGTGGCGTTATCATCCATAAACATGAACTCGGGGCCAATGGCATCTCGGAACAGACGCAAATGGGGAAGGAATACTTCAGTACAGTAGCGTGCACCGGTTACAGAACCGCCTTCCAGTATCTGGAGTTGTGTACGTCCATCCAAGATAACGCCTCCCCAGACGAGAACACCTCGACCACCATATCGATCCCTTTCAGTGATGTTTGCAGGGTGATACTGTGTGCCAACCTCTCGCCAGATTAGGTGACGTCCAGAATCGCTGCTGAGACTGAATCTACTCTCATCAGTAAAGTGTACCTTACTCCATTGTGCTGGTGTCCAGTCTTGTGTTTGATGCTCCACTGTAAACGGTGTCTCATATGGGTAGGTGTTAAAGGGACACAGCGTACTGGCCGCAGTAAATCGCGATATCCTGCGTCCTGCGCAGCTGGTTTGCAATGGATCCCGCTGTCTGGTGTCGGTCCCTCTTGGCCTTTAGGAGTATATAGAGGTCATCATTGGGCGTTGTTTTTCGTGGATGACTACCACTGGTCCTTCGAACAGCTGTACCTGTCATTCTGAAGGCCGACCACGCACGTGAGACGATATGGGCGATACTGAACTCTGCAGCCACACTCTTCGCACTTCGACCTTCCCAATTATTAGACCCCGAGTAAAGTCATCCAGATGTTGTCTACTGGCCATTTCGTTGTCTGTAGCACTGTATGAAACCAATCGAACGTCTGTAACAATCGTGCTCACCATTCGGTAATTTGCACATAACTGCTGAACTGCTGCTTTTATCTGTTTATGTGAGCCCTCTCATGATGATTCAAATTTTTGCATGTGTACCAGCTTTCTACTGAACGGCCACAGTTATGCAAATCGCCACAGGCTGTTTCGTTTGATTTTGTGGTTGTAACGTTTAGAAATAGTGTTCGCCTTTAAGTTTTGCACATCAGTGTATAAACATATATAAAAATATTTAAAATTTTCTTTTTATATCTTTTTCTTTATTGATCGTAATTTTTATTTTAAAATTTTTTACTATTTTACATTTTGAAATTGTATCGTAAATAATTTTTTCCTTGGGCTTGATTGAGAGATATTTTTATTTAGATTAAGAGCGCACTCTTGTGATAAAGCGCTGTACGATCATTGTATTTTTTGAGCGTTTGGCAAAGTTAGTGAAATTATTGAGTGTGGAAGGAATGCGTTTCGTGTTAGTAATTTATTTATTTTATGAAAGCGAATATGGCTTTCTTTCGCAATTCAGAGAAATTACTCTCGGATTACAGAAACAAAAGATGAAGTACTAAAGTTAATGCGTACTGTGCTAAAACCTAGGGAGCGAATTACGATATGATTGTGTGAACATGAATATTCATTATCCGACTTGCGATAATGTCTGCTTCAGTAAATGTTCGTCGAAAGCATTGAAGGTGTTATTAGGTAAGTCGATTAGCACAATGGTTTGTTACAGTAAGGTTTGCAAAATGAATTTTTATTCTTAATAAGCGGCATTTAAGCTAATTTATTATAGACTGACAATCTTTTTTAGAAATGTTTGGTTATAGAGTGCAGCCAAAAATTTGTACGGGGTGGATGGCTTATTTTTTTAAATGTGTGTGTGTTATTTATGCTATATTTGTTTATTATTGAGCATGCAAATAATCAACTACTGTTTCAGCTTACAAAACTTTAGTTTCCCTTTGTTTTTTGCGTATCTTAAAGACGGTAGTAATAAAACCAGTAGTAGGACGTTTGTAATAATTTAAAATTAAAATATATGAATTTCTTGGGGGGGGAGGAGTGCAAATGCATCCATGCACCTCTCGCTGGTTATTTCACATTTTGAGCGATTTCTTATCTCAGATTAAAAAGGCTGCATTTATGTATTTTGTTACTTTTAAAAGTAATCTGAATAGGAATATTTGGATGACTGATATGAAGTTATATCATAGTTGTCAGCAGTATCATTTTGACCCGAAGGCTTCAGGAGTTTAGGAACTTTTCTTGGGCGTTCGGGTCAACGAAAGAAGAAAAAGAAAAAAAAAAAAATGTAGAAAACCTTAATTGATTGTCTTTAATAATATTTTTAACGTAAATTTAATATGCCTACATTAGTTTCTTTAATAATGTAGTTTCGAACAGAACCTGTGAAATACCATCATTAACGAGCAGGGGAGAAAGAAGCGCACGTAGTGCTCTCACCAGTCAGTTCTAATTTTTTTTCGATATATTTCATTATTGTGTACTGATTTTTTTAACAAACATTTTTGTTGTTATGCGTATTTTACTGAGATTTATTTATTTATTTTTTTGTTTTACATTCAGTAAGTAAAGTAACAGGCTTTTTTTTTTTTTTTGCTCATTCTACCTTCCCTCTCTCTTCGGAATTATTTTTCTTATAGTCAGCTTCAATGAAATGTTGGCTTCTCAGAAGTCATATTTAAATATAATATATATAATTTAAAAAAATATTTAATACAAATTTTCCTCTTTGAATTGTTTACTTGAAAAATAGTTTAATTTAGTGCAAATTCCTTTCATTGTTAACTTTGTCATAAACATATAATTCGGTACAATTGCATCATCTAGAATTGTCGATATAAACACTCGTTTGTAGGTCACGAAAGGGATGTGTGTGTGTGTGTGTGTGTGTGCGTGCGCGCGCGCGCCAGAAAACATGTTTTTAATTAGTCGTATTCAGTTATTTATCGACGTACTGCATTTCCTTTCCTTCTTTAGATAATAGATGTGTTGTTATCGAATGATAGCATTCTTAGCGAGAGATTTTTAGCCGTTGCATCACTTAATGTGGTGGTACAACTCTCAAGGCTAGGGAAAAACTAAATAAGAACTTTGTCTTTTATTTTATTACAGGCCAGCTATTTTTAGTTAATGGCCAAGAACGATGATAAATCACCCTTGCGTTTACTTTTTACTTGTTATACCGGTCTTGCATTAATTTCCAGTTGTCATTCGGCATGCATAAGTTGAATAAATATTTTAATGCGTATCATATGCTTTTCCATTACTTGCAGTGACAACTATTCGATAGATATTTTAAAATATAATATTGGATAACTTATGAATTAAATGTCTAATAGAAATCAGATAGTTAAGGAATCTCGATATTAATGACAGCATTCTCACTAGAGTGACATAAAGATAGACGCTTGTGCCATTGTTCTCTGACATCTGCGATGAAAAGCGTGCAGTCGCATAAATCCCAAGCAAACATTGCGGGTTCTAGATTCCATGTGTGTGCTTTTGTGACGAACGAGCATGTTGCGTGTGGGTCAGCAGTTAGTGATGTATACGTATCCTTTTAACTCATTGGTGTTCGGTCAGTTGAAGTCTAATCACCGCTGATGGCAGTGAACGGAAATGCTGTCATGAAAGGGACACGGAGTTGTTCGTCAGTAAATGGCGGCTGTTAAACCCTTGTCTATTGGGCAAACTGACCTTCGGAAGAATTCCCTCTTCCAAGAACTGTACGATGGTCTAAAGTACTGCAAACGAATAGTGAATATTTCTACTCCGGGAATATATAAAATATTTGAATATTATAAGAAACTTCCCCCCCCTCCCCTCCCGCTTAAAAATTTCCCTCGGTTAGGCAATGCGGATTCTACGTTCCCTTCACAGCATGGCTATACTTGCACAGCAAACGACTTTTATTGATGTGTGTCAGTGTGATGGATCACTTGGATGCTTAATGCAGATAAGTACGCTTAGAACTGACGTAAAAAAAAAAAAAAAATAGTCGAAGATTGTAGTAGAAACTGATGTAAACTGTCTCCGGGTGAAAATATCCTTTCTATATATTTTATGCAACCTTAATTATAATTGCGAATATTATTATTTTTTTAGTTTTCTGCCTTTTTCACGTTTTAAATGATTATGCCACTAGCGAAATGCCTCTACAGGTCTTTAAAAATGTAAACACTGACCATGTAATTATCTTAATTATAATTACTAATTCATGAATTTAATTAGCATATGAAGGCTTACCATTTACTTACCAGTGCACATTGCTTTCTGCACCATGTACAGAGATGTTGCAAGATGTTTATGTTAATGATTGACAGTACAAAAACTTTGGAACTGTTTTTCACTTCGCTTTCCATTTTAGAAGTATTGCACTATATTAAACGTATCTGTCACTCATATGTTTTGTTATTAGGTTAAAAGAATAATAATAAAACTAGAAAACCAAAGCAAACGTTGGTGGTAGCAGTTGCGATACAGGCTGTCAAAATTTAATTTCTTTGCCTGTCTTGGAAAATTGGACCACTGGTTGAATAAACGCACGAAACAGGAATTCTGAAGCAGGATTTGAAGCCTTCATAGTAAGAAGCCATTTGTACACTGCTTGAAGGGCATGGATTAGTTCACATCTTTCGGCCCCAAATGCAGTAGATCGCAGACAGAAGAGTAAATACGGTTTCCTCTCATTTAAACATTTACACTTTTTTCTTTTCAGACGAATCGTTTCACTATGGGTAGAAAAACGAGGTGATTTTTGGAAGTTCACTATTCAGTGGTAAAAGTGTAGTGTGTCTAACGGCCCCATGTGTTCCCCTCCCCATCTCCGCGTTGTGTACTCTTTGTGTAACACAGAACTCCGTGAAGGCCACAGGTTTTTCAAAAAGTGTAACGTGTAAGGTTGTGTCGTGTAATGTAATGTTGTTCCTCTGACCTTTTAGCCGTTGGGCCCCTAGTGAGACCCTCCGTTGCCTACACTTTGCCCCGAGGAGGCAGGTCAGGCAGTAGAGGAATCGCTTATTTACTCTGGCAGGCCCTGCCACCTAGTTTCCGAAGATTTCAGTGGCAAGGGCCTATTAAAAAAAAAAAAAAAATTTAGTGCTGGAAGTTAAGTTAAAGCCGAATTAGAGTTTCAGTTAAAATATAGAGTTAAATTTAAACATAAGTTAAGTTTAGGTAAGGGGCTTACGCGGTAGGTTTGATAGGTTGAAGTAGGGGGACAGGTAGAAATATGGTGTCGATCGAGAAGGGATCCCAGAATGTCATTGGGGGCGAGCCCCACCACAGGAAAGAAGGGAGGCGTGGACATGTGTTTTTGTAAAGGGCGGCTCCTTGAACGTCAGTTCATCTCCGCCTTGTATCTCTGTGTAGAACAGTATCACTACAAATGGGCCAGGTATGTGTGATAAAGGTTTGTGTGTAATCCATGTATGTTCTGTTTTGGCCACTTGGCTACCCAGAAGCATCAGTCACCTGGACAGATGACTCTGGGTACTCGTCCACAACACAGGAGGGTGGGCCAGTTCCAATAGTGCTCGTGATGTCTCAATTCGAGACTCTGACCCACCTGATGTTGCCAAAAGGTGGGCCAGATTCCTCAGGGGGCTCACTCCAGAGGAAAAAAAAAAAGAGAGATTCTCTCACTCCCCCTCCCTCTTTTTTAACACTCCACGTATTAAAAACGTATTAAAAAAAAAAGTAGAGATTTACTCATCTACAGCAATCATACAGCAAAATCTTTTGTTCTATAAACTGGTGAGGACGCAGCCAGACAGTTCATCCTGAACATCAAATTGAATGTCAAGTTGGGTTCGGGCCAGAGGCATGAATAATTGCTGTCATCTGAGACTGTAGGAGTCTTCTCATAAAAGCTTCTTTTGCAAAAGACTGCAGCGCTCGGTAATTATCAGCATCCTGCACCGACCAGTGGAAAGATTAGGCACTGCTTCCCTAAGCCTGGCCCTAGAATCCGTATAGTTTGGGCATGAATACAGTACATGTTGCCAGTCTTCAACCTTTCCATACTGACATAGATCTGTTGTTGACAACCTAAATTTATATAATTTCATGTTCATCGAACATAAAACGTGACCAGTGAGCAAATAAGAAGTAAACATATCCATACTGAACCAGACATTCATCTTCTTGTTTATCAAGGTGTAGGCCTCGGGGAAGAATTTTCTCGTAACACAGCCAACTGATGAAGTGTCCTATCTAGATTGCCAAAGGGTTATTAGTTAATTCCAAATTCTTTTACGTTCATGTTTGACATCCGAGTCTAAATTAATTGTGATTCCAGAGACTTCTGAGGGAATTTTACATTTTAGTCTGTAGGTCAATACTCTGTAGATCACGTGTAAGTCGAGAGGCAGAAAACACGCCAGGACCTGAGGTGCGGCCGTTGAGACTGTGCGGCAGGCTTTCAGAACACTTAGTAACATATTCTCTGAAGTGTCATCAATTTAGCTTGGAACTTTACAATTTTGATTTTATGGAACCATGCACCTGCAGCATAGGCCACCACAGGGACAAACACAGCAGTATAGTAGAGCCTTCAAGGATTGTCTGGAGAGGTTCCACTCATTTCGAGAAAATCTTAACTACAGCGGAAAAGCGTTTAAATTTTGCACCAAGGTTTGACAAATGCGCCCCAAAATTCATTTATGGTCAATAACTCCCAGCAGTTTAGTTTCCGTGACTATAGGGATTTGAGCATTGCCAATTTTACACGTAGGTGGACGCGGGGTGTCAAGTTTACCCCCAGGAACCATGATCTTGGTCTTGAAAGGACTTATCTTCAACTTATTTTCGTGAGTCCAAATCTGTAGATCTTCTAGGACTATTCTAGCTGATGCTTCCGAGGCAGATCTTGAGTTACCACTAAGAAGTACTGTTAGATCATCGGCGTAAGCCATTATCTTGTTATTTTCAAATGTTCTCTTTATCCAGTCCTGTAACACCACGTTCCAGAATAACGGTCCTAAGATGGATCCCTGAGGACACCCTCTAGAAATTTGACGTAGAATCTGGTTATGCTTGGATTTGACTGTGACGAGTCGGTATGTAAAGTAGCCTGTGACAGGAAGAGATAACTGTTGAGGGCATTCTGCAGAACGTAGACGTTCGCGGGCTCTATCCCACCAAAGGGAATCAAAGGCACCCTCGAAGTTTATGAATATAGCCAGTGTGTATTTGAACGGAGAATTTTCAACATGGCAAATAAAATCTACAAGGGCATCCTCACAAAATCGGCCTGGAGAAAAATCATATTGGTTGGATGCAAGATCTTTTTCAAGGAAAAGAGAGTTCAACCTTAGGGCAACTAGGCGTTCCAACAATTTCCCCAAATTGGTCAGTGCAATTGGCCGATAAGATCTAGGCTCGTCTGGTGGGATTATTGGGCTTTTAATCAATCTCAGAAGAGCAGTTTTCCAGAGCTCCGGAAAGTGTCCTTCCTCCACGCATTTGTTGAATAACTGTGATAGAATTTAAGGTTTAAGTTTTGCAATCTCCACAATAAATATATTCTCCATCATAACCATACCCGGACATTTTCTTATATTGATCTGCCTTATAACTGTTTTTAACTCCGCAGCAGTAAATGGTCCTGAATAAGAATTTGATATGTACAAGGAGTTTGCAGAGGGAATACCTCTATGAATTTCAGTATCACAACCCAGTCATCAATCGGAAACAAGTTGTCAAGTATAACACTTAGACCAGTTTTTAGTCTCGACACTATTATGCACAATAGTTCCAAAGACTTCTTTAGACTTCTTCTTAAAACTCTGTACCCTCCTTAACTAGCCACTTATCTAAAACTGCATTCCAAAAGAGAGGTCCCAATACCGAACCTTGAGGACAACCTCTCGAGACACCGGCACTATATGACAGATTACGTGCACGCACAGTAATAAATCTGTCCTGAAAATATGAGCTTATAGTGTTAAATATGTAACTATTACACTGTGCAAGCAGAGGAGATCGAAGTGCACTTTCCTACCACCACATGCTAAACAGACAAAAAATCGAGCTTGGAATCTATTTAGAAAATTTCCTACAACTGCTAATTTTATTAACTTTAAAAAACTCAAGGCCGATTTCCGCCAAAAAAGAAGAAAAGCAAAGAAAGATGCCTGGATAGGTTTTGCTTCTACCATAAACACGGATACGGACAGCAGATTCGTCTGGAAGAAAATTCAAGCACTTAACGGTAAATTTGTGCCGTCCCCAGCCTCAATCCTGAAATGGAAAGGGCAAGAATTGTCTGATCCAAAAGAAATAGCAAACGCATTAGCTGAGTCTTTTGCCAGTATATCAGCAGTGTCCACATACAGTCAAACCTTCCAAAAAATTAAGGCATCTGCAGAACAACATAAAATAAATTTTTATACTAAGGCATCTCAACCGTACAATCAGCCATTCACGTTAAAGGAACTTTTTGAGTCTCTAAACAAAACATCAAGTACTGCTGCCGGCCCGGACGGAGTATGCTGCATAATGTTAAAAAAGTTAAATAATAAAGTAATAAGTTCCCTATTGAGATTCTACAATCGAATTTATTTAGAAAATACTTATCCACACTCATGGCGTCACTCAATTGTACTGGCCTTTCCGAAGCCAGGTAAGGATCATACTATACCGAATAATTACAGGCGGATATCGCTGACTAGCTGTTTAGGCAAAGTCTTAGAAAAAATGGTGCACAGGCGGTTAACATGGCTTCTGGAAACAAACAATCTGCTAAACCGAAATCAGTATGGTTTTCGGAAAAACCGCTCAACCTTAGATGTGATGATTAAAGCAGAAACAAATATACGCAATGCTTTCATCAAGAGACAACATCTGGTTATGGTCAATCTCGATATTGAGAAAGCGTTTGATACCACTTGGCGATATGGTATCCTTCAGGATCTTCGTTCATTCGGTCTGAGCGGGCAGTTACCACAATTTATACAAAATTTCCTACACTACAGAACTTTTCAGGTCAGATATAGGAACGCTATATCCAAATCATTTGAACAAGAGGAGGGTGTACGGCAGGGTTCCATCCTGAGTGCAATACTGTTCACAATAAGAATTACAAATATAATACAAGACATACCAAAAACAGTTGAATTGTGGGCGCAACGGAATGGCTATTCATTAGCAGAAAATAAATCGACTGCAATTCATTTCTGTAAAATACGAAAATTACATCCAGATCCTCTTACCAACAATTTTCGTTTATTGGGTTTATATCTAGACAGTAAACTTAATTTTTCCAATCACGTAGCCTACCTTAGAACGGCCTGTCAAAAGAAATTAAACATCTTAAGAGCTGTGTCATCTAACTCCTGGGGTGCTGATAGACACTCCCTCACACATCTTTATAAAAGTTTTATCCGGTCCCGCTTAGATTACGGGTCACCTGTCTATGACTCTGCAAGAAACAATTCCTTGCTACGTCTAAATACTGTTCAACATAGTGCCCTAAGGATAGCCACAGATGCCTTCAGGACGTCTCCAGTCCATAGCCGCCATGACACCTTAGACGAAAATGAACCGCCATTACACCTTAGACGAAAATCCTTACTATGTAGCTATGCTGCAAAAATAAAAAGTATTCCATCTCATCCTTGCTGGGAATACCTGTTTAACCCTCAGTATGAAATGCTATATCGTAATAAACCTAATGAAAACCACCCTGCGGGTATTAGATTGCAAGAACTGATGCTCAATTGGAATATTAACTTCCAGCATATCCTTGAAGACGTAGATCCTCCTGAACATCCCTGGTCTCATTACTCGCATCTCTGTGATAATTTCTTTCTGAGATGGAGAAAAGGCTCCCTACCAAACAACAACTTCCAGCAGCTGCATAAAGCCCACGCCTTAGAAAACGCAGAGAAATTTCACATATATACAGACGGCTCTGAAACAGATGAAGCTGTAGGTGCTGCAGCAATCTCTTCTGCTTTTTCAATAGCTGTGTCTCTTCCTACAGAATGCAGTATCTATACCGCAGAACTGTATGCAATAAAACTAGCTCTAGATAATATAACCAAACAGCAAATCAAAAAAGCTCTTATATACACCGACTCCTTAAGTGCCGTCACTGCCATTCAATCTACTACTTCTTCCCAACATCCCATTCTGAAACAGATACGGTCTCAATTATACCAATATCAAACATCCAAACAGTTGGTTACCTTCTGCTGGATCCCTGGGTATGTCGGCATCCCAGGTAATGAAAGTGCAGATCGTGCTGCTAAACATCCTACAAATAGATCACTCTATCATCTGAAAGTCCCACACATTGATTATAAATCCACTATTAAAACAGCATGTAGGCTTCAATGGACTAATCTGTGGCAAACACAAGTGAATAATAAACTGTTTCAGATTAAAAAAGAACCTCAGTTGTGGACTTCTTAGTTTCAGGAAAAGCAGACGTGAAGAAGTGATCTTGGCAAGACTCCGTATTGGACACTCATATACAACTCATTTGTTCTTGCTTATGGGAGAAAACCCACCTCAATGTTCATTCTGTCAGACTCAGCTAACAATCAAACATATTCTAATAGAATGCCCTAATTATTCAAGTAACCGGAAATCCACTTTTTATTCTGCATCCAATCTGCTGGAACCTTTAAATTTACTACACATACTGGGAAATAATGCAAACTTTGAAGCACTGTTTAGATACTTGAAGAGCATAAATGTATATAATGGCCTCTGACAACAATTATATTAATAACTCAGTCATAAGTTAATAATGAAAAGGCACAATATGGCCCAGGAGGCCCTTGTGCCAAAAAACCCAAAACAACAACAACAACAACTTTCCCACCATACCGAATAAAATGCTCATTCAAAGTCTATATAAAGACCATTAGAACATATTTATCAGAAGAATCCTTGATGTTTAAAAGAGATGTCATGGTGTCCTCTGTAGAGTGCCCCTTCTTAAAGCCATGCTGATCAGCAGAACACGGATTCTTATCCTCTAACATCGCAGAAATTCTGGGAGCAAGTAACCTTTCATAAACCTTACCCATGTTTGCCAAGAGAGAAATTGGTCTTTATGCTCTCGGGTCAGTCCTAGGCTTATGCAATATCTTTAGCAGTGCCGGCTTCCACGGTCTTGGAAAAGTAACCTCAATGAAACATTTATTAAATAAATTAACATAATTTTAGGAAAATAATTATAAAACTTAATGATTACTTGATTTTCAATTAAGTCCAAACCCGGACATTTCAATTTAGCTACAGCTGCACCCAACTCTTCCAAACTGAACAATTCAGCATCAGCGTCACCTGCTCCTGTAAACTCAGAGTTAATCCGGCGTGTCTCCGCTTGTTCAGGTGAATCATCATGAGGAAGATCCCGAGGAAATCTTCTAACAATTGTTTCCACAGTAGAAAACCAATCCGATGTCTCATCATTATTGTTCAATACAGTGTTGTATATTTTTCTACAAAGCAATTTGTTACGAGAAATTTTATACACGAGACCCCAGGGATCTGTGTTACCAATCTCATTAACCAAATTTTGCCAACAAGTTCTCTTGCTGTCAGCAATAGTCTTATGAAAAGCCTTTCTTCTCTCTTTATAGGCATTTTTACATGATTTCACATCAAAACTAGAGAGATTTCTATTTCTTTGGTATACTTTCCTAGCCTGGCATACCTGAGATCTCAGAGCAGACAAAGCAGAACAGACAATTTTTTAGTCCTTTTTCTCTTGGTGGAGTGCACATAAGCCTGGAAAATGTGATATTGTACATAGTTTACATATTCATAAGCTATAGCATTTAAACTCTCTCCAGGTATCTCACTATTATCACTATCGAAAACGGTAGTCAAATAATTTTTAAAATCGTTCCAGTTAACACGGTCCATACAAAATCTAGACAGATCACTCGTAGCGAAGCCCTTTTCTCCTCCTTCGAAACATAGATCAAATGAAATTGCAAGGTGATCACTATTTACTAAGCCAGAATTGACTTTCCAATTCAAAATAGAATCGCACATACGAAGAGATGTCACAGTAACGTCAATATTTGATTCTCCATTTACAGTTGAAAAGTGAACGGCCTATTTGGAAGGTTTTGAACAATTAGATTATGAGATAATAAAGAGGTCTTCAAATTGGTTCCCGCTCACATCAGTATATCCACTGTGCCAAAAATGTGATTTTGCGTTAAAGTCAACAGTCTCAATGAGATTATGGGATGCATATCTTAAGCAAATATTTTCCAAATTATGAAGCGCTATCTGAATATCTTCAGATGGAGGGCAATACAGTGATATCAGGCAGAAAGAAGAAACTTGTGAAGACACAAGAATGCTGGTCATACACGCCGAGCACAAACCCGTGATTAACGATACAAGGTTTGATTAAAATCACAATAGCGGATTTTGGAGGAACATCCACAGCTGCTACTATTCTAGTAGAAGAAGGAAACCCCATAATCTTATGGGCTGTCCCTTCCACTTGTAAGGAATAAAATGGCTCCTGGATACAAACAATGGCTATACAATGCTCCAAGGCAGTCACGCTTATTTCATCAGCAACTGCCCGACAGCGCTGACCATTTATTTGCAAAATTTTTAAATCTCTGTCCTTGCAAAGCTCCAGAGGTAAAATCAGAGAAGGAGCTATTATCCTTGATTGATACGCATGTTTGCTAATTCCACTGCTCTCATGTACTCAGGACACTTAATGTCCCTTACGGAGTGATTACAATCTCTGTTTCTTCTCTTACAATTAGTACATTGTGGAGGGTCCTCCTTGTGAGGGCACTCAGCGAAAACATGACCTCCATTAGCACAGTGACCACAAGAAACAGTTTTGTGTGAACGTGACTGCGCACCATGTCCAAAACCCAGACATCTAAAACACTTAATCACCACCAGGGGTGAGGAGAGAGAAGCCCCTTCCCCCTGCCTTGGGAATTTAAAGGGAACCGGGTTTGAGTACCCGGTTCAGATCGCCAAATGGCTTGTCCGCAGCGATATGTCTTCGTCGGTGTTCGTGATAGAACAGTTTAATGTCATATTGATTTAATGTAAGGATTAAGCAGTTGTATAGTGAAACATGAGAGCTAAGCACACCTTTTAATGAATTTGACTGTGCTTTCTCATCTTGGAGTAACCTGTTATGATCTTAGCTATTTTCCTTTGAAAATGCGGGCCCTGGGGAGAGAGTAAGTATGACGTTCGCTAAAAAGGGGCAAATGGGAAAATAAAATTGAAAACCAAAATTCATCACGTGATCGAAGCGGTCAGTGAAGACAATGCATTTATTAAAACTCAATGAACTATAAATTAATTCCACCCACTATTGTGCACCACTTGCTGATATTTGCAAAATATAATTTCAAAAGTTGGATACTCAAAATTCAAAGTGTATGTTTATTTTCGCTACGAATTTACAATTGTTTTGTAAATTCGGTTTTCTTTTTGTAAATTCGTTAAATTTGTTTTGTAACAGAAAGTTTTAATTTCTTTTTTATTTACGCAAATAATACAGTAGACTCAGAATAACGGCACCTTCGGGGATTCAAGGTGCGGTTATTTCGATTTTTCCGTTACTTAGAAAGTTTTATTTAATGCAGAAATAACAAGGCTAAATAAGAAATAGAGAGATTAAGAATGCAATTTTATTAACTGCACATAAAAAAACATAAACATGTTGTCGATTCAATGTTATGTATTCTGCCATTAATACACTCCTACTTACTCCTCGTTCTATTTTCTTTATTGTATCAAGTTTAGTCTGAGGGGGTAGCACAGTGGTATCGTCACCCTCCTCCCCACTCCAAGGTTGAGATGGAGGCTGGGAAGGGAGACAGGGAACGTAGGGGAGTAAAGTCACAGGGCCAGGGCGCCCTATGTGGCGGGCTGGAGGAGATCACATTGTGAACATAGTACTTCTTTGTTAGTAATCCCACACTGTCCAGGCCAGCTGAAATGGACTCATTTCCGGTGTCAGCAAATCTCACGTCATTCCTCAGAAGAGGGGACTTGATCAGTAGGGAAAGGGGGTTTTCTGGTTGGTCTCCCCCTGCAGTCTAATTTGGTGGGGGGGGGGACCTGTTAGAACAACGCACACTGTGCACTCAGCTCAGTTGCGCACTTTTCATACTTACATTTATACATTACCCCTCTTTTTACGTATTTAGGGGCAGACTGAATTATTAACAGCGCACAACACTCTCACATATTTATCATCTTCCTTTAATTATCATACAGACAGCAGGACACAGGTGTCCCCTAAATATAACAACTACCAGAACACCACTTTTTTATACTAAACACAAACTTTCATTCAGTCACTGCATAGTTTACACAGGTGACCTGACAATTACTCACATTTGTATAACTTAACATTCAAGAATAATTAGTTAATTGATAGAACTTCTTAATGTACCGTTATTTTGAAATTCAACTTGATAAAATTAATAGCAAAAGCTTAAATTGACGGTACTCACCTCAAATAACAGCTTAGTTGTTGTGTGGTGTTCTTGGCGAAAGTTGTGGAAATTCAGTTAATCTGTGTAAAGATAAAATTGTTAAAATATAAATAGGGTAGACTACTAAAACTGTAATTAAAAATTTTTGCCCAAAGGAGAAAGATGTGCACTGCTCGCTCCATCCCCTGGTAGTCCTATATAAAATTTGCTAAAACTGTGAAAAATGAATAAATAAATATTTATTTATTAATTTTTAATAAATTAATAAATAGTTTTAATAAATAAAATTTATTTATTAATTTTTCACAGTTTTAACAAATTTTATATAGGACAACCAGGGGATGGAGCGAGCAATGCATGTCTTACTCCTTTGGGCAAAAATTTTTAATTACAGTTTTAATAGTCTCTATCCTATTTTATTTATATTTTAACAATTTTATCTTTAAACAGCTTAATTGAATTTCCACAACTTTCGCCTAAAACACCATACAACTAAGCGGTTATTTGAGGTGAGTACTGTCAATTTAAGCTTTGCTATTAATTTTATCAAATTGACCTTCAAGAATAGCTAATTCATTTTATTTTTTTATATATACATTCGTTTTTTTTTTTTATGTATACATTCATATTCAGGGTACAACAGTTAACACTTATAGGCCATTCTCAGTCATTCCTCATTTTCACACACTTATCCCGCTCATTACATCCCTGAATAGGACAGCACACGATTTTTTTTGCATTTCCTACCTAACACAAGCCACACATATTGACATATACATACATACCTACGTTCACTCTCGTATATACATACATTTGCTCATACATTTGCATACATACACGGAGTATAGCAGTTACTCTGCACCTAAAAACATATACACATATCACGTTTAGACCTAGTTGTGCATTTATATTTGTAATTTGTATGCTGAGGATAATAATAGACAGATAACATATGTATTTACGGTTGGACATATAAAATTAATCATGGATACATATAACATATGCTTATATCTGGAAAGTGTTATAAGAGAATGTTTGACGGAGCCGAGTAGTCATGACGGCGAGTGCAGTAGCACACGCTCTTTGAGTGGACCGGGATTCAATCCCATGACTGCTAAATACGATTAACATTTGTATTGATTGTTTTATTGTAAATTACACTGATCTGCTGGTCGTGCCAGAGTATAAATAAGAACATTTTTTTTTTTTTTTTTTTTTTTTATAAATCATACTGATGCAAGCTCTCAATCACATCCAACAACACGGACGCGATTGAAAGCTGCAAACGAGACAAACATTTAAGCAGAAGCCCTCCATTACGTCCCACAACACGGACGAGACAGAGAGCTACTATCACTCAATGATCTTACATACCCAGGAATCAAACACCCAGTCAAGAACTTTTCAGCACATCCGTGAACCCAGAAGTGATACAGAGCTCGAAAGTTTTGTCATATACCCAATTGTCATTTATACAAGCATTCGCACAGTGCATACACTCACCAGGAACCATTCATTCCACGAAATATACACAATTATATGTTTATAATACACATTTATAAACACTAATAAACATTGTTTTTTTTTTTTATCAAATGTCAATATCCAACTTACACATTTGCACTGGGTGGGGAGCACATTCTAACAGGCCAGTCTTACTTGGGTTAGTCTCTATCAGTACATATCACAATCAGGTAAGTATACTGGTTTAAGTACGGGGTGTCGTTGTCAGGGTTGTAATTTGCATGATTGCTTCTCCTGGTATAAAAAACTTTATAAGCTAACTCAGTGAAGGCCATGTAATGCGTTTCACTAGAGATGAGTAGTTGCTCATCTCTGCTGTTGATAGGTCCAATCTGGGAGGTAAGTCTACATCTGTGGGGATGATAATTGCGACAATCATAAAGGACATGGGCCCAATTCTCATCAGCTCCACGTATACATTTGGGATCCTGGGTAAGACCCATTGGCAGAACTTTGCGTCCAGGGAACCATGCCCTGTTAGCAAAAATGTGGCATAGAGTCCTGGGGAAAACCAGGGGGGTGATTTGAGGGGAAACTAGGGTTACGCGAGGCAGAATCCTCCTAATGATTTCCCCTTTAGGTGTCTGTTCCCACCTGTGCCATTGCTGATAGAGTGTGGTTGATAATCTTTTTTTTTTTTTTGCTTGATATCAGTCTCAAGCTATAGGGTAATCCCTAAGATGTTATTTGGGATTACATAAAATCAACCATTTAAAAGTCATCTCCAAATGCTACCATATCACAGTGCACATTTTAATCACCTTCAGTTCTAGCGCATATTGCTTGCTTGTTTCTATAAAGGAATGCTGCATATGTACCGCTGATATCGTTCTATAAAAGTATCATCACATTATGTCCATCATCGTATGTATGTAGTTTTTTTATTTTTATAAGTATAGTGTTTGCTTTCTAATGAGTTATAACATTATAAATAATATGACTCGTAGAAATGGGAAATAGCGAACAGGCTGGTTTCTGCATCGATAACATACACTGCTGTTCAAAGAAAGTGCATCACCTAGGAATTTCACATTTCTAACCCTTTTTCGCGATGGTATGTTACATTAATGACTAGCATCACAAATAGAAATATAAACAAAAGATATTTATTAATAGTTAAGGCAAAGCTAATTAATATTTGACAGGTGCTCTCAAAATATTCCAAAATGAGCATTTGCAACCTTTATATAACAGTTTTGGTAAACACGACAGTTATGGCTGAAATGTTATCAGAAGCCCTCAGTTTGCTTCAGTTTATCATTTTAAATGGAAAACAAAATGAAAAGTTCACCAGGTGCAAACTGATATTTAGTTGAATCGCCTCTGCCCTGATGACAGCAGCACACCGTCGAGGCATTGACAAGATCAATTTCTGAAGATAATCAACTGATAGTTCGTGGTTCCAAACACGAATTATGAAGTTCACGAAGGGTCTTTGGTTTCTTTCTGGCAACTGCAGATTCCACACGATGCTAACAGTTCTCTATAGGATTCAGGTCCGGGCTGTTTCCTAGCCAGCTAAGAGTTGTAATGGACCGTTCTTCCAACCATTTTTTCACCTGTAACAAATGTAAACACATTACTGTCGAACCTCTAATGCAGAAATGAAGCTAAAGTAACTACAGAAGTGCCTACTTACACTTTTCGCCCGATGACAAGGAGCAGAGTCGTCCTGAAAGATGCAGTTACTTGGCAGGTTGAAATGGGCTCTAATGGTTGACAGCAATTTGCCTTCCAATATAGCCAAGTATCCATTGGCATTTGCGGGACTTTTTTTAAACCGCAGGTGACCTACTCCGCGATACGAAATGCAGTCCCATATCATTTGGCTGGTAGGGAATTTCATTGTAGACACCATACAGTCTGGATGGTATTCTTCACCACGTCTACGGCGAATCGTTTGTCTCCCATCAGGGCCAAGCAGGTTGAATTTCTTCTCATTCGAGAAAATAACTGGCTTCCAGTGCTCGGGGGTCCATTTGACATGGGTCCCTCAACGAAAAAAAAGTTACATCAACTGGGTTTGCTACCAACAGATCGCTGTTTCTGCGGCAGTCCAGAGAATTGGAAACATCTTCTTTTCGAATGCAGGTTGTACGATGACTTAAGAAGGACCCTGCTGCAGGCTGTGCCAGGTATCTCAGAACAGCAACCAGAGCCTCTACTCCAAACATCTGACAATCTAAAGGCATTCCAATCCTATGCATCCGAAGTCTTTAAGCGCAGGAAGCAGAGCTACGTAGTTGTTACTGCACCTAACAATACCTCTTCAGTGACTTAAAGAGTTCTATATTCGCATGCCACCATCTTCATTTTTTTTCTTTTCTTTCTTTTCCACGTGCTGTCTGGAGTTCCCACTCTAGTGCAGCCAGTTTATTTATTCATTCATTTTCATTTCATTTCATTCAATTATTTATTTATTTCCCTCAGCATGAATTGTTGAGGAGGCTTCCACCCTGCAGTGGGTTGATAATGGCTGCAGTTTTTTTTTTTTTATTTTATTTATTTTTCTCTTTATTTTCTAAATCAAACTATTCTTTTCTTTATTCTTATTAAATTATTATTTTTCTTATTTATTTAATTTGTTCTTCACGCGCTCTGCCTTGAGATCCCACTCTAGCGCAGCCAATTTATTTACTTATTTTATATCTATTTTTATTATTTTTTATTTTTTTCACGCGCTCTGCTTCGAGTTCCCACTCTAGTGCAGCCAATTTATTTATTTATTTTATTTTATTATTTTTATTTCTATTTTTATTTTTTATTTTTATTCCTTTTTTTATTATTATATATATATATATCTTTTTTATTTAATTTTTTTTTCACGCGCTCTGCCTTGAGTTTCCACTCTAGTGCAGCCAATTTAATTAAATTGCTTTTTTCTTCTTCTTATTTCTTTATTTTTTATTATTATTTTTTTATCATTGTTATTTAATATATATATTTTTTATTAATTTATTTATTATTATTATTTTACTCTTTTTTTTTCCCTAAATGCACCACGGGTGGTTTTTTTATTTATTATTATTATTTTTTGGGCTCTTCTGTCTTTATCTCCTCCCTCTGGAATGGGCCTCCAGAGGAATCTGTTCCACCTTCTGGAAACACTAGGTGGGTCAGAGTCTCTCTTCAGACAGTACGTGTTTTTCTGGGACTGGCCCACCTTCCCGTGGTGTGGACGAGTACCCAGAATCATCTGTCCAGGCGACTGATGCTTCTGAGTAGCCAAGTGGCCAGAACATAACAACAGAACACACACATAATACACACAAACGTACGTCACACACATATCTGGCCCATTTGTAGTGATACTGTTCTTCACAGAGACACGAGGCGGAGTTGAACAAACGTTCTAGGTGCCGCCCTTACATATACACATGTCCACATGTCCATTTGACATGCGCCTTACCAAATTAATTGGACCTTTTTCATTTTTTCTGTGAGGAGGGCCTTAGGACGATGGGCTACAAGGCCATTTTTGAAGAGGCGTCTTCTGACTGTTACTGCACTTGCTACCACTCCTGTAGTTCTTCCCATTCTCTTTTCAGCTCAGACGAAGCAGCTTTTCGGTTTTTAAGGCATAAGCACTTCAAAACGCGATCCTGTTTTGGCGTGGAGACTTCGTTTGCATCCGGTTCCTTTTTTCCTATCAGCAGAGCCAGTATTCTTGAGTTTGGAAAGAAATCTACTCACTGTCGACTGATTGCAAGACACTCTATAAGCAGTATGACGGGTAGTACATCCTTCCTCACGTAAAGCAACAATAGCACTCTTTCTTCGTGGCGTTAACTGCACGTAACTCGCCATCCTGACAAGCAAGGAATGACTGCAACTCTTGTAGAGCGTGCTTATATAGCTGAAAGTAACAGCTGATGTTAGTTTCAGCTTTGATTGACACCTACGCGTGTCAATCTTATCTGATGCAATCTGTAAGAAATATTGCCATATACTTACGTTATTCGGACGACAATTACAATTTTAAGGGGTTATGCACTTTCATTGGTGTTTGCGGGCGCATGTACGCACACCCTGGCGTAGCACAGTGGTTATAATCGTCGTCTTCCCAAACCATGCGGAAAAAGACTGAGTTCGAATCCCGTCAATAACGTGAGGAATTTTTGAGCTTTTTTTCACTCGGATTCAGGCGAGGGTTTCATGTTTTTTTTTTTTATATTCCGAAAAATTTGGTTTTTCGTCCACCAAATAAAGCAAATCGATCGTGGTGTGCACGCAATTACAGATACAGTCCTACGCAGCATAGTCTTAGTTGCTTTGATGCTTAATGATGTACGCGCTCTCCACATATTGATAAAGCAGTGTCCTGTCGTGGTGTCATGTTTTAGAACTTGAAGTAATTATCGAGTCATCCATTCGTTGAGAGAAATTCTGGTTCTATTCTCGTCGACGACTGGAGAAATTTCTAAAGTCCTCTCCATTCCAGGCTATAGTTAGTCTCAGGCGGAGGGTGTAGAGTTCCCTCCGGATTTTTCAGTCCACATAACGTGTAAATTGGCCATGTGGCCACATTTCTACAACATAATATACCTACGATTATGATGCATTCTTGGTGCACTTAATACCAATATAAGCATCGAATCCAGATTTTAGTCTTGCTTATTTTGCTGATTCTTCAGATTATTACGAGTACAATGGCAACCTCGGCTTACTATTTGTATGGGTGGATTCTGCGTGGTAGCAAATAAAATTCCGAAAATTGAAGAATTTATTTCATTTTCCTGTTAACACCAAAATTCATTTACTGAATGAATTTGAGAAAATGTTACTTAAAGACAAACTTTCTTCATAATATTGAAGTCTTGTATATCAGAAAAGGAGGGTTATTAGAATGCCTTTTGATCACCATCATCATAAAACACTCCCAAGAAATATTTCAGGAAGGCTATATTATTGGTTTCTTGGCACACAAGCATGGTTAGGAGACATAGAGGGGTTGGCGTTGTGTAGGTGAAGACGATCGATAACAGTATTCTGGGAGAAGAGTTGTCTTCTCTTGATACATAGACACGGTCCTCAGACTAGCGAAAGTGGAGCGATGGTTTGCAAGGGGGCAGTGAAGGACAAAGATCGATAAAGCCAGTAGGTCTCTCGCTCAGGCTGTTGCTGTATGTCTACCTCACTGACTTCACTGATGGAAAATAACATATTTTATAACATATTTTGTTTGGCTTGCATTTCTTCTTATTCCACACTAACCGTTTTTTCATCAAGATTTAATGGCTACTGTGGATTAAGAAAAAAATCGACTTGACGTAATAGTATTTTAACTGTCGATGGAATCGTGAGATTTTTGTAATGAGCCCATTTCATGGATTTAAAATGCGAGAGGATAACTGGAAAAGAACACGTAGTTATTTCATCCACTGATTCGTTTATTATGTTAAGACAGACGTCCCCAAAATGTGGTGTGCATTTGGTATTTTTGGAGGCTGGGGGCGCGTGTTGTTTTTTTAAGCACTTTTTTTTAACGAGATACAGAAACATCATCCCGCAAATCTATGTATGAAGCCTGTTTTATTTCATTCATTGAAATAAAATGTATTGAAGTATACTGTATTAATTTATAAAAGTATGTATATATTCATAACTAAGTTTGTCAGACTGCGTTGTACTTGTTCTGGAAGGAAGGGTGTGAAATTCATGAAATATTTTGAGGGAGGCACAAGATATAAAAGCTTGGGAAACTCTATTTTAAAGTGTTCCTTGAAGTTAGATTTGATATCCGGCGGCAACAAGTTTCACAGAATTTATCAGAATGCTAAAACTAATAACAAAATAAGTTTTCTAATTCATTGGCATTAATTAAATTTCTCAGCTTCCGGAACAAGTATATCCGTTTTCTGATTGTTCAGAAATGCAGTGGCTCATAACTAAACATAACACTTTTGTTTCTGAAACGAATGCAAACATGCCAAAGGATACTCATATTTTGATTAATTAACGGAAAATAAATTTAAATATTAAAAATTTAGCATGTTTGATAAATATTCATTGTTCAATTCCCAAGGCTGCCTGTCAGTGGAAATATTTACAACTCCTGTCCAGTTGTAATTAGGCAAATTTCTGCTTTCGAAATTATTAAAAAAATCTTCACAGTGTAATAATTTCATTTTTAGAGATCAATCAAGTAATCCAACCACAACCGTATGCCTATTGTCCAAAAAATCCACTGATCTAGCATTAAGAATTACTTAATTTATGTTCCAGGAACACCAACAGTACAGAGGCTGGCTGCTACTACACAACATCATCGTTCATAGAGCTTTCAAAAGCCTTTGACTCCGTTAAACATGACATGCTTCTCTCTAAACTTGAAAAACTAGGTTAAAGAGGGAACATCAACCAACATGTCTGATTGTTCTTTCGTCGTTAAAATTAAACAAACCTCAAATATTGGCAAGAATTGCATTGGTGCCCCATAGGATTTTCTCCTGGAATCAGTTCTTTTTATTCTGTTCATAAATGTAGTTCTGAACATTCTTCTAGAAATTTGCCTAGTTGCATACGCAGATGATTTAAAAACACACTTCTGACATTTGTTTACATATTTCAGGAATTGAGGATGAAGTTTTATAGCCCTAAAAACCACCAGTATTGCAGCACTGAAGTAAAAATTGTTTTGAATGCATGCTCTCAATTCGACGTTTGTCTTAATACGTTCAAGAAAATATTTGTACAATAATTCACAGGTATATGGTTGTAAACGGAAATCACTTTGAATAATGAATAAATTAAGTGTGTGTTCTTTTATCTTACATGGGTCCAGACTTCGGATACAACACCCTGTACAAGGGGCCAGTTGGACAGAAAAGCCTTAAGTTTCGAGCAGCTAACATATCAAATCCTCCAAGTCACTCAACGAATTTAAGAGATTCTTGAAAGAATGACCACAACCTCTTTGACCTCAATGACCTCTTTGTTTCTTATGTCCAGTATTAAAAACAGGTCAATTTCGCAATGTTAAATATCAGATGAATCTTGCTTTAAATATACTGGAATTTGTAAAACTTTTTATTTTGAATGTGTGTGTAAAATTTTGTAATTTTCATAATTCCGCGAAAATCCTTTAAAAATCTTTTGGTTTATATGTTCTCCCTTCTTTGTTATTTTACTTTTCTGCTGTTCTAACATTTAAACCAATAAATAAACTTGTTATTTCTTCAATGACTATGAAAGATATGCTTTCCTCCCAAGCCAACACAGGCCTGAAATATCTTCTCATAGTGAGAAACAACTCTTATCGACGTTTCCGGATAAGATTTTTTTTAAACTTCATCGGAATACCTGGGCGATCGTGCAGGCCACACCATATTTGCTAGCTTCGCTCTATAGATGGTTCACCATGCGAATTGTGTGGTAAGCCTTTATTATTAATTAATGCTTGAAAATAAGGTTCTAGGATCTCATTTGAGTACTCGGCTCCTTGAACTCTTCCCTCACCCTTGCGAAAACATGGTCTCTCTCAGTAATTCTCAATGGTATTTTTTTTTTTAATGAAAACCCGAGAGGTATTAGAACCTATAGTACTTAGTACCGTGCATGGGTTGGAGGCTGAGAAGACGAAAGAAGATATTTGTTCAAATTAGACTTGAACTTCTATAGACTGTAATTTTCAGGAAATACATATGAAGGAAGGTTGTTCCAGAAATCGGCAGTGAATGAATAAACGAGGAAGATGAAATGTTGGTTCTGTGAGTTTGAAGTTGGACAGTAAATGGATGTTGGCTGGTGGCGGCACGTGTTCGGACTGTTTTGAAAGAGAGAGCGGGAATTATAGAAGTCAATTCAGAAGAACAGTGCCCGTGGAAGTATCTATAGAAAAGGCACGCAGCAGAAACAGTACGTCTATGAGACAGAGAGCGGAGAGACTCTGTTAGAGAGGAGTCATTAATTAACCTAACTGCCCTCTTCTGAATGGAATCTAGAAGTCTGAGAGAGGTTTTGGGGGCATCGCCCCAGATGTGGCAACAATATTCCATGGGTGGATTTGCGATTTCTGCAGAGTGAACAGCTGTTTAGTAAAAAAAGTAACGCCGAAAGCGAAAGAGAAAACCAAGTTTTTTAGATGCAGAGGAAGCAGGCGCCTCCGTAGCCAGGTGGGAAGGAGCAGCAGTGCGTAGCACACGCTTCTTGATTAGACCGGGGTTCGAGCCCGTCACCACCAAATACGGAGGATGCGGAAAGGTCATGGAATGACCACCGCATATTCCCTGAGCAATATGGCCTTAGTTGCTAATGCTCCTAAAGACCAAATAACAACAACAGAGGAAGCAATATTTGTAATGTGCTTGTGCCAAGAGAGATTAGAAGTCAGGGTAATCCCCAAAAGAGATATATCATCTTGCCTAGAAATCGGAGTGTCATCAAAGATAAGCATAGGAGCAAAATAATCCTTTTTTGCGAGATATAAGACAGGACTGAGTTTTAGAAGGATTGATATCAACTAAGTTGTCTTTGCCACACTGGAGAATTACCCGGAGATCGGCATTTAAGGAATTGGTAGCGGATATTCGAGAAGTTGAAGCTGATTGAGCAGGGCAAGGTTTCTCAAAATGGAAAATGGAATGCAATGTGCTATCATCGGCAAAACTATGGATAGGATTTCCAGTCGATGGAAGAAGGTCATTAATATACAAGAGGAAAAGAGTGGGGGAAAGAACTGAACCTTGGGGGACACCAGCATTAGTGGAGAAGTTAGAAGACAGAGAGCCATCTGCCATCACCCTCAGTGAGCGATCAGAGAGAAAACTGGATAACCAATTACAAAAAACAGTTGGCAAACCAAAAGATGAAAGCTTGTTTAGAAGATCTTTATGCCAAACACGATCGAAAGCCTTTGAGACGTCAAGAGCAACTGCTTGTGTTTCACGAAACCTTTCCATTGAATTTGTCCATAAATGGGTAACATAAGCCAGAATATCTCCAGTGGATCGACACTGACGGAATCCATACTGGTGATCGTTGATCAGACGGAACGTTTCTAGATAGTTTAAGAGTTGGCGGTTAATTGATATCTCCATTACTTTAGAAAGAGTAGAAGTAATTGCAATGGGACGATAATTGGATGGGAGGGATTTGTCACCCTTTTTAGGAACTGGCTGGATATGAGCAAATTTCCAAACAGAAGGAAAAACACCTTTGGAATAAGAAAGTGAAAAAAGGCTGCAAAGAACAGGAGTAAGTTCAGGAGCGCAGGTTTTGAGGACAAGCGGAGAAACACTATCAGGACCTGGAGCTTTCTTAGCATGAAGATTCGTCAAAATTCTTTTGACGAAAACTACAGGAGGCATGGAATAGAGCGTGTTGGGAATGGTGGGAAGTGTTTTACCAAGATCATTAATAGATGAGTTGGAAGAAAAATGGGATGCTAGCAGTTTAGCTTTATCCTTAGCTGAAGTGACAATAGAACCGACTGGTTTTGACAGAGGTCGGAGCAGAGATGGTCAAAAGTTGCAAAAGCTTTGGAAAGAGGCCCGAATGCTCGCCTACCATTAGGGCAAGAAATAAGTTTTCTATTCTTAGCCAGTTCAAAATCTAGTTTGGACTGATTAATAACTGTTTTACAGTTGTTGCGAGCTTTGATGTAGGCAGAAAATGAAACCGAAGAATTGGAAACAAGCCAATTACGATATGCAACATTCTTCTCTTTAACAGCCTTAGCACATTTATTGGAAAACCTAGGTTTAGATAAATGACGAGATTTTAAAGTGGAGTGTGGGATAAAGGATTCCATTCCCGCAAGAATAATTTCACTGATACGATCTGAGCAAACGTTGACATCAGAAGTTTTGAAACAGTAATCCGACCAAGGAAAAGAAATAAAGAAATCTCGCAGGTCATCCCATTTTGCATTGTTGTACTGACAAACAACACGAAGTTGGGACTAGCCATGAGATAAAGGCTCCATTGGAGAAGAGACAATCACCAAGTTGTGATCTGAGGTGCCTAAAGGACCACTGACTTTGACCATGTACTTAGAAGGGTTGATGATGAGAAAAAGATCAAGCGTGTTGGCTGAATGGTTAGGATTGTCCGGTATTCTGGTAGTAAATGAACAATCTGTGCGAGCTCATTAGTAATTGCAAAAGCCTCAGCATCTCGACCAGCTGGGTCTGTGTGGCTAGAAAACAGAAGCTAGCAGGAGTTGTGAACATTAAAATCACCAAGGAAATTTACCTCACTGTTTGGGAAAGTTGGACTGGAGAAAGACAAGTTGTAAAGAGATAAGTCAAAGAGTTACAAGTGATTAGTGGAGTTGAGAGAACGGTAGAGACAACAGATGAATTTGACAGAATGAGGTAGAGAAATTTTAAGCCAGAGAAGATCGAAAAGAGGATATTCCAATTACCAAGTCGCTGACAGGGAATATCGGAACGGACATATGCACAAGTATCACCTTTGAGGCGAAAGGAATTATACGGCGAATAATTTGGGCAACTGAGATGAGCAGTGGTTGAATCAACCGATAACCGAGATTCTGTCAGAAAAAGTACATGGGATTTGGCAGATAGTCAGTGGAAATGGACATCATTTAGATTAGAACTGAGACCACGTATATTTGTGAAATGCTGTGGGAAGTGTTTGGGAGGTTTAGGTCTTTGCGGAGATAAGTTTGCTCTACTAGTTTGACACTTCATGGTGTATTCAATAGTAAGAAAAAGTGTTTGTGGGGAGACATGCTTTATGAAGTAATAAAATTTTTGGATATTGCCTACACATGGTAAGAATTTACCCAGATCCTTGACGTAACGTGTCCTCGACAATGCCTCCCGCATACATACTACTCGGACTCCCTCTAGTCACTATCTGGCAGAGTAGCAAAAGCAAGATTATACACTAGCTGATCCGGAAGCCTCCTGGAGAGTTACCAATAGGTTCGGTCCGGTGTACTAACTGGGGGCCGGCCTGCGAACACCGTTTTAGAGCTCGGCCCTCGAAATGTAAGGAAGTTTGGATCTCGCCATCGTGTTCATCCTAACCTCAAAAGTCATCAGTCATACTGCATGATGGATGAGATGGGGAAGGGTTGACCGGAACTTAGCTCTGGAGACTAAACATGGGTTCCACCCTTTCAAGCCTCCAATAAGCAAAGTGGTGGTATTGCACCGGTTGATGAGAGTCATCTATCACCTGGTATTGCTTGGTAACACAGAGGGGCGCCATTCCTCCGTGTGGTGTGGGCGCCACACCTCAACCCCTGCTTATGTTGGTTCACAACATGGGTGGTCAACCACATCGTGAAGGTACAAGCAGAGGATTTGGCTATCACAGACCATCCGGACTTCGCCGAAATTGGGTCCACTTGATTTGATCGTCACCCTAATATCAGTTCCATCAGCGTTTTAGATTCCCAGGTAGCAAGCACAGCTTGTCTGGCATATCTGAGAGAATGTCTGCGATAAACTCAAGAACCATTACCTGTATTACCTGTTCACATTGTTAAATAAGGGTCGTCATGTATATATACCGCCCTTTTCATAATGTGGCATCAGTTAATTACTGAAATCTGCCTTACATAAAGATCCATTTCATTAATTCATTTGCAGAAGTGTATGGAGCTTTACGGTTTTTGTTTTATATCCGTCATACTATGACGAACTGATTCTAAAGCTATGTGTACAAGTGTTTCTGTACGCCAAGAATGGAACGGGCATATAACCTGTCAAAGAAATGCTAATTGGATTGTTAGGAGTATTAAGATTCCCAATTTGCATGCTTTATTTTTCTTTGTTGAAGACAGCAAGTGTCTTCAAATTACGGGAGATGAAGTCAGATTGTCATAAAAATGATCATCAAAAGTTACACTTGAATGAATTGTTGAGTAGGGGAAGGTCAGGTTGTGGTAGTTTTTCATTGCCCTTTCACAAGAAACACATAGCATAGATCACGGTTCTGGCCTTGACAAACATTAAATAGCAGTACATTGCATAGTGTTTGAAAGGTCAAGTTGCACTTATTTGGCTTGGAATGCACTCTGAAATAGTTTTATGAAAAGGAGCGGAATATTAGCGCTCTCTAAATAACTGTTTGGATCATGTTAATCAATAATTTATATTTTAACTAAGATTTGTGCAGAACGTTTTAAATCGGTCCAAATGAAAGGCAGTTTATTTTTGTTGCACCCTGTTAGAGCTTTATTTATGTCCAGTAATCAATTACTGCGTTCGATGAGACGTCTTACATTTATCACTGTTTATATCCGTATAGTTCATATTTGTGTGTAAGGCGCCTCCGTAGCCAGGTGGGAAGGAGCAGCAGTGCGTAGCACACGCTTCTTGATTAGACCGAGGTTCGAGCCCGTCACCACCAAATACGGAGGATGCGGAAAGGTCAGGGAATGACCACTGCATATTCCCGGGGAGCAATATGGCCTTAGTTGCTAATGCTCCTAAAAACCAAATAACAGTAATATTTGTGTGTAAAAGTGTATGTTCACGGCTGATTTGCATTTTGAGTGGGCTGAAAAAAAAAAAAAAAAAAAAAAAAAAAATGGAATAATTGACAGAGGAGGCCATCCTTACTCCTTCCGATGGAGACTGGCTTCACTACAGCCTAGATCGAGGAAGACTTTAGAAATTCCTCCAGTCATCGACAGGAATTGAATCCAGACCTGTCCAAACGAGTGGCAGATAGCGAAGTATCGTGCCGATTAACTTTGCGCATAGGATGTCCAAAGTCGCTTATACACTTAAAAATATCACTTCCCTTAAAATATTATTTATGAAGAGATTGCCTGAGGGAGGCCACACTGCGTTGATATGTCAATTTTCGTGTTGTTTTAGGGAACATTTTCTCTATTTATTCTTGGGCAATGTTATTTAAGTATATTAATTTAATTCAGACAGATCATGCCCTGATTCATCATAGACGTTCATTTTTTTTCCCTTTTTTGACTTTACGTTGCCATGGCAGAGTTGAACTAACGTTCTATGAGCCGCCCTGTCTTGAAACACTTTACGTTGCCATGTGGATTTATTGCAACTTCTGTCATCTTTGGTATCACGGTTTTCCTGTTATTGTTTAGGTCCTGGTGGCCATTTGTGATAATTGCGAGACAAGTGATTCTGATCAATAGGAAAATAATTCTGGAAAATAATTCAACATGTTCGTTACCCATCTTGTTTTGAAAACATTTCTAAATAGTCGAGCTGTAAAAGACTGATGGTTCGAACCCCATATCTTGTGACGATTGTTGTGATTATGTTAATGATGGCTAATTGTTATGAATCTTGTAACGTGTCAGTATAAAATTTTCTGAATAAGTTTTGTTAATCATATTTGTGACTTAGTTTAGATCATTTCTAGTAATCTTGCTGTATCACGAGTTTACTTGAATTATCATGGGAGTACCTGAATATGGCACAGTAGAGTATCGTGATGAGTTAAACCTACATATAAGTGATAATTACAAATCTTTGTTCAAGAATTTTCACAAGCATTTGTACATTTGGCTTTTGTTTTTACCGCTTTCAATGAAAATCGAGTGCAAAAGCTATACAGGGATTAAAATTGAATAAATAAATCTCCTTGCGCACCATGTAGAAAGGCTCGATTTCGAATCCCTTCAAGCAGAGGAATTTTTATGCTTTTTCACATCATGGCCAAGTTAGTTGGTCTCTGGCGAGGAATGCATAGTTTGCTTCTCTGGCAGCTTGGGTTCTGCTTCAGCAAAACAGCCAGAGCAACCGTAGAATACATAGTTTACAGTCATTATATATGGACGCCGCTTAATTGCTTTGATGTAAAAAAACAAACATCAGTCACCTAAACTTCCTACGTAACATACGATAATCCCATGGTAAAATAATTTATCACGGGATTATCAGATCTTATTCTATATAGAAATGAATTTGGGATACCCTCTATACAAACTGTACTAAAATGAAGTTGTTACTTAAATGTTATACAAATACCATGCACACTGTTTTCGAATATCTTTAAGAATTCTGGTGCGATTCTTACAGAAATATTTGTATTTTGCAGAATCATTTTGAGTCGAGAGATTAAGCACTGCTGTATCAATAGATTTGCCAACAGATTCCTGTGCTTTATTTTCTTGTGGTTGTAATTATGCTAACCTACAAGAATTGTCATTTTATTTAGCAGAATCATCGATTACTTATCCTATCATACATCTAGAAAATTAATAAGACAAAGTGATTTGCAGCCTTTTTACCAGAAAGGAAAAACTTGAAGGTTTGAAAGATGCTGAAGAATTGTACAATGAATAAAAAAGTCAGTTTCGTAAGTGAACGCTGTATCAAAGATTGAAAGAATTAATGATGCGAGACTAGTAGTCAGAGTGCTTTTCACTGACACTTATGAAATGTTGGTTTGTAGAAGTAACATGCACTACGGAATCATGAATTCTATTACAGATTGCATAACTGCCAACTGTCCGCAATTACAACAGAGTCCGTCCCTTTATACTCGATTTGATCCTGCTCCGTCTAATCGTCATAATACAATTGGTGACAAGGAGGTCCTTCGTCTTTTTTCCAAACTCAGTTTTTATCCGTTTTTTCTTTTTACAGCATATAATAAAACAATGTTAAAATTTGATTTTTTTTTTTTTAATTTACGAATTTCGTTAACAAATGGGTCGTAATATGTGCCATGCTAACCTATGTTGTAAAATAGAAAGGCGCGATAATCGCGTTGTTTTCTTTTGTGCAGTCGTTTCATAGTAAAGTATTTGTGGTGTGAAGCTAATTAATATTGTGCTTCAGTAAGATGCTAAAGAAATACGACGCAAATTTCGGAAGACATATACTCAAGATATTTTATGGATTGTAAAATCTGAAAAAGTAACACATTTGCCCTGTGTGTCGTATGACGATGTGATTTTTCATTTTCAAGCGGCGAGAAACGCGATGTAACCAGATATTTGCAAACAAATAAGCGTAAAATAAACGACAGCATGCACGCATAAAAAGAGCTGCAAAAATAGATGTTGCTTTTCATGCTGACGACGATGGCATTCGTGCGTAATGTTTATTTTGCACCTTTTGTTATACGAGGGAGGATCAACAAGTTCATACCCTTACCTGGAAATAACAGCCCTAGAAGGGTGAAACTTCACAGGAACTTTAATCCTTTTCTATGTACTCTTCATGTATAGTAACACATTTCTCCCATCTATGGATCTGTTTAATGCCTTGATCAAAGAAATTCGCACTTTTTACCTGAGATCACGATTCCACTTCATTGATGACTTCCTGAGACGAATCAAAGCGGCGTCCACGCAATGGTTTCTTCATTTCTCGAAACAAGAAGTCTGGCGGTGCTAGGTCAGGAGAATAGGGTGGGTGCTGCAGTAGTTCGAAGTCGCACGGGGCAACAAAGTTGGTGGTGGCAACGGCCGTGTGAGCTGGTGCATTGTCTGATAGAAGATGGACACCTTTGGTTAACATTCCACGCCTTTTCACCTTCAAAGCATCGCGTAACTTTTTCAAAAGATTTCTGTAGTATTCTCAGGTAAGTGTGGAACCACGAGGTAGGTAATCTGTCAGGGTAACCCCTTTTCTGTCCCAAAACACGGACAACATCACCTTCTTCGCAGATAGAGTGGTCTTTGTCTTTTTTGAGAGGTGGGAAGGTGTGCTTCCACTGCTTTGACATGTCTTTAGCTTCCGAATCGTGCTAGTACAGCCAGCATTCGTCATTTGTCACCAACCGATCAAAAAAAGTTCTCAACATCCCCATTACACAAATCAAAAACAGTTGACGAGAACATTGCATTCGGCACTGCTTCTGCAAAGGCGTCAGCAGTCTTGGAACCCATCGTGCAGAGACCTTATACATGTGCAGATGGGCATGTAAAATGCTGTGCAGACCCAGAACTAATTCCCACTGCATTTGCGATGAAATGAATTATCACACGTCTGTCACTCAGCACCAGCTGCTCAACCTTTGCAACTGCCTGTGGATGTTGATGGCCTTCCTTCTCTTGGCTCGTCAAAGACACTTGTACGACCGCATTGTAACTCCTGTTTCCATTTTTTTTACTGTATCATAGGATGGACAATTCTGCCCGTACACAGCTTTCATTTCTTTTTCAAATTTCTGAGCTTTCTTGCTCTACAAATGCAGGAACTTGATCACTGCTCGATAAATAAATAAATAAATAATTTTTCTGTTTATACTCCGGCACGACAACCAAGTCAGTAGAGTTTACAATAAATCGTCAATACAAATCTTTATCGTATTTAGTAGTCACGGGCTTGAACCCCGGTCCACTCAAGGAACGCGTGCTATGCACTGTCGCTCCTGACCACTGGGCTACGTCAGGCCTAACTCCACTTCGTTAACAATAGCATCCTTCCTCAGATTCTACAGGGATGGGATACACTTAAATAGAAAGGGTGCAAGAATATTTGCTGATGCTATTGAGGCAGTGTTAGGTGGGTCGGAAAACTGCTAGCTTGGGGGGAGACAAAGACCAATAGATTGACAGTAGCCACTGGCAGAGGTGAAAGAGATTCTTGCACTGCTTCTATTAGAATGAGCAGAAGCCTGAAAAACAAGATGCATGATATTTCAGAGACTGCTGGGAGCCATTGCGGTACAAGTAAACACATGGGTTGTGTTAGGGTAGCTAAGAATAGAAACAGGTGCAGGTATACTTGCGTGTACACCAATGCTAGGAGTTTAGTAAACAAATTTGATGAATTTGAGGTATTGCTCAAAACATCAAAGGCAGATATTGTTGGGATTTCAGAGACGTGGTGTCACACAGATATAAGGGATGCAGAACTGGAATTTGGGGAGTACAACGTCTACAGAAAGGATAGACAGGATAGGAAGGGGGGGATGGGTTATGCTATTAGTTAAGAAACACATAAAAACCAAGGAAGTGAAGCCAGTCGACATCGCTGGACAGTGCAGTGTTGAGTCAGTTTGGTGTGACATAAGCATTGGGAGATCAAAATTGAGAGCAGGAGTGTGCTATAGGCCTAATGACTCTGATGAGTATAATAAGAAACTGTAGAGGGAAATAGTGGGCCAGTAAATCAGTCTCTCTTATAATGGGCGATTTTAATTTCCCAGATATTGACTGGAATTTGAGGGCTGGTCACTCACACACTAGCAGGGCTTTTGTGGATTTATTGGATGATTGTTTTCTACGTCAGCATGTTCGGGAGGCAACTAGAGGGAGTAATACTCTTGATTTGATTATCAGCAGTGATTCTTCATGCATTAATAATCTGCAGATAAATGAACCACTAGGTGGCAGTGATCACAGTGTGCTGAAGTGGGATTTACTCAAAGAGGTAACTACCATTAGGGGTAAAGGGAAGGGTTATTGCTTCCGTAAAGGCGACTACGATGGACTGAGACAGTATTTAAATTCTATACAGTGGGACCAACTGATGATGTTACCAACAGCAAATTCAAAATGGGAAGCATTCAAAGAACTTATCTTGGAAACTACTAGGCTTTATATACCAACTAAGAAATATTGTTCAAGGTTTAGGCCAAAATGGATGTCAGATGAACTAATGAGGCATATGGCAGAGACGAAAAATGCATGGGATACTTACAAATTAACACATGACACAGAAGCCTATGATAGATACAAGTTGATATGCAACCAAGTTACAAAGGAGGTTAGGCAGGCGAAGGCAGATTACGAGAAATCCTTGGCAAGGGATGCAAAGAAAAACAGCAAAGAATTCTTTACTTATGTAAACTCTAGAAGGAAGGGGATGAATCAGATTGGTCCACTTGATATTGATGGGTCAACTGTTGATGATCCTGCTCAGGTAGCTAACAAACTAAATGAATATTTTGCATCGACATTCACACATGTGGAGTTATTCAGCAAGGGGAATGCCAGAGGTGTATTCAACTCTAGCAGTAAGCTACAGAATCTTGAAATAACTGGGAGTAAAGTGGAGGAGAAATTGTTGAAGATAAACACAAGAAAGGCACCCGGGGTGGATGGGATCTATCCAGTTATATTAAAGGAGGCAGCAAAGGAAGTAAGCAAACTCTTAGCCATAATTATGAGACCTTCCTTGGACTCAGGGGAGGTACCCATAGACTGGAAATGTGCAAATGTGACCCCAATTCACAAAGGAGGATCAAAGGCTGACACAAGTAATTATAGACCTGTGAGTTTAACTTCTGTTCCAGGAAAATTAATGGAGGCACTGGTTAAAGAAGCACTGCAGGATCATTTAGACAAGACTTCAGTTATAGCTCGGACACAGCATGGTTTTGTTAAGGGGAAGTCTTACCTGACCAATTTGATTGGATACTATGATGCAGTCACAAAAGAACTGGATGCAGGGAATAGCTTTGATATTATATACTTGGATCTTAGAAAGGCTTTTGATACTGTTGCACATGGAAGACTGCTACACAAATTGGAGCAGTGTGACATTGGAGGCAAATTGCTGCTATGGATAAAAAGGGGTGGTTGAGGGGGAGAAGACAGAGTGGTAATCAATGGACACTGCTCATCGTGGACTAATGTTATTAGTGGAGTCCCTCAGGGCTCAGTTTTGGGTCCATTATTGTTTTCTGTATTTATAAATGATATTGATGATGGTATATCAAGCTTAATGTCCAAGTTTGCAGACGATACAAAGGTTGGCAGGGTTGTCAAGGACACTACTGACACTATGCTGCTGCAACAGGATCTGGAAAGGTTGAGCAGATGGGCTGAGAGGTGGCAAATGAAGTTTAACATTGACAAATGTAAAGTACTACACATGGGAAACAGCCACCCCAGAGCAACGTATCAACTCTGTGGTACTACACTGACAGTGGTAGAGAATGAAAGGGACTTTGGCGGTGGTTGTGCAGGCAGACATGAAGTTGTCTGAGCAGTGCAGACATACAGGAATATGATACAGGAATATCAATGATATACAGGAATTTTTCTAGCAGGGATAAGGAGGTGATTATTCCCTTGTATAAGGCAATGGTCAGGCCACACCTAGAGTACTGTATACAGGTCTGGAGGCCTCATTTCAAGAAGGATGTAGAGCTGCTGGAACGAGTACAGAGAAGGGCAACAAGATTAGTGAATGGAACAAAGGGGTGCTCTTACGAAGAAAGGCTTAAGTTTTGCAAATTACAGAGAGACTAGGCACCAGCGAGGTGATCTGATAGAGGTGTAGAAAGCCTTGAATGGGTTGAGCATGCTCAATGCTGATGGGATTCTTCCTCTAGCTCAGAATAATCACCTGAGAGGGCATAAATTCAAATTGAGGAAAGACAGATGTAGGATAGACGTGCGGAAATTTGCCTTTAGCCAGCGGGTGGTTGGTTGGTGGAACAGACTTCGATCCCTTGTCGTGGAGGTTGATAGCCTAAATAAGTTTAAGGCTCAGCTGGACAGGCATTTTGAACGAAGAGAGGGTTGAAGTGGAAGTGGGTTTTTTTTTTTTTTTTTTTTTTTTTGGCTGATGCTGCATAAGCTTGCTTTCTTGCATCAAATGCCTCTGCTAATGCTAATTCCGGGCTCCACCTCTGGTGTACGACATGTACGGGAATGAAATTTCACATGTTAATTATTGTATATGTAGACATCTTATATTAAAAACGGCGTTTCCTAGTGATGTTTTATGTAGGTCATGGTACGAACTTTTTGATAACCCCTCGCATAATCTTCCTCTAAAGTATTCATGCAGGCACGAAAATCGGTTTTCAATAGCGAAATAGCAAAAAAAAAAAAAAAAAAAAAACGATTGTGAAGAACAAAAACAACAGGTATTGTTAGCGAAATTGCACGGATAGGGGAAGAAGCGGTAGTGATGATTTTGAGAAATGAGCCACCTTCAATTGCTACTACAGATGGCAGTAATCAAAGTGATTCCAAGCTATATCCCATTGTGGTGACCTTTTATAATGAAAAAATCGTTAAGTCGAAAGCAGCTACTTTCATTGCTAGCATTGTAAAGCCACTCTACGGGGTACATCATTGGTAGTGCTGAGTATGAGAGAATATTTAGCCAAGTTGGAAAACAAAACCTGGGTTCAGATATTTTCTTTTTGGGGAAGCTTCGGAAATGCTCCTGACATCCAAGTCTAGACAGCAGCGCCATTGTTATAAATAAAACTTTAACGAAACATTTCCAACGAGAGAAAGTCTGCAGCAGTATCTTTTTGAAGCAAACAAAATCAGTTGATGTCTAATAAAACATCAAAACAGAAATCCACAGACAGCAAAATGTTAGGTAAGGTAATATTTAAAAGTATACCGTACTAGTAAACAATCCCGTGGCTGTTTTTTAATTTGCAGGTGAAATTTAATTTCTTAGTACAGTTTGGGCTTCAAAAAAATTCCTGTTTTTTTTTTTTTTTTTTTTAACCAGAAAAATCTCCTATATCCTCCTTTTTTGGGGAGGAAGTACTGGCTTTTTTGCAAAAAAAAAAAAAAAAAAACCCGAAACTGTTTTTGCCCTAAAAAACCTGTTTTCTTCATTTTACAAATTCCTGCTTTCTAGTTAAAAGTTGGTAGCTATGTAGATCAGTAATATGGATGGAACACAAAAAACAGTGTATGTATTTATTTAAAAATATGCTGACCAGCACTATGAATAAAAATGGCGCAAATGTTGAAAGGTGTAATCACTTTAATTAATAGGGCATCATTGATACATTCTTAATTACTTTAGGAAGTTTCAAGAAAAAGGAGACAATGGCAGTGTGTGTGTATGTGGGGGTGGGGATTTATTCCATAATGACTTATAATCCGTAAAGTCTTAGTATATTGATTTACTGAAAGAGATCTATAATAAAGGGGTGTAGAGGCAGTCTGAACATGCCAAATACAGTACTTTTAAATAAATATTGCCTGCCTTTCCTTTTGCAATGTTTAATTTTCATTCCGCCCCTCCCATCCTCTTCCGCCGCATTTGCCCAATCGCAGTAAACGTGTATGCTATACTCGTTTACTGCAATTGAATTTTTTTTTTTTTATCTATTCCAATAAGAGTGAATGTCGCTTTAATGTAGAAACATTATCCATCACCCACACATCCTGTCGTGTCTGTTCTCCAGCAAAGCTCCGTCACTTATTTAACATTTATTGAAACTTCAGACAGAGTAATATGACGAGGCGCTTCAGATTAGGGTTTCATAAGAAATTCATAGTCGTAGAACACGAACTGCTGCACAAAGAAAAGAGGTATGACGTAAAAAGTCTTAAGATTTTATCACATTAGAACCGAACCATATGTCTGTTTCCGCTCCGCTCCGTTCCGTTCCGTTCCGTTAGAGATTTACATTGAAAGTGGTAAAAAAAAAAAAAAGCAAATGCTATAAAACTATGAAGGGATTGTAATTATTTAGCACTTATGTAGCATCTTAAAGAACAGGCATGAAAAAATGTCCTTCGTGGCAGTATAATAGTTCTCCTGTCACTCGTTTGAAAAAAAAAAAAAAAAAAAACTGGCTTCGAATTCCTCGTATTTAATCAATCAAACGGAGAATGGCGTTTACCGCGAGTTATTCGGAATTTTTCAGTCTGCACGACAAAATCGGCCCTTGTATGCATTTAATACATTATACTGCAGAACTTGCATTAACTGCTGTTCTATGCTGTAGTCTGAGTAGCCGATCACCGAAAATGCCTAACGACAAGACACGTAAAAAGGCCGCAGTGATTTAAAGCTATTTTAAACTATAAAATAACCCTGTATCGCAAGCTGGTGCATCTTCTTTCTTAAAGACTTATTCATAACAGATTTCTCCTAGTTTATACCATGTTATGCCATCAGTACCTTTTGACAATACTGATATGAAAGATAACTTGAAAATCAGAGAGGCTTGTCAGTATGCTTAATGATTTCAATCCATCAGGATTGGTAGAGAAGAGAAAGGGTAAACGGCTGTTATTTATTTGTGAGGAGGGTCTCGCGCACGTGTTCTGATGTAAAGCAATGGAAAATTCCACGCATCTTAGAGAACTAATAAACAAGTCCAAGGATTTCTGGTCCTTGTCACCCCTTCATTCTTTTCGTAATTACTTCTGCTCCGTGTCTTCACAGAATCTTTGTCAGTGGAAAGCATTTAGAACGGGGAACTGCTAATAAAGCCTGAAGATAAATCGTTTGGTCGTTATTTACATCCTTTCTAAGAAACAGGCATAGAAAGAAATGCAGCACTTAAGATCACATTTGTTTACCTTTTAAATAGACGCGTGTGCGCGCGAAACTGTTTTCCCAGAAATAACCCCAAAACATGTTTCTTGAAATGATTAATGCGTTGGCACACAGAATATTACAGCCTCTAGTAGATAGATGTTTTTTTTTTTTTTGTAAATTCCTTTATTTTCCTGAAATTCCTGAAAAGTAATTTGTTTTTCAAGGCATTATGTATGCCTTATTTAATGAATTGAATGTCGAATTTAATGTCGGTTTTTGAGAAGCTGCTGAGTTCTACCTGCATAGGTATTCAATAAATGTTGCATTCCCACCCCTCCATTTTATCTTTCCCTTGGTATTATTGTACAAGGATGACATAGCTAACGCTTCTACCTTTATTGGTTGACGTCAAGAAGTGATCGATTGTCGCACGCTTTTATGTGACTAGCCATTCAGGCTGATAGATCGATTTCGTCCGCTTGTTCGTAGGGTGACCTTCAGAATCAGACAAATCGAGTGGGGGGGGATGTGACAGTGGTAGTGAGATTGAGGCAGTATCTTACGTGTTAAAGCAATACTAGGATTACCAGTCTTGTCAGTTTCTTCAGAATTGGCCTCGGCAGATAGCTAATGTTTTGCTAATGCAATATATATATGAATAGTTTTCCTTATTTCTCAGTATTTATAATTTTAAATGTTTACTTTCCGTGGAATCTTTTGATAGTAATCCTTGTTTTGCTTTTGTTACTGGGCTATGTAAATTATAACCCTCGGGGTGGGAAAAGCGAATTAGATTGACTATTTGGAGCATTCATCTTCTAATTCACTGGATGCAGGATATAAACCCTTTATTTACGAGGCGTTTTATTTTGCTGTCAGTCTCTTTACGTCACTGAGAAATATTTTTTTCTTTTCAATTTTTACAATTTAGTGTTAAATCATGTACATAACAGAACTATTAATCCCACTCAAAGCTATAGCTAGTCTATTTTATATCCTGTGCAAAGATCGAATATTTCGCTCCTCCCACTCTGAGTTCATAAAAACAGCAGTCGTACTGCCCTTGTTTCTATGGTATACCAGTATACAGAATTAACTTTCATATTACAATTGTATTTGAAGTCCAAATAAAACGTTTATTTTACTTATTCATTTATTCCATTTGAGACCGTCTTACCCCTGGACAGCAATGTGCTAGCGGGGTTTACATCAGTTCAAGGTCTTGTCTTATAATAATGAGATTATAAAACTCAAAAGATAAACATACAGCGTATAACAATAATAAAAATAGATTTGATGTGAAGTTACAAAAATTTTGCGAATTTTTTGAAAATAAATAAAATAAACATAAATAAATAAAAACCAGAGTAAATTTAGATAACTAATATGCAAAAATAAAAATAAATAAATAAATAAACTGCAAGGACACAGTGAAATTAGCAACAAACTGTTATCTGCAGTTTCACTCGAAACCCATCACAGGAAGTGACTGGAAAATCCCAGGAAGCTTTCGTTACTTAGGCCAGTTACTTGTGGTCTTTCTGCGTTAGAATTGAATTATAGCGGTTTCAGCCAAGATTTGCATTCTGTGGTTATTTTCAAAACATAATTTACTTAGGTCGATTTATAGGGTGTTACAATTAGCAATGTGGCGTAACATGTATGTGATATATATGGTAGATTTTTAAGTGGGGTTTTGTAAATGGTTTTGGAATTGTGATATTCTATTCCTGATGCATTATGTGATGTTGTCAATGTCAGGGGCATCCAGAGTGCTTGTAAACAGCTGACTAAGGGTTATGAATGAATCATAACCCTTAGTCATAAGTTAGTTAAGCCTATCATGACTTATGATATTATACAATCTAACAGCCAGGAACAAGGAGGTGATTATCCCAATGTATAATCCCATTGCTAGGGCGAATCTTGAGTACTGCATACAGGTCTGGATGCCTCATTTTAAAAAGGATATTTTAAAAAGGAAATGTCCTTTGCACTTGTTACAAGTGCAAAGGGTGCTCTTACCACGAACAACTTCATTTCTGCAAATTGTAGCGTATGGAAACTAGGCACCTGTGAGGAGACGTGATTGAAGTGTCTAAGATTAATTGGATTGAGTAAACTGGATACTGATGCCATCCTTACTCTTTCTCGGATGACACACATAAGGGGGCATAAATTGAAAAAGGATGGCTGTAGGATAATGTGCAAAAATTTGCCATCAGCGAGAGTGATAGTTGGAACAAACTACTATCTGGCGTGGTTGAAGTGGGAATTTAAATAAATTTAAGGGAGAATTAGATAAATTATTAGAGGGGATGGACAGGTAATGTGGAAATATATATATATATTGACTGATGCTGTTATAAGCTTGCTTTCTTGCATTATTTGGTACTTCTGATACTGATTTTTGTGGTAAAAATTCTAAATTATAAGTATTTATAATTTAGAATTAATGATCACTCGGTTTGGATTGATAATCTCTAAAATTGATAGAAGTATAATCGTCTATAAAAAAAGGAATAGTCTCACAATACGTAGTTGCAGATAAATTCAAAATTCAAGTTCAGTATGGTTTTGCAATTGGTTTTCAAAGGAAATGATTGTATAAGTTAATTGTAACTTGGTTATATTATTATTCTGGTTTTATTATTTGCTTGAGTTATTTCCATAGAAATAAGCATAATAATAAGTATGAAATAAGCATAAATAATAAGCATGTGAAGCACCAGTGTGCAACTAGTGCTTCATCGTGCAAAGTTATGATTTCTGTGTGGATTTCTATTGGTTCCTTGCTTTTAGTCAATACATGATTTCTCGCACTTCTGTCATTTCTATGATTAGTACATCCCTGCACATCACATCTGAAAGGAAGTCAGTAAGATTAGTTTCATCTAATTTGCCATATTTGTTCTTAGTTACATCAAGTGTCATCTAATTTGTCATGTTTGTTCTTAGTTACATCAGGTGTCATCTAATTTGTCATTTAGTTTTTAATTTACTTCATTGGAGACTTCGCCTGCCGAATTACCAGAGAAGTCAGGTGCGAGGGGCCTGACGTAGCCAAGTGGTCAGGAACGAGAGTGCAGAGCACGCGTTCTTTGAGTGGACCGGGGTTCAAGCCCGTGACTACTAAATGCGATAAATATTTGTATTTACGATTTATTGTAAGCTCTACTGACTTGGTTGTCGTGCCGGAGTATAAACAGAAATTTAAAAGCACATGCATACACTTTGAGTGGACCCTGGTTGAAAGCCGCATGACTGCTAAATAAAGTTAATGGTTGTATTAATTTTCAAAATAACAGAATAGTTTAGAGCCTCAGGTTACGTAGGGAGTTAACTGACGTACAAGTTAGTGCAATTGCATCATTTCTGTACGTAGCCAACTACTTAAGTAGTTATAAATTGGCACCATTAAGTATGTCTCATATTGTGAATACCTTCACAACGAGTTGCCATGATATTGCACTACCTCGAGTAAGTAACGCTTCACCATAGGAGAAGACTGTTGTTACTTATTCTCAGCGGATACCATCACCCATGGTGAAGCGTTACTTATTCGAGGTAGTGCAATATCATGGCAACTCGTTGTGAAGGTATTCACAATATGAGATATACTTAATGGTGCCAATTTATAACTACTTAAGTAGTTGGCTACGTACAGAAATGATTGAATTGCACTAACTTTTCAGAATAATTAATATAAACTCTTCTAACCTAGTTAGTGGTCGTTGGGGGATCATCAGAAATTGAAATATTTCGCTAAATGTCTCCAGGTTCTGCAACAGTTTCTAGATCATGTAGTGAAGCTTTACACATAGGAAATGATTGACTGCTTTGAAACTGTGCTGTGCCGAGCAATTATTTTAGCAATATATGATCAAAAGTGAGAGTTATATATACCAAGTTTGTTCAGTTATAAAATATTTGTCTTAAAAATTATTTTTGAAAGCTTTAAAAAGTCACCTTTAGCATTTAGACGTGCATCTAGTTGTTTATTTGTATATACGTTCTTCAATTTTTTAAAAAATATTCTTTTAGTGGCGCTGGGCGCGGGTGTATCAAGAACTGAAATTAGCGAAATACCAAACGGCGTGTACACTATTGGACTCTTATTGCTGTTGACTGTAATGGGAAAGTCCATGGCACCTTTAAATAAAAATACAATTAAAGGCATAAATATTTATAATACTAAATTTATTTAATCTCGATGTCTTTTGATGACCTTTGTTTTTTTTTATCCTCCGATTTGGAAACAGAAACTGAAATTTGGAATCATATTTTTAATTATTTTAGCTTATTGCCACTACTAATCTCTTGGAAACTACATTCGTTATCTTGTTGTTATCCGCCTAAGAAGATTAATTGCCTTCTGTTTCAAATTATAAAGAAGAGACGGCAGATTTGTTTACATTGCATTGTTCTAGGAGACAAGACACTTATCTTGTGGAATTGTTAACATTTCCACACTCCTAATGATATCAAAAAGCACGTTTCTGCGTTCTGTAGTTCTGGTACAGTAATGTGATGCGTAACGTTTTGTTAGCCTAATGTCACGTTCGAACGTCATGACCTGTGCTTAATCCACACCCTGCTGAGTTCATTACAGAGGCGTTGTAAACAGGGAAAGAGGAAGGAGGAGTTGGAACGAAGTAGAGCTCGGATAACCGGAATAATTTTGTAACAAATTTCCCGTTGCTTAGCAACCTTAATACCGTTTTCTTATTTCTCGGCTCCTGCTTGCAGTATCTGCAACTAAGATAAACAGCATGTTATAAAACAAGTTCCTCTACTTTGTGACATGTGGGTTCGCAGACTTTACTCCTCTTGAGCTTGCTTCCGTTAGCTCAGCGACAGACATTAGATATTTACGAAATTGAATTTCCTTGTGCAGATCTCTACATTAGGTTTTATATTATTTGAACGGCGTTGATTTCGCTAGCCAGGTCATTTGTGTTTTACAAGGTTGCACTTTGTTGATGCGGCACAACAAAGGAAACAACTGAAAATCGAAAGCAAGCGTGAAACTGGTAAATGTTAAAATATCAGACTGCCGTTTTAAAATAAATGATACAATCTCAGACAAACGTTTATTAGAAAAACTACCGAGATTAAGGAGGGCAACGCTCCAGAGGAAGGTGGCATTTACTCAGTTGTAATTAAAAAACTACATATGAATGTAGCAAACCGTTGGAAACATCCCTGGACTCTGGGAGCATCTCCTTGGATGGAGAAGTGGTAATTATCTCCTCAGTCTACAAAGGCGGTGCAAAAGAGAAGGTAGGTAACCAGTCAGTTTGATTTTTTTTTTTGTGGTAGGGGGAACCATGGAGTCTGTTGTTAAAGATGTAGTTCAGGACCATCTGGATAAGAATGAAATCTTTAATAGATTACAGTTAAAATTCTGTAAGGGGAGGTCATTTAACTGACCAGTCTGTTAAATTACTATGGTGTAGTCTTTAAGCAGTTGAATGCAGGTAGCATAACGAAGATGGGAGGCTGCTATATAAACTTGAAGTGGGAGTTTCTTGTAAGATCCTATGCTGGATTACCTTGCTTAAAGGGATTTTTATTAATGGTCAGTCTTTTGGGTGGTTTAAGTAGGGTCCCTCAGAGATAGGTGTTGGGTTTCCTCCTATGTCTAATTTTCACAAATGATATTGACGAAGGTATCCAAGGTCAGCTGTGAAGTTTGCTTGATGGTTTGAAGGGGTTAACAATCTGAGCCAGGCTTTTTGTTGCTTCAAAAAGGCTTGGAACGGTTGTACCATTTGGACCATATATTGCAAAAAATGGCAAATAAAGTTTTTAATGCTTCTATATGTAAGATTATACATTTAGGGAACAAGAATCTTGAAGTTACGTATAAGCTAGGGCAGGAGTCGGCAACCTTTTTTGAGTGAAGAACCATTTTTGCTCCAATTTCAAAAAAAAAAAAAAAAAAAAAAAAAGAAAAGAAGAATCCGAAGAGCCGTACCTCAGCTCAAGCTGGGGGGAGTTTTTAATAATTGGAGTACAGTGGGAAGGTGTTTTATTAAAAAATATTTTTTTTTTTGAAATATTTATTAATAATGAAAAAACGTAACAAACATCCAACTAGGTACAAATTAATTTGACTTTTGCTAATGAACTTGCGAATAATTTTCAGGCGAGTATGTCGTAATTTTCATCTTTAAACATGCTGAGAGACTCGCATTGTTCAGACGGTTTCTTGATTTATTTTTAATATAGTTCATGTTCAAGAATATTTTGTCCGCAGAAATTACGTCGAACCAAAAACTGAGAGAAGTCTCAACGCAAATGTTTTCAAATTTATATACGTGTCCGGTAAGCTATTCCACGCACCGAACACAATTTGACCTTGCATTTTCAGCTCATCTATCGCCGTCCATATGTGTAGAATTGCAAGGGCACCCTTTTTGCCTCTCCAAATTCTCAATTTCAGTTTTAAGACATCTTAGTCTTGCACTGCACATGTCCTCTAACTCCATTTTAAATTGTGCTTCATGTGGGCTAAAAGTTAAAGAGCCGCAGTTACATGTTCAATGAACCGCAGATTGCCAACCCCTGAACTAGGGGAAGAGAAGCTAAAAGTGGTTCAGAACGAAAAAGACTTGTATTATGCTTTGATCTGACATCAAAATTTCCATGCAATGTGAAAATTTTTTATTTATTTATTTAATTAGGTAGTCTCAGCTAACTTTTGGAAATCCCACCAAACTTTAGCACAGTTTAGAGTTTCAAACACAGATATTATGATAAAATTTATACTGTCATGCAAAATGCAAAGTGAGTCCTGGATAATCCAGGATTCACTTACAATTCACTTAACTTACAATTTCTGATATCTTACAAAATGCAGACAGCGGTGAGTAAGCTGTTCCAGGGCAAGGTTCCACCAGTTATAGAACGGTTACTTCTCATCCTACGCTTGTTCAATTATCGTTCCTTCTGTTTTCTTTTTCGTTCCATTTATAGATTTCATCCGTCTTGTTGCTCATTTTGTAATAAAACTCTTCCTAGTTTAAAAAATCTGTCAACAATTCCTTAAACGTCACGAAATCCTCCTTTGTTTTAACCATTTGAACCTCAGAATTTCTACTCATATTGTTATTCATACTTGGAGCACTACATTTCAACTCAATCGTTAAGTCCACATGCGCTTCACAATCGTATGAAACATGCTCCCATGTTTTCACTTCCCCACAAACACATCTTATTCTCTGAACTGCTCCAAATTTATTCAACCTTTCAAAGAAAAATGCGTGACCCGTCATGAGAAACAAACTGTGCAAGTCTGTCTGAAACCGTTTACAATTTGTATTCTTCCTTACATCTGGTAAATATTTTCTTGTTATTTCTCCTTTATTCGAAGTCTCCTATCGACTTTGCCAAATCTCTAGCAAATTGTTCCACACTCTTCTTTCCTCCCGTTCTACACCGATGAGCCAAAACATTATGACCACCTACTTAATATGATATTGGTCCTCCGCGTGCAGCTAAAACAGCTCGTACCCGGCAAGGCATGGATGCTACAAGATTTCTAAATGTCTTATGGTATCTGGTACCATCACGTAACCAGCAGATCCTTTAACTTCTGTAAGGTCCGTGATTGAGACGCCGCAGATCGGAGTTGCTGTTCCAACACAAACCACACATGTTCGATGGAATGGATGTCTTGAGTAATTTGGAGGCCAGGGCTATACCTGCAAGTCTTCCCCGCGTTCTGAGAACCAGTCTCGAACAATCCGGGAGGTGTGGCATGGCGCATTATCCTGCTGAAAGACGGCACTGCCAGAGGGGAAGACCGTTGCCATGAAAGGGTGTACCTGGTCAGCAATTATGTTTAGGTATGTATATTCAGTCGATGGTGGCCCATAGGCTTCCGCCCATCTCCACCTGTGTGCTCTGTAATTGATGTAAAACTTCTACAAGGGGCCTGAAAAGTGTAAAATGCAAGAATGTTAGTGAAGTGTAATATGTTATTATTGTTAGTCAGGCCTTTTTGCCACCAGGGAGCAGTCACCATATGGGCAAATGCTTCCTGGTGCCCGATCCTATCACGACTCCGGGCCCAAATCTACTATTCTGTCTGTGCACTATACCGCATCCACCAGAAGAAGTGCAAGCCTGGTGGGTGCCAGCCTTCCCGCTCCCAGGTGGCCCAATCTAGAAGCCAACAAAAAAAAAAAATAAATAAATAAATAAATAAATAAAATAAAAAATAAAATAATAATAATAATAAAATAAATAAATAAAAATAATAATTTAATCCCACACTCAGGTGAGAAAACAAAACAAAAAAAAAAAAAAACTGAACCCGAGTGCCAGCTAAAAATAAATAAATAATAAATAATAAAAATATAATAATAAAAATAATAATTTAAGTAAGTACTAAAAAAAAAAGTATGGTAAGTAAGATTTACTAAGCAAACATGACCAGCATAGACATCTGTTCACGCTTTGTGAAGACAGACTTTGCAAATTCCTGTAAGGCATTAAACTTTTCTCTGCTTTGAAGGTAGAGGTACCCATTGTCCAAACCCAATTCATGGATTACCTGTTTTAGTTACATCCTATATTATTCATAAATTAAACAGTCGTATAATAGATAAGACCAAGACTCTTCACACGAACAGAGGCAATTTGGATCTGCCGCTAACCCAAAATAACATAATTTTAAATTTTCATCTCTGGATAAAACCATACATTAATCTTTTTATCCAAGGCAACGATACCCTTGGTATGAAGAATCTGGTAACCACTCCTGTATCAATTACTTCCAATCTTCTCTGCTAGATTTCCGTCAACTGATTTATAAGTTTCTTTTTAGCCTTACCATGTTCAATTGTAACATCACTTTTGAATCCCATAAAATCTAAAAAAAATACCCTTAAATAATAACAAAAAGCTCTTTAAGCCACATACAAATCAAGAGGCTGGAAGCCCGACAGAACTTGGATCGCATTAGTGGATACTGCTCTACAAAACCTAAATAATGAAAGTATCATTTGTCCCTGTATGGACAAAAGCTTCTGTTTGAATTTTACATGCAAGATTTTTGTGTACCAAACATTAGCGCCGTATACCACTATGGGTAGAAAGACAGCATTGTAATAAAGTACCAAGGCCCTCTTTCTTTAACCCCAATCAGTTCTTGCAATTCGAACAATGACAGAGGAAAATATTTTTTAATCTTTCCGCTTAAATATTGTAAGTGCGACTTAAAAGTCAACCGATTATCAATAACTAAACCCAAATGTTACCCAAACCAGGCAATAAGGCAATTGGTCTATATGTGCTTGGCTTGTTTCTAGGTTTCTCTGTCGACTGTTTTAATAGGGTATCCTTCAATGGTGCAGGAAACACGCCATCCTTCTAATACGCATTATACATACCTAAAAGATGGTTTGGCCATTTTTCCAACATTCTTTTTATCACTTCACCCTCGATTAAATCCATACCAGGGCTGGCGCATTATAGCCTTAGTTGCTGATGCGCCAATAAAACTAAACCAACAACAAAACCAACAAACCATACCAGGGCATATTCTTAATCTTATTCTTTCAGTTGACTGCTCTAATTCTTCCGTTGTGAAGGGCTTCTCTTTCCCTATTATGATACACTTTACTTCCCTTTCTTATTTCGAGTTGCAACTGTATATATTTTACCCTTCCTTCTTCTATTGTAATTATGTGATCCAATATCCTATTAATAGAACTTCTCCCCATGTTTGTTCATTACCCCGCCCAATTGAGAAAACAGTATTACCCGCAGGAGATTTAAATTTCCCCGTCGATAACTTATAGACTAATCCCCAAGCTTCTTCGTTAACTGATGTCTTTACTAGATCTCTCCATGTCTGATATTTTCTTTTAGCTACCTGATGTCAGGGGCGTATTCAGGGGTGAGCAGAGGGGGTATATGCCTTCCCTTAACCAAAAATTTGGAATTAAAGAAAAAGAACGCAGGAGGCGTTCTAAAAAAAAAAAAAAAACTCAAAAGCCTGGTTGCCATGTGCTCCCCCCCCTTACGATGATACCTGGATACACCACTACCTGATATACAGAACTTATTTTTAATGCCCTATATTCTTTTTTAAGGATTCCCATTTCCTCATTCTCACCTGCTAAACGTTACTTCTTTTGATATTTTCTCCTTGTATTATGCACACTCTTAAGTTCGTTAACTCCTTTTAACTAGCGTCCGTTTTTATTCTGAGTTATATTCATTGTCACTGATGATGCATCATATAGAAACCCAGAAAGATATGCAATATTTTTTTTTTTTTTTTTTTGAATTGCACTGGGCATTGCGATGTATAAATATTTTGTGTAATGTGATAATCCACAATAAACTAATTCCATAAACACATGCTTTGTATTCTCATTATACATTTTTAGTTAATTTTCGTTTTTTTTATAATTTTCATTGTTTGAGTATGAATTTAACTATAACAGATTATATTATAAAAGAATTTTTTTTTTAGTATGCTTATCCGCGACGCACAAGGTCTTTTTTTTTCCAGTGTAACAGATTTTACCCCTTACTCTTTTCAAAATGAGATAAAGCCATTTGCTTTGTGTGTGATGTTTCAGAATTCGTGTTTTGTAAATAGTTTTAGCATTTTGGTTAAGACAACAAATCTTTCTCTGTTATTCCGTAGTGTTCACCCTAAAATGTCACCTTAGCATGCGAATAGTAGACTGAACCAGACTACTCCTTCCTCCTAAAAAACTAAGCTATATCGTTCTGTCTTGGAGGGCATTAGGAGTTTTAATATGGATCCTGCGTGATTAAAAATAATAGTCCAGAAAATAATTAAGCCTGCAAAGACAGCTTCATGAGCACAAGCATGCCTCGTTATTTTATACCCTGTGTGAATTTTCCCTTAATGTAACCCTAATCCTGTTAGTATAAAAGAATTGTGTTAAGACAAAATTGATTAGCTTTTTAACTACGAAGGCTGTTCAAAAACTAATAGCAACTCCACTGTTACAAAACAAGTAACTTCATTTATAAGTATTAGGCCGCCGTAGCCTAGTGGTTAGGCGCGCGAGTGCATAAGTACACGTGCCTTGACTGACCGGGGTTCAAGCCCGTGACTGCTGAATACGGTGCTGTTTCTTGTATTCTGTCTATCTTGTGAACTCCTCTGACCGTTTGGTCGTCCCCGAGTATAAACAGAAAATTTATTTATTTTATTTACTTGACGATTGCATTCCCTCAGATTAATTCTTGAGTACAACTCGAATTCAAACATGAGGAAAGCATCTGATATTATTGGCTGCCTGGTTTTGTTGAGGAGTGGCCAGGGAACGATCTACTGCTTGCAGTATATCTTGTGCTGTCAAAAGCTTTGGCCTCTAGGTGTCCTCTTTGTTAAATCGAAGTGAAAACAATGCATGGCTTTCTTTTGATGAAAACAGCAGAGAAGAATTATTGTAGACAGTAGCGGATTAAGGTCGATTGAGGGGCCCGGGCGCAGAAGAAAATATTGGGCCCCTTAAACAAAAGAGAGAGACAGGGAAAATAAAAATGCATGTTAACCGTTTTTTTTAAATAAATAAAAAATATTATGTACTATTAATGTTTTATTTCCAATAAAATTTGAATATAATATATGTATAATATAATTAATAATAGCATAATAATAATGACAAAGTTTTGAACTAATAGTTGAACATATTAGTTCAACTATTAGTTGAACTAATATGTTAAACTAATTTGTTGGGGTTTTGCGTGGGCCCTTCAGAAGTCGGGGCTCAGGGCGCGCGCCTGGTGCGCCCGCCGTTAAATCCGCCTCTGATTGTAGAGCTGAGAACGATTGAGAATTTTCAGTCGGTGCCACTTCATTTCATTCAGAAAAGTTGCTGACAGCAGTTTTGTAGTGTAGATCTATCGTCGTGGTACAGTTTCCAGCGATATAGAATGTGCATCCAGATTTCCTCAGCACTACACAAGCAGAGGTTGGTGTCAGCCAAGCCAAATTGAAATAGTTTGGAGTTGATGGAGCCGTGCCCAGTAAGTATATATGATGTTGTTAAGTCGGGAGAAAACCATTGGCAGACGTTCTTGTTGAGAGGGAAGGTAACTTTTGGAACAAAAGAGCGGGTGACTTGACCAGTAGTACTGGAATCCCATTGTGATTGCCACATATTGATAAGTTCATTCCAGATTCTCGTTTTCTCATCTTTGATGTTAGCAGTTAGGTTGCATGAAGTGCTGAGAATCTCGCCATGAACTCTATGCTTTAGACGATAGCATAGTCCTTTGAAGATGACGTGCAGGTCTAGTGGTAAGACTCAAGCAAGGACCTGCAGAGCAGCAGAGGACACTGTCCTGCAGGCCCCGAGCATAATCCGTTGAATGAAGATGAGCTTGAAACGGAGTTGAACATTAACGGCTCTATGGAACCAGATTCCCGAAGCATATGTTGTTATTGGTACGAATACTGCTGTATAATATAGTAAGAGAGTCTTCCTATTTAGTCCCCAGTCTTATTTCGAAATGCGGATAATTGCTGCAGTGAACTTAATCTTCGAGGCTAGGTGATTAATGAGAGGAGAAGGGTAACCTGTCATCTAAAATTACGCCAAGATGTTTTAATTCAGCTACAAAAGGGATTTGCTTACCGTCTGTCTTTGTATTAGGAGGTCTTCTGTAATCTAACTTAAAAACCACCAGTTTTGTTTTTGTGGCAGATATTCGCAGTTTATTTATACTAGACCACATGATTAGCTCCGACAGAGTTATATTAACTGATTGTTCTAGTTGAAGACGCGATCGACTTGGAATTAGAAGAACCAAATCATCGGCGTAGGCAAAGGCAGAGATATTGTCAGGTTTTTGCATGAGCCAGCTGTCTAAAACTATGTTCCAGAATAGGGGTAGTAGCAGTGGCATTTGATGCAAGAAAGCAAGTGTATGAGCTTATGCAGCATCAGCCAAAAAAAAAAAAAAAAAATATCACACCGTTCCCTCCAAATGCCTGTCCAGTTCCTCCTTAAATTTATTCAACCTATCAACTTCCACAACGACAGATGGAAGTTTGTTCCAACAATTAACCACCTACTGGCTAAAGGCAAATTTCCGCACATCTAATCTACATCTGTCTTTTCTTAATTTGAATTTATGCCCCCTTAGGTTCGTAATCTGAACAAGTGGAAGGATCCCATCAGAATTCAGCGTGCTCAACCCATTCAAGGCCTTATATACCTCAATCAGATCACCGCGCAGGTGCCTAGTCTCCAGCCACTGCAATTTGCAGAACTTAAGCCTCTCTTGGTAAGAGGATCCCTTCATTCCCCTCACTAATCTTGTTGCCCTTCTCTGTACACGCTCAAGTAAATCTACATCCTTCCTAAAATGAGGCCTCCAGATCTGTACGCAGTACTCAAGGCGTGGCCTGACCATTGCCTTATACAGAGGGATAATCACCTCCTTCTCCCTGCTAGCAAAATTTCTATATATCATTGACAAAACCCCATGACCTGCCCTGGCTTCCTGTCTACATTGCTCAGAAAACTTCATATCTGACTGCACAATTACTCCCAGGTCTTTTTTCATTTTCTACCACCTTAAGTGTAGTACCACACAGTTGGTACGTTTCTCTGGGGTTACTTCTACCCATATGCAGTACTTTGCATTTGTCAAGGTTTAACTTCAGTTGCCACTTCTTAGCCCATCTGCCCAAATTATCTAGATCCTGTTGCTGTAGCACACTGCCATTACTGTCATTAACAACCCTGCCAACCTTTGTATCATCTGCAAACTTCGACATTAAGCCTGATATACCTTCATCAATATCATTGATAAATATACAAAACAACAGTGGACCCAACACCGAACCCTGTGGGACTCTACTAATAACATTAGTCTAAGAAGAGCAGCACCCATTGATTACCACCCGCTGTCTTCTCCCACATAACCATCCTTTTATCCATTGTAGCAACTTACCCTTAATACCATTGTGCTCCAATTTGTACAATAGTCTTCCATGCGCAACAGTGTCAAAAGCTTTCCTGAAATCCAAATATATGATATCAAAATTATTTTTTGCATCCAGTTCCTTTGTAACCACATCATAATATCCTATCAAATTTGTCAGACAAGACTTTCCCTTAACAAACCCATGCTGTGTCTGAATTATTGCTGCAGTCTTGTCTAGATGATCCTGCAATGCATCTTTAACCAGTGACTCCATTATTTTACCCGGAACAGAAGTTAAACTAACTGGTCTGTAATTACTCGTGTCACCCTTCGATCCTCCTTTGTGAATTGGGGATACATTTGCACAAAAACAGATCCCTGGGGGCATCCTCTTGAGATGGTCTTTGAGAGAGACTGCTGTTTCGAGATTACTTGGATGAGTCCATTTTGGAGCTAGCTTCTAATAACTTGGAACAGTTGCTGAGATCACTTGGCTTTGGTAAGACATTTGAGAGCGCTCTCCCACCACAGGGAATCGAAACTCCCCTGAAGTCAATGAATATGGCCAGTTCATATTTAACCCTGGAAGCTATGTGGTTAACTAAAGAAACCAAGGCGTTTTCACAGGATTTTCCCTTCTTGAAGCCAAATTGGGATGGAGATATTAAGTTTTGACCTTCAATTAAATCTGCTACTCTGGGTGCTAACAATCTTTCAAATAGTTTTCCAAAAAGAGATGGGTCTGTATGCTTTACGATCAGATTTATTTTTGTCAGGCTTGTGAATAATTTTGATCAAAGCTACCTTCCAGAGATTAGGAAAAATCCCCTCAGTAAGACATTTGTTGTACATAGAAGTATTTCTGGAAAGATGTCAGCAAATTTGAGAATTACAGAATTTTCCACAAGATCTAAACCTGGGCATTTATGGATATTTATTTTGCTTAGGGCCAGCTTTAGCTCGGGAAGAGTGAAGAGATCAGTTTCATATGAGGAGTGGTAGGTTGAGTTACTGTTCCTAATAGATACTTGTTCTGGAGTTTCTGTGGTGAGATCGTCTAGGGGAAGCAAGCGATCCAGGATGGCATTAACCGAGTCATTCCAGTTAGTGGTTTCTGTATCGTTGTTCACTGCAGTGTTGTACACTTCATGAGAGTGAAACTTTTTTTGCTAATTTTATATAATAAATTCCAGGGATCAGAATTTCCTGTGAAGTGAACTAAGTATTTGCCAGGAAGCAAGTTTTTGTTTTGCAATTGTATTTGCATATTCTTTCTGCTGGCCTTTCTAGATATTTTTTAGTCTGGTGACTTCTGGTTCAGGCCAGGACCTTCTCCGTTGAAAGTCTCTGCGTGCTTTGTGTACTTTTCTGTGCAGAGTGGAAAGTTCAGCTATCAACCATGGAACTGTAGTATGCTTGCTAATTTCCTTCTTAGCGGAGCATTCTGTAGCACGAAGTAAGGCAGCCTGTACATAGAATGCGTATTCTGAGGCATTAAGCTGGTTCAAAGAGCGGCGATTGTCAAAGTTAAAATCCTGGTGTATTGAAAACATAAATAAAGGCCGTTTTATGGTTTTGATAGAAAATCTAAGATCTTTTGGAGGAGGTGGAGGAGGCAGACCTGTAGTATTTGGAAGGAGAGATACCTTAAAAGTGATTGCTCGGTGGTCACTGTTTGTGTAGTCAGTATGTATGGTCCAGTCAGAGATCCTCGAGGAAATGGCAGGCGTTGAAATGGTTAAATCAATGTTTATTCTCCATGGACGTTTGAGAAGGTATACGGTTGGTTGGATAAGTTGTGAAGATTTAAGTTGTAGGTGAATAAAAATTCCTCGAAAATCCTACCTCTATTGTCCAAGACCCTGCTGAACCATAAGAAAGATTTTGAGTTAGAATCGGTTGTAATTATTAAATATGTGGGATTTAAAGCAGCAAACACCTGTTATAGATATCTTTGTGATAAGTTAATATCTGCTGATGGTGAACAATATAGTGACGGCAAGTAGAATGAGAAAGTTGATGTAGAGACTAAAATACAGGTAGAATTTTGATTACACAAGCTAGAGATAACAGTGATATCTAGCTTGTTGTTGAATATGATGATGGCAGATTTAGGATCTATTTCGGAGGACTGAATGATTCTTGAAGTCATGGGATATCCCATAACTTTGGAAGATTCTCCATAAAAGTGATTACAGACATAAGGTTCGTGAATGCATATAATATCAAATAAATTTTCCGTTGCTATGAGCTTGATCTCATCAGCAACGCATCTAGTTATGCGTTGATCTGCATGATTGTAAGTTGGAAACGACAGTCTGGTTCGCTGCCTAGCAACGCAGAGAAATGCACACTGCCCATCTCTGGTCTTGAGATCGCTTGTACTGCTGGTTGTTCGTTATGATTACCAAACGATGACATTACCAAGAGACCAGCGGGCCAGATGGCTGTGTTTAGATACCTTTCTATATTGGGACCTTTGATCTTAATCCGGAAAGAAGCATAGGATGAATGCCTGGTGTGGACCTTGATGGGGTATCGGGTATGTCGAGCTGCCTCAGAAGGGTTTCATTTTGTTCCACCGTTGTTTCCGGGCATAGTCGACTTATAAAAATGCTGGAGGGCCTTGGCCTCCTTTCTCTATGCTGCACGGTTTTAAAACATAGTGTGTCAGGGTTAGAGCCAATAACTGCATCACGATTCTGATCTGCTTCGGTGAAGGTCTCTTTTCTAAGGCTGGTCTTGCCTTGCCTGGGAGGAACTCTACTGTTGATAGGTGCTGATTTCATCCACCATGCTCTTGGTTCAACTGTCTTCTTGGAACTACTTTCAAACTACATGTGGTGACCATCAGATGTATTTGTTGCATTACTGTTCTTTGTTGGTTGGAAGTAATGCTGTTGTATGTTCACTGCAGCTGTATTTTGCTGCACATAGCGGAGGGGGAAACTTACGTCACCTGCCAGCGAAACACCTTTCCCATTCACGCTTACGAAAATTGCTGCTGTTGTGTAGCGGTCCTATCTTCTTTTATACCTAACTTACACTACGTGATTGTTGCTTACGAACGCATGTACCATGCAGTGTTGCCACTGCTTTTTAAACAACCTCCCAGCTGATTTCTTATAATCTAGAGTCATCCTTTATGGTTAGGCTTTATTTGGAGCCTCATCAGGAAGTGAGCAGCGAGATCTACTCCTTATCTCGCCGAAGTTTTTCACTATGTATTTGTAGACAACTCAGCCGATACCATGCTTAAGTTATGCTAGGTTATGGCATTTTATTTACTGTGCTGCTCAGTTAACTGGCTAAAAAGTTTTAAGAACGTCAAATTTAAAACTCGTTTTTGAGGTTTTCTGTACTTCCTCCTCTTTATTAACTTATAGTAATTTTTAGTTGAAGATCTTCACGTGAGAAAAATCGATTTTTTAATATTTCTTCAAAGGGCTTTGATTTAAATTTACTGTTGTTTTTATAGATAAGGTATTATTACACAGACGCTAATTTTTGACTCGAGTAAGAAAATTAAAATAAGTAAAGAATGTAGTTTGTTGAACTGTTTTTTTCCTTTAAAACAGTTTTTTCTTTTCTTCGGGCTCATTCCTAAAATAGGTTGGTTGTATCGATTTTAATCCTTCCTGTGGACGTTTTGGAACAGTCTCTTCTCATTGGATGAAACACTGAGTGGAAACATTCCATATCGATTTTGTCTGGAATAACCGACAGATAAATTGATGTAGTGGTTTAACTTCACGTGTCTGTTCACTCTTCCTGCTTTAAACAATAATGTGCTTCACTGGACCTTCTCATCCGAAAAAACAGAAGTAATATTTCTGGGATTTTCGTATTTTACATGTTAATGTTCAAATTCGTCAGAATCCTTTGCTTCTTTCATATTCTTCACTTGGCTGTTTCATAAAGTATGGGAGGCAATGGTTGCTTAAAAATAAAAAGTGCTGGGGGGGGGGCAAGAGAGAATTTATGCAGAAAAATTATAGGAATTAATTATATCCCATAAAAACAAAAATGACATCATAATTATACAGGCATTTGTAGAAATGCTTACTAACTACACATACTGGCCAAAAAATACGAACATTTTTATTAAGACAATCACAGACAGAAGAAATGTAAATTGATACAAAGAAAACTGTGACGCGGGGTGACGACTTCGTTCCGCGTTGAGTATAAATGCTGCGCAGGATGTTCGATTGCAGTAATTTGAAGCCAGAATGGGGAAAACACATGGTCTATCAGACTTTAAAAAAAAGATCTTATCATGAGTGCATGTTTAGCGGGAACCACGATTCAAGAAACGAAAGACATAACTGGTTTCTCAAAAGCATCCATCCCAAAGGTTTTTAATAACTGGAAGCAAGTGGTTCTTTCACATCTTAAAGGCATAAATGTGGTAGAAAAACAATACTTCAAGAGCGAAGCCGTTGTACTCTAAGGCGGACTGTGCGAGAAAAAAAACAAAAAAACATCCAGTGTGCATAAAATAACATTCGAATTCAACCAAGCCCAGAACTGCCCTATTTCAACCCCTACCATGCGCAGGGAATTGAAGAAATTGTGTACTGGCACTCTCTTGCCTATTCAGAAGTCACTTGTTTCAGAGAGTAACAAAAACATCTGCTTGCAGTGATGCCGAAAATCGCGATTGGACAGTGGAACAATGAAAGAAAGTCATGTGCTCAGACGAATCACGGTGCATTTTGTTTTGTACTGATGGTAGGCAGAGAATATGGTGAGAATCTCACGAAGCGATGGTCGCTGCTTGCCTTGTTAAGACAACCTAAGCATCTGGAGGTGGTATTATGGTATGGAGAATGTTTTGTTGGCGCAGACTGGTTCCGTCGATGCCGGTGAAACGTCGAATGCCATCCACGGAGTACCTGAATTTTATATCGAATCTGCTGGACCCTGCAATGTTATATTATTAATATGTATGCAGGTAAAGGAAAAGTTACATCCACCTCTAGACAACAAACATTTGATAGGAAGGTAAACACAACTGTAACAGATTAAAAGAATATATACATTGAGTAATATAAAATGTACAGAGATCCCGTCAAATTAAGGCTAAGACAAAATATGTTCAAGATAAATGCGCTAAATACATTAAGCTCCAAGAAGGGTGTGTGAGGGTACCGACAAGTTGTAGAAGGCTGTCTGGAACGGCAAGGAGCGCAGGTCATCATCAAACACAGAATTCCACTGTGAGCGAAGGAGAATTGAAAGGTCTAAAGTTGCAAGATTGCATAAGTATCAGCAAAAACTTTTGATCTGTATGCCTTGTCCACGCAAATCGCCTCGGGATTAATTTTTAAGTCGTTCAGGAGTCCAGTCGTGTTTGCTGGGAACATAAGACTGAGCGAGTTGATTTGGTTGATGGCAGATCGGATCACATGTTATTCTTCTGTTATCCTTGGGCAGGATGATGAGGCTATCGATGTTGGGAGCATCTAGTCTACCCGAAATAAGCTTGTAGAGGATAATTATATTGCGGGTGGTGATGATTTGTTTCCAAGGGATAATTTCATGCAGCAAATGCAGTAAGTCCTAGAAATAGTAAGGGAGGGTGTCCTGAAGTCTCTTGAGGGATCGTAGAAGCAATACTCAAGCCCGAAGAACTGCTGTTAGGTAGGTTGGAGGGGACAGAGGACCAGATTTCCGGTGCGTAGAGAGCCTCCGGTACAACACAAGTTTGGATAAATCTAGTTGTTATCTTGTTATAGCCGTAACCAACCAGTTCTTGTCGAGCAGACCAAAGGGCTACGAAGGGTTTGTTTCTTGCTTCCTTGAAGTGTTCCAGAAAAGACAAGTTCGAGTTCCAGACCAAATCGAGGTCCCTGTTGGAGTTGACAAGTTTGATTTGATGTCCATTTATGGAGACGTGCTGTGGGTTTATTCTTCTCCTCTTTGTAAACACCTTCCGCGCTGATTTTTCGGCATTTAGCTCGAGCCCAATGTATTGAAGAAATGCGTTTATCTCAGATATTGTTGCAACTTTTGGGATCAAGTGTCCTGGCTGATCCAAATGAATGAAGACCTTGAGATCGTTTGCGTACGATATCATGTTTTGGAAATTTGCCAGCAGAGGTTCCAAAGCAGCTGCAATGCTACAGACAAAACTCCGCCCTATTGAACCCCTCTGAAGACAGTAAAGGGTCGTGAGAGACCATTATGCTCTACAAGGAGCGGTCTTTCCTGAAAAATTTTATTGAGCACAATGAGGAGGTTATGGGATATCCTGAAGTAGTTCTTCAGGATGTTGAATAAAGATTTGATGGAAATCCTGTCATATGCAGATTTAACGTCAAGAAAAATTGTCGAGCTGTGTTCGAGAATTCAAAGCTTCCTGTATGTGAAAGAGTTTGCAAGAGATTAGTAGTAGTATCCTAGGGACCGCGATGTTGAAGTTGGCAAGGTCTGTGATGAAAATAGTGTTCAATAAGTTGAGTTAGGATTGCCTTTTAAAAAACTTTAAGGAGCGAAAACCCCATTGATATCGGACGAAAATCTTTCGCAGTTTTTGGCCACGAATTCTTTGGAATGGGTTTGATGCAGTAGTGTGTCCAAATCTGGGGCACCCATGAAGTCCGCAAAATTTCATTAATGATGTGTAAAAGAACATCCACAATGAAGACACAGGGTATTTTAATGATAAACAATGGAAAGCCATCAGGCCTGACGGTAGATTTGTTTGGTAACTCGGTTATTACTTTCATCAGATTCTCCTTCGTGGTGTTAAGTGTACATAGGGAAATCAAATTGCGTAATGGGATAGAAATGGGAGAATTCGATTCTTTCTTTACTAACTCTCACCAAAAGTATTGTCTGCCCACTCAATAAAAAGGTTTCTCATCCATCTGAATAATTTTGTAATGCTTTGCAAATGGCCGCTTTGAGCATACTAACCTGTTAGCTATGTACCTGTTGTTGGCGTGTCGTTTTTATTTCAGAAAAAAATTCACGTTTCTTTTTAAAGTTAATAAAATTGTTTGTGGTTTCAGTACTCTTCCATTTCCTGAAGGTACATTGCTTATCCAGAAAAGTGGGCTTTAGATCTCTTGAGAACCATGGTTTTTTATAATTAAAGCTTCTGATGATATTTGAAGCTCCTTGAATTGCCATTACCGTCAGGAGGGAAGCAAGACCATCAGTGACTTCTTTCGATAGGGTGGAAAGTGCTTCGAAGTTGTTGAGGTGAGAAAACTCATTATGTCATTTGTTTGATGAAATTAACTGAGAAAATGGTTTTGGTTAGGACTTCATCATCCTTAGGATGCATCAACGGGAACGTAAAAGCAAAAGTTAGTGGTTTGTGATCTGAATTAAAAGTAAATGTTGGTATTGTGGGCGCCAAATCTGTAGTACGATGAAATACTAGGTCTAACGCCTGGTTGCCACTTGTAGGCTGATTCAAGGAAATCCAGCCCAGCCCTAAATTTTCCTAGCCGTGTCTAGGAGTGTGCATATTGAAGGCCCCTGTGAGAAGGGTAGATTTATCAGAGGTGAGGTGGGTCTCAAGCCACGATTGCAATTCATCCCTGGAGTCTTGTGTATGATCAGGTGGGAGATAAATTAGGCAAATTTGGATCTGGCGATTTCCACATAACACTGGCACACAGAGCTTCCAAGCGATCAGAGCTGCTGTTCATCAGACAGGAAAGTGAAAAATTACGATGGCAAATAATCATGATGCGTTCCTCTCTTCTTCCCACACCAATTAGTGGCTGCCCACGAGGGCTAAATGTGGTTAGTGGCTGCATGATAAGATGAGTTTCTGAACAAAGTGTCGAGCTGTTTATTGGAAGCCATACAGATTTCTGTAAGGCAAATAAGCCGAAATTCTTCGAGGAACAAGAGTGATTGTAGAGATTGGAGCTTATTGCAGATGCTCCTGACGTTTTGAGTAAAAATTGAGCAGTCTATTAGTTCCAATGTCCTCTGATCCCTTTAGTTGCTAGTGACGATTTCTGGGGACAGCGACTCGAGAATTTTCCTTTGAGTCCAGCGGCCACACGCGAGGGTTAACATTAACAGCTAAACCCAGATGGTGAACTTGCGACATCGAAAGATGCACGAGCATGGGGTTTTGTACGCATTTGACGGATGCTGGCGTGCACTCCAGTCTTTCTAAACGTCTTGTGGGGGGGGGGGTGTATCAGGGTCTAGTCTTTTCCAAAAACGTGCACTAATCCAGGGGCAGATTTGATTTCCGAAGAGTTGTTATTCCCATGGATGAAATCATCACGAGCGGTTATAGTTTCTACTTTGTTGTCAGCTGGAAGTGGACATAACTTCCACGGTGGGGGTCAAGGAGATTGTGGCATTGTCAGGAGCCACTTCATGAGGTGGTGATGGGTGAGACCGACGCCCCGCTCATTGGAGAGAAATTCACCTCCACACAATTCGGGACTGTTTGTAGTAGATCCATCTGATTGGTGAGCAGGGGGTGGCTGATTTTCTGGAGATTGAGGAGCAGCTGGCCAGGAGGACCTAGGATGGGGAGGAACAGTTGCAATTTAAGCCAAAGTGCAAGTGAAGGGATCCTTCAGAGGTATATGGATAGGTAGCGCGTCGGTGGAGCGAGCTGGCCAGAGGGAGCCGTGCCCATCGATTCTTTTGGTGTGGGAAGAATTTATAGCAGAAGATCATCCCGATGTTTGGCTGTAGCAGGAGACTGCTTTAAACGAGAAACGGGAGATGGAGAAGTCCTAGTAGGGATGGCCGTTGTTGACTGAATGTGGGTGCACTGATGTGATCGGGTGCCCCGGTACCATTCTAGCGGTCTGGGTGCACAGTGATCTTATCTTTTTGCTCAGATTTGCGTATATTAGAATCTAAGCGATTTACAACAAGAGACTACTTGTTATACTGTGTAACTACCTTGCTGATTGGTGAGGGCCTATACTTCCACGTAGTCCGGGGCGGGCGGCCAGGCGAGTCCTGGTCGGCGAAATAGGCCTGATCGGCGGACTTGTCGATCGAATACAGTGTAGTGTGGGACTCTTTTGGGAGCAAGACATTGTGTGCTCGTTTATTTAACCATAAATAATCATAAGTGAAAAAAGTATAGTTGCAAAGACCATGAACATGTCTGGACAACCACGTACGAAGGGTGTGAAGAGTGCGAAGTGTGCAACCAGCGCTACGGACGGTAGTGCTGACAGCACTAGGCAAGAAGTGACACGTGTAGTGAACGACCAAGTGACAAATGACATGGTGGAGATCTCTATAGATAGCGACTCCAGTGACTCCTCGGTCGTTGAGCCTCGTCAGCGAGACACCGCAGCGGGGCTCCGACCTGATTCCCCTGAAGAAAGGCCGACGGAACCCTTCGATGACATGAAGGTAGTACGGGAGCGCCTGAGGAACTTCCTGTTCAATGACTCCAATAAAGTGAATCGCACAGCAATGCACGCCATATTGGGCATGTGGGACGAGCTTGAATCCAAGGCGATGGAGATCTTCGCTCAAAACCAAACATTGAAGGCGATGTTGGAGACGAGACAGTCCTCGGCCAACATAGCTCCCACATCGTACGCAGAGGTTGTACGTTTCCCGCAGGGAAATACCCAAAAGAAGACGGAAGTGCATGCGGTGCTGATAAAATCGAACTCAGACTCTCTCAAGACCAGTGAGGCTGTGAAGCAAGTTGTTTTACAGTCTGTGAAGCCTGCCTTGAAGACAGTAAACGTCCGACGGATGAGAACAATAAAGGATAACGGTATTGTGCTGGAGGTTTCCAGCCAAGCCGATGCTCAACGTGTTCTAGAGTGCGAGTTAATAAAAGCCAGAGGCCTGAAGACTGAGGTCCCGAAGCGGCCAGGTCACCGCCTGATCATCTACGACGTAGATCCAGAAGTCCAGAAGGAGGACTTTCTCGCAGAACTCCATGAGCGGAATCTGACATCCTATAACGTCACGAAAGAGCAATTCTTACAGAGTACCACTATAAGGTCCACGGCGACGGTCGCGGAAAGGAATACCAAGAACTGGATCGTGGAAGTTTCCTCGGATGTGAGGAACATCCTGATCAATAAAGGCAGAGTGTTCCTTCACTGGTCCTCCTACAAGGTGCGTGATATACACTTTACAGTGAAGTGCTTCAAATGTCTAGCCTTCGGGCACTTGGCAAGGAATTGCAAATTTAAAGCAGTGTGTGCACATTGTGCGGGTGAAAATCATTTCCACAAGGAGTGTCCCAAGGCGGCGGAGAAGCCGACTTGCTCAAACTGTAAGAAGAAGGGAAAACCCTCTGACCATTCTGTACGCAGCAGAGACTGTCCTGTACTGAAGAGCTACCTCGAACAGTTAAAACAAAAGGTTGTTTATGGATAATACACCCATAACACCTTCAACTGACGGGCTAAGCATCATCCAGATTAATGGCCAGAGGTCGTATCCAGTCTCCTTGCAACTAGCTCAACGCTCCAGACGTGAGAAGATTGATTGTATCCTTCTACAAGAGCCATACACTGTAAATAACAAAGTTTGTGGTTACCCCTTAGACTATAGGGTTGTTCAGGCTGGCATGGGTTGTCAGGCTGCGATCGTTGTCTGCAACAAGACGCTGGTGATTACCCAGTTGCAGAAGCTGTGCTCCTCGCACTGGGTATGTGCGGAGGTTATTGGTACCTTTGGCAGGGTATACTTGGTCAGCATCTACGCCCAGTTCCGGGAAGAGCCACAGGCCTATCTCCGTTACATAGATGAACTATGCACTCAGTTGAGAGGGCAAAGGATACTTCTGGGTATCGATGCCAATGCCAAGTCAGTATGCTGGGGGAGCGACATCTCGGACTACAGAGGTGCGCTCTTCGAAGACTGCTTCTTGGCAAACAGGCTAGATATCCTGAACGTCCCCGATCAACCATACACCTTTTCGACATTACAGGGTGAGTCAAACATTGATGTGACTGTTTGCACGAGTGCATTAGTTCCCGAGATTGTTAAATGGTCAGTCGAGACCGACTGGTCTACGAGCGACCATAGAGTGCTCAGGTGTGAGGTACGCCGATTTGAGCGGAAAACAGAAAATTGTGAGATTGATAGGTTTGTGGTGAGTACTGCGAATTGGAGTGAGTTCAGATCAGTTCTGAGCAATGTGACTGCCAACGAAACCTGGAGACAGCGCTGGGGTTGCAGCCTGGCAGCCCAGCGAGCTTCAATGGTAAATAAATTGTTACAAAGAGCCTGTAATGCATCTATGAGGAGAGGCCGGACTAGGACCACGTCAGTCCCCTGGTGGTGCGGGGAACTGACAAGACTCAGGCGCCTAGTGAATCAAACTCGCAGGAAGTTTCAGCGAGCCAGGCGTTCAGGTTATTTAGACCTTGCCAGCTACCGAGAGCAATATGCAACGGCAAAGAGAAATTATGTCCAAGAAATTCGACGCTGCAAGCGCAAGGCTTGGCAGGATTTTGTCTCGGATCGAGGCAATGCGAATCCTTGGGGACTGCCGTATCGGTTAGCAATGGAGAGGGTTCGACTTGAACAAGTCCAACATACTGTCCTAGGAGAACTGAGCGAGACTCAGACCTGGGGTGACACAATGCTCGCGGTACTCCAGACGCTCTTTCCTGATGACGATGTCACGGGGGAGACGGCCGAACAGACAGCACACCGCGCGGCAAACCAGGACTATTGTAGTTCTGGTACATCCCTTGAGATGTTTACCGCTGCGGAGTTGGAGTTCGCCGTAAAAAGCATGAGGAACCGCAGGGCTCCTGGCTCTGATAACATCACTGCAGAGATCTTGAAAGAATTTCATAAACATAGTCCTGACTTGCTCCTGTCATTGTACAACCAGTGCCTAGAGGAATGTACCTTTCCACGAAGCTGGAAAGAGGCTAAACTGGTGATATTCTTGAAGGGAGATGACAGGGAGAAGACAGATCCGTCTTCATACAGGCCAATTGCCTTACTCCCAGTTCTAGGTAAGACCTTTGAGAGACTAATCATGGGTCGCCTAAATGCCATATACAGAGAAAAGCATCAAGAGTCTGACAGGCAGTTCGGCTTCAAGCAGGGCCGTTCCGCCGAGGACGCTGTGATGCGCTTGCTCTCAACAATTCGCTGCTCAGAGAACAGATATGTCCTGGGCATTTTTCTCGATTTCAAGGGGGCTTTTGACCGCCTATGGTGGGAGAGCATTTTAAGCAGATTGAGACTTGTGAGTTGTCCCGGCGCACTTTACCGCCTCATCCGTAGCTACTTTAAGGAACGAAGCGTGTTGGTACAGAACCGCTTCGAGAAGGTTACCCACGTAGTCTCCAGAGGAGTACCACAGGGATCCATCATTGGGCCCTATATGTGGAACTTCGTCTTGGACGACCTCCTAAACCAAGACTGGAATGGCGTGGAGATAGTAGCCTACGCGGACGATGTTGCTGTTCTGGTGGGTGCAGACGCTCGCCTGGAGCTTGAGACTAAGGCCAACTGGGCACTGACCAAAGTCCAGGCCTGGGCAGCAACTCACAAGTTGTTGATATCTACGACGAAGTCGTTATGTCTAATGCTCAAGGGAAAATTTAGCCCTACTAGACCACCCACTATAGGACTTGGTGGGCTCCCTTTGAGATTTGCCCCAGTGGTCAAATATCTAGGAGTTCACCTGGATCAGAGATTGAACTTTATACCCCATGCGAAGGCCATGAGGGACAAGACTAAAAATCTGTACGGGAAATTGAGGCGTATCACCCGATCAGAATGGGGAATCAAAGGACGAAATTTGGACATTCTTTATAAGTGTATTTTCGTGCCTATAATAACATATGCCTGTGGAGCCTGGGGACAGGCAATTGACGGTTGCGTGGTGAGACGTCACCTGATGGCTGCACAGAGGTTTGCCCTCTTGTGCGTGACCAGGGCGTGCCGCACCGTCTCCACGGAAGCCCTACAGATCATAGCAGGAGCTATGCCAGTCGATCTTCTGATCCTAGAGAGGCTGATGAAGTACCGCACCAAGAATAACCAGCCCCTGGAATTCATGCGTGTCTGTTGTTGCCCTGATGCGGGAAAAATCTATAGCAGAACTGACCTGAAAGACGAGAGCAAGCGAATCTCACTGGACATCCGCCGCCTTTGGCAGGAGCGTTGGGCAGCCTCTGTCAAGGGCAGGATAACTCACGAGATGATACCTGACATCTCAAGGCTTTAACAAATAAGCAAGTGGCCTAGGCTGGGAGTATTCCAGGCAATGGTGGTAACAGGACATGGGCTACGGCTGCGACTATCTCAGTTAGGTCTCGTAGACAGTGATCGCTGTCGCTGCGGGCAGACTGAGGATAGCCAGCACGTTATACTCCAATGCCCTCACTATGATATACCACGGCGCCGGCTAATTAGCCATCTAGGGATTTCCTCTCCTCATGAGATGCAGAGGTTCTTTGATAATAAAGAAAATTATATCACTTTTGTAAACTTTCTTAAGGAAGTAAATACTATTCGTAGTGCGCCTGACACTACTTGAACCCTCGGGTTCACTATTCCCGCATGTTGCGGATGTTAGCAATGACCGCAGCAACATGTGTTGCTTTTATATTCATGTGGTGTTGTTGGGGTGGCGCCCGACGACACCTGACCCTACGGGGCATTATTCCCGCATGCTAGCGGATGTTAGTAGTGACCGCAACAGCAATGATTGCATATAAATAGAGTATATAGAAATAGAATAATTGTAAAATAGAGGAATTCTCTTTGACCTTCTAAATGAGATAATTACTGTAGTAAAAGATCTATAATGTTGTAAATAGAGAGTTACGATGTGTAAATATTAAGGATAGTAGCGACCTGCCTCCACGGGGCTAGGGACGGTAAACTTCCTAGTAGCGGGATCACTCCCGCTGCTGGGAAGGCTAAATAGGTCGAAAGAAGTGTAATTGCGTTGTTGAGCTTTTGCTCAGGAAACGCCCAAGCAAGTGTATATATGATGATGATGATGTGATCGGGTTTCCTGTATGTGGGGGCATCACAGATTTCCTTTGAATGGCAATTTTTATTCACTTGTTGCGACGAATTATGATTTTTATCAACGGAATAGATATAGTCTAGTGCTTCATGCAGCTGTGTGCCAGTCGGTCCATCATCGCTTTATCAATCTGGCATCTTTTCTCTAAAGACGTCATGACTTTACATTACAAGTTACAGTACAATTTACAGTACAAGGCCTCCGTAGCCGAGTGGGCAGGAGCGGGAGTGCAGTAGCACACGCTCTTTGCGTAGACCGGGGTTCAAGCCCCTGACTGCTGAATACGGTCGATCTGCCAACCCGCACTGGACCAGCGTGGCAGATTATGGTCCATTTCCCTCAACATGAATTGTTGAGGAGGCTTCCATCCTGCAGTGGGTTGATAATGGCTGCACTTTACTTTTTTTTTTTTTACAGTACAAGAATATACATTAAGGAGCGATTCTAGGGCGCTTTCATTTACACGGGAAGCCCTTTTGGAATTATCGAAAATCTCCTTGACAGAAGTGCCAGGTACTGCACCCGACCTGGAGGTTTCCGTCTGAGTCGCCACAGTTAATTTCTTGGTTGGACTAAGGTTATGAGGTGGCCTGCTATGAGTTTCCTACAGAGTGCTCGCAATTCTACGGAGGACTTAATAGAGTTTGCTGCCTGTAGCTTGCTCAAGTGCTGTGGTGCACCTTCTCCTAACATCCTCATGAACTGTCTGTATCAGTTGCACAAATTCCTTTTCCTTCTAAAATGCGTGGTTTTTTTTTTTTTTTTTTTAATCAAGGCGCTTCGCTACCAGGTCTGTTATTTGGGTTGCGCGGTGTTTTGTTGGCAATCCAATCGGATGGGTATGGCTGAGAGTAGGAAATTTATTATCGTTTAGGAGCAGTGAGGAAGAATCTTGCTTTTTGCTGACGCACTGCCACAGGCTATATTTGTGCTTACACTTCTTACCATTGGTTTGGTACAGTTTGCTGTCCGTTGAGTGACGAAATTATTCCGCGGTTTCGTTGCATTTTTATGACAAGAAATGATTTTCTTCATTTCAGTAGGATCGCACCTATCCCCAGGTGGATCAGAATAGCTATGCTCAGGCGTGTTCATTATGGAATTATCCAGCAAGCTTTTCGCCGCATTCCTCATAATTAGTAAGTACGTTTGGGATAGAACTAAGAATAGTCACGGCTGAACAGCAACCATGAAGGGGAAATGTGCTGAGCTCCTGTGCCTTTCGAGAAGTGACACCACGCAGCATTGAGCAGCTTACACACAACCCTGAGTAGGGATTAAGCAGAAGGGGAAACAATGCCGCACATAGCAGACTGGACAAAAAATCAAAAAATTCTGTTTACCTCGGACTTCTGCAACCGATCCGGATAGAGATCCGCACATATGAATTGATTCTTAGTCGAATGATATAAAACTGAACCAAGTGGCAGTAACTCGCCCGTTTAGGGCGATGAGAGGACCGAAAGAATATCAAGATATTTCTGCCGAAACCATTGTTGATTCTCCTCCATGTTCGACTGTTGGCACAAGACAGTGTGCTTCCTTTGGCGTTCGCCAAACGTGAACTCTCTCTGATGTTGGAAAAAGTGTGAATGATGATTCATCTGAAAATAAATAAATAAATCTTTATTTGTCCTACCAAAATATAAAATATAAGTGTACATTGGTAAGTGACAAATTCCCTTCACGGCAAAAATTCCAGGGGATTACCATAAAATGAAAAATAAAAGAATGGCTAAAATATACAAGAAAGGTAACAATTATACAAAATGGCCGAAAGGTAAAATATACACGAAAAGATGAAATATAAACTGCATTACTCATTATTACATTTCTGTCTAGAGTCCTGGCAATTGTAATACAAAAGTTCAACTTAACCTCACATCCACTGAATCAACTTGTGCGAGATATACACTATTCAATTGCGTACACACAGTTCTTGATAGAAATGCACACAACTACTAGGCAACAGTAGCCTCAGCGAACCACACTGCGGTTTATTTCCTATATTTCGGATCTTCTATGAGCCTTAGTAGGTCAATTCCGATATGTGTTAGGCACTGAATTGATTCTAACGCACTGGCGGCGAACCAGTCGGCCATCTTCAGTCTGTTGGTCTTCATTCTCAAGGATTCCATGTCTCTTAAGGCAGATGGCGGGATGTGCCACTCACAAAGCTGCCAGAAGCATTGGTGATGATATCATGCCAGTCATCATTTTGATTATTAATCGTTTCCAGGCAATGATGTCTGGTAAACGCTGAAGTTTAAGCTGTTCAGAAAGCTGCGTGGTCCTTAATTGTTGAGGGAGATGGTGCTTATGGTTTGCCCACTTCAGCAGCTAGAATTCACTCGCATATATTCTCCTAATGTGAGTAGGGGTGGCTGACGCCCACAATTCGGCGCCATACAAAATGGCCGAATACACTGTGGTTCTTAAATATCGTGCGGTTGTTGTAGTCTGTTTCACGTGCAAGAGGTGCTGTTTTGTTGCCCAACGTAAATAGTTAATTTTCCTTACAATCAGGTCAATATGCGACTTGAACGTAAGTTTCGTATCAAATGTTACTCCCAGATCCCTGCGTCTCAACAACTGGGATAGGTTTGCCATTAAGTTTCGGGTGTACGAGCGTAGGCGATTTTTTGAGCGAGTACACCTTGATTACAGTCTTTTGCGGATTTAGTGACAAGCCAAATTAATCAAGTACATGAATAAGTTCAGAAGCTTATATTAATCTGGTCACACAATGCACTATTGGTCATGGATGGTTGGATGGGTTATTTTTATTTATTTTTTTTTTAAGGAGTATTAGCAGCTAAGGCCATATTGCGCCGGGGATATGTGGTGGTCATTCCCTGACCTTTCCGCATCCTCGGTATTTGGTGGTCACGGGCTCGAACCCCGGTCTAATCAAGAAGCGTGTGCCACGCGCTGCTGCTCCTGCCCACCTGGCTATGGAGGCGCCGAAGATGGGTATTAGGATCTTAATATCGTCTGCGTAAGTGCATACATCATCCCTACCCTTGCAGAACGTAATTATCATCATGGCGGTAAAGGGGAGTCCAGATAAGACTCCAACCTGTGGAACTCCTGCATGGAGTTGGCGTATCCGACTGTCTGTATGCTAATAAATGGACCGACAAGTAAGTAGGACCTGTAGGAGCTTCAGCAAATTTCCTTTTATTTGGAAGGCGAGTTGGAGCTGATGAAGTAAGGCATGTACATCCAGACTATCGAAGGATGCTTTTATATCAGCATAAATTATTGCAATTTCCTTTCTGGCTTGTTGTTGCTTCTTTGTTTGGTTTTTAGGAGCATTAGCAAATAAGGCCATATTGCTCCGGGGATATGCGGTGGTCATTCCCTGACCTTTCCGCATCCTCCGTATTTGGTGGTCACGGGTTCAAACCCCGGTCTAATCAAGAAGCGTGTGCTACGCACTGCTGCTCCTGCCCACCTGGCTACAGAGGCTCCTCCTTTCTGGCTTGGAAAGCATGTTTCCAATTATCACGTGCCCAGTTGTGGCTGGCGCCTGGTTTTGGTATACTAAGAAGATTGCCATCCAAGAGAAACTCTCCTCTATCCAAAGACGTATGTTCTTAATGATGAGTCGTATCTGTCGCACTGTCTCAACAGCTGCGCTCCAGGTTTTAAACGGTTGCCTACCTCTGGAGCTCCAAATCGCTTATTGGGTTTTTTGCTATTACCTTAGACATGCCATTCCAGTTGACTTTTTAGACTTAACTTAATATCCACTGTGACTTCGAAAATAAGTGCTGCAGAGAAAGGAAGAGGTCATATTACCATAGCTTACGAAAGTATTTCGTCAACTTTGCTGTCTTAATGCTGTCATGCAAGAAAAAATAAAATAGTTTTGTTACAGTGGCTGTGTATGAAACTAAAAAAATTAATGTGCAGCACCCAAGTTTTCTTTCGTATTTGTCAATATGCTCGTTGAAAAACCAGTTTTACGGGAGAGAAATCATGCAACTCTCATCAGCATCCAACTAATTCGTCACAGTTAAACACACACGGTACCCAGTGGGGGAATTCTAGTGCTCCGTATGTTTTCTTCCATCGGTGCTGAATTGCGTAAATTGGGACTTATCGAACCGCATGACTTAAGCCTGTACCTTGCACAAAAACTTAGATGATATCGAAGATTAGTGGTCTCTGTGAAAGGTTGCTACTCTCGTAGTGCATTCCTTATACGGTTCTTTTGTCGAGCAGCTCGCTCCATTGCTTTATGTTTTCGGCCCCAGGAAGACATCCGTGAATGTCTGTTCACGGATGTCTTTCTGGTATTTTTTCGTTCGTTAACGACTCGAATGACACTAGTCTTTGAGCACTCGAAAGTTGCTGCAGTCCTCGCTGTTGCAGCACGTGCTAAACAGGAACCCAATAATCGTACTGCTTTGGAAGTCCGCAAAATCCTATCCGTTACTAGGTGCTGGAAGGATTTAGGTCAACTAGTTAGGGACTAGTTAGGTCAACTTTATGGCTCTTTCGTGCACACAGGTGACCTCTTCGATTTACATATTTTTGCATAGATTGCTGCATATAGCCCAAATGTCCAAGGTCCGAATAAGGTCGCTAGGCAGTTTATATGCATAGAACGGTGTTCTTTCAACTTTTGTTTTTTAAAACAATAAGTTCAATGCAATTTTTAGTATAGAAGATGAACAAGAATTTCTCTTACAGAACACGTAAAGGTTACAGCACCTTAAGGCACAGATGTTAGATCTAATTCGGCATTTCAGTGTTTTCAACAGAAATCTTACGCTGCGATGGGTTGAGGTTCGCCCATCCTCAAGAAGGTTTTTGTAGGGCAGATCGCATTGAGGAAAGAAGAGAAAAAATAATAACAAAAAATGCACGTGCATGTTATTGTCGCTTGTGATATATGTCGAAACGCGCACTGACAAGACCATCTGTTATTTATACAGAAAATTCTTGAAGCATGTGCGAAGTAGAACACGGCTTTTTATTTTCTTTGGCTGCCGATTAGTTGTGCTCTTCGAGTTGCTGGTGTCTCCCTCTGGCGACCCTTACACACAATGAATATTAATAAACTCAATTAGTAAACAGAAGTGTGGGGACGAATATTACTTTTACACTAATTTTACAGTATGGGCAGGGGCGCGCTAGAGAGTTCAGCGCCTGTGTGCAAAAATTTATATGGCGCCCAATTAATTAAAAACATCAGAAAATAATATTCTAAAATTTAACATAATTTCTCTCTAAATCAACCCAAATAATCACTATTAATTTTATAACGCATGTCAACACCATATTGGGAAAAGTAAAAATAAACCACACACAAAGAGTTAAATAGCCAGCATCTCTTTTATTTGAGATTTTGGCTATTAAAAGAAATTAACTAAGGTAGGTTATTTAAAAAATAACCTACCTTAGTTGCTTTTCCTGATATTCTTATTTTTGGCGTCCTGGCGCCTGTGTGTGTCGTACACATTGCACACATGTACGGCGCGCCCCTGAGTATGGGCATGAACTACAGTATATTACTTCAATTAACTAACCGGCATAATTGTAACTCAGACATTCAGGTTGATTTCGCAGGGGAGAAAAAATCCTTGTGAGAAGGTATTATTAATCGTAAAAGTTAAGACTTTTATAGTTAAATTTGCTTGAGATGCATGAAATATTTCTTTAAATACCTCACTGTGGATCGAGTAGTTAGCCGTGTGTCAGTTCACTATTCATTAATACCAGAAACACCAGCCTTAAGAATTAAAAAAAAAATGATTTTTATTATTACTTTATTATTTGGTCCTTAAAGGTGTCGCGGACATTTTTTTCGCATCCTTTTTCACATCTCGCTCATGTTCCAAAGGAGGAAGCATTGCTATGTTCATTAAAGATGCAAAGGCACAATTTGTACACTCTGGCTCCAGCCAGGCTCAGCAGTTTGAAGCCTTACTGGTCACAGTTAAAGGCAATGCCCTACTAATCTATTTGGGAGTAATTTACATCCCACCTAGTCCAGACGAGGAAACCATCAGCTCTGCGACAGGATGGCTGATGAATCGACTGCATACGTCAGCCTGTCATGTGATTTGCGCTGATTTCAATCTTACTTCGCAACTACTTAAGTTACTATAAGCAGTGCTCAAAATGATCGCAACTGCTGGCCTACAACTAATGAACGATTAACCAACCTGAGGGCAGAGTAAACTCGATTTAATCCTGACTTCTACCTGATTGTAACGTAGATTCTAAGCCCGAGACCTCGTTCATATCTGACCACGAGCCGATAATTTTCTTTGCATCGGTACCGATGCCCAATTTTAATGTCCCACATGTGGGGGGGAAAAAATGGAGTAATTTTTCCAAAATTCCTGAAAGTTGAGAAGTGCCTAACATCAGCACAAAGAATTCCATGGAATACACTTGAAAGCTGTCCTGTAGACATTGCAGTGGAGCTCATAACAAAATGGCTAAATACCGTCGCATTATTTGCAGCATCCAGAAATTAACATTACACCTGGGTCCAGGTCACAGTGGACCCTGCAACTGAAGGTCTTTTTCATTCAAAAACAAACCCTCCACAAATTATGGAAACGATCAGTCTCTGCTGATGACAGGCTATCATGCTCTACAGCACGGGCCTGTCTTCAACAGGTACAAATGGGCAGCTGTAAAGAAGCATATGGACCCTAAGGATAGGGGGAAAAAAAAACCTATCTGAACTTCTCTGATAATCTTCCTGCATATTTAGATCTTGAAGAGTGGAAGAATGGATTTCAGCTATATTCTCTGCCGAGTTGGAAATACCAGTTTTTCCTTTTTGCATATGTTTCCTTACCAAAAGGTTCTGTGGTAAGGAAACATAGGCAGCAGATAATCTTCGCCGTAAATTCCATTTCAGCAGCAGCAACCGCAGGGATCGATTCAATATCATATTTTATCGTCGTGTGTCTGGGTCCATACATTGTTGATTCACTGATAACCATGTTCAATTCAGTCCTCTCAAGACAGGAATTTCCTTGCGCATGGAGCAAATGCGCCATCAGACCATTACAGAAGACGTTAGCCCACAGCACTTATGCACTTCAGGCCTATGTCATCGGCTTCGATCCTTCCGAAAATACTGGAAAAATCAATTCTACCTGTTTTAACAAAGTATTTACCTCCACTACAGCCTCCGCTTTATCACCATGCATTAGTTAACCGCTCCCCTGTTACAAATCTCCTGTCGTGGTTTAACCTCACACTCAAAGCTTTCGAAGATAAATCAGAATTGACCGTTTTATACCTTGATCCGGAGGCAGCTTTTCATAGCATCAACGTCAAAACTCTTCTTGTGCTGCAGGAATCGTTTTTCCATCATCAGGGAAATATCTTGGCCTTCATAAGATCATTGCTCATATGCAGAATGAATTGCATACTTCAGGAACAATAACTCAGTCTACACCAGAAAAATAACTGCTGGAGTACATAGTGTGCACACTGTTATGGAAAGGCACCACTATTGGTTTTCCACAACTACGCCATCGGTACTCTTCTGTGGAAAACAGAACTCTGTAAAAGCTACAGGTATAGTGTGTTGTTTATATAGAGCAGAGTAGTGTTGTTTTCTGTTGTTCTTCTGGCTCTTGGCCGCAGGGCCCTAGCGAGACCCAACGTTCCTGTACACCCCACTAGGAGGTGAGCCAGGTTGTCCATCATTCTCTAGCGAATCTCCACCAGGGTCGCCTGATTTTCCTGCCAGAGACCAAGTTAAAAAAAGAAAAAGTTTTTATTAAGGAAAGGGCACTGGGAAATAGACAAAAAAGCAAGTGGAATGGGGAGGTTAAAGTAGTGGGCCGCAGAGATGGCCCGCTAGAAGAAATGGACAAAAGGAGAGAGTGAAGGAGAGGGGAGAAAAGTCGTAGAAACAGGTATTCCATATGATCGCCATTGGGAGGCCCAATGACAGTGGAATCCCACGTTGCAGAAGCAACTTCAGCATTTATCCTATCCCAATAGGAGTTTGCAAGAAAGAGATAACATCCCGCACGTTTATTGTGCCCGCATTGTAATCCTACCACAAATGAGGTTAGCATTTAGATGTCAGTATTCCTGATTGGAGGACTAACAGCAGCAGTGGAATCCCACATTGCAGAAGCAGTGTCAGCATCAATCCTACCCCTGAAGTAGTTTGTAAGAAGGAAAATCCCGCACAAGTGTAGAAATCCTACCAGCGTAGAAATCCTACCTCAGATTAGGTTTGCATTTAACAGGCAGTGTTCAAAGTTGGTAGCCAAATCCGGTGGTTATCAAGACTTGTTGCGAGGTCATTAGCCAGTAGCTGAAAGGATGTCTGTAGTTTGTTTATTATCAACGCTGGTAGCACAGTGGAATCGTCACCGTCCTTCCCACAACAGGTGGAAAAGGCCCGGGTTCGAATCCTGTCGATGACGCGAGGAACTTTAATGGGCTTGTGGCTGAGTTAGTCGGTCTCAGGCGTAGACAGCAAGGTTCCCCCCCCCAGAAACTGGGGTTCTTTTTCGTCCAGCATATCGACCACAGAACACACGCAATTTACAGACAAAAAATAAATATATGGGTATATGTAATCAATTACTGGTGACCCTAATTTAATAATTTGCAGTTTACTTATTTAGTCTATTCGAAGTACATGTTTACAACTTAACCCCGATATGGCAGTATACGTAGTGGGTAGATAAAATAAGTACAAGTCTGAATAACAATAGCAGAGTGAACTGTAAGCAGTAAATAAGTACAGTGTAATGCGAATAAAAAATAACATAGTACAATATATACAATAAATATAAAACATAGTACAATATATACAATAAATATAAAAAAGGCGATTGTTTGGGCTGTGGCACACGAAGCTGCCCAGAGATGCTCCATCAGCTGGAGCACCTCTGGTCTCCGCAGTCACAGAGTTCGTTTTGTTGGATTCCAAGCGTTGCCGTAGCCTAGTGGTCAGGCGTGCCGGTGCATAAGTACACGTGCCTTGAGTGACCGGAGTTCAAACCCGTGACTACTGAATACGGTGCTGTTTCTTGTATTCTGTCTATCTTGTGAATCCCTCTGACCGTTTGGTCGTCCCGGAGTACAAACAGAAAATTTATTTATTTATTTAGTTGAAGCGGCCGTGGCCTGTCGGAAGGAATGTCACTTGAAAGCCCGGTGAGAACCAGGGAGGTTTAGGTAGTTATAAAAAAAAAAAAAAGATTATTAGGGTCACCCGGAAAATTATTTCATCCCCATGTGCATTGTATCTGTAAATTGCGTGTGTTCTTTGGTCGACTTGTCTGCTTTTCTGTTTTTTTTTTTACTGATTTGACAGTAAAAAAAAAAAACTTAAGTGGGTCTTTCATAAACATCATTCCTCCACAGGTAAGGACAACCAAAATGGTAAGACAAATAGAGCTGTCAACGCTACCTACCACAATAAACAACAGAAGGCTAACAATTTCTACCAAACTGGTAACTGGTGTCATTTCATCCGCAAATTTCTGAAATTTCTGTACTCGACGCACCCTTGTACATTCCTTAAGTTCAACCCCAATGCTGCTGCCAAAGTTGCACTCAAACTGAGTGACAGATTCACACCTGCGCAGTCAGTACCGGCAATTCAAATATTGGAATCAGGTGGAGTGGGTAAGGATAAATTTGTTGCCCATTCCGCATTTAGACCCCGAATCGCACAGGAAGTCCTCGCTTTACTCAGTGTATAAACGGCTCGGTGAATTTGATAACATTTTTCTCTCTCTCTCTCTCTCTCTGTGCTGCTGCGTTCAGATCCTAGTGATGAAACCTAAAGTGTTTCTTGCCAAAAAGGATGCTGTATTTCTCTAGACCAATTGGTGAACTGTCTAATTGTCCACTTTGGCAGTTGTATCAACTGGCATTGATTTTTGTGTATAAATTTTCAATTTTTATGTAATTTTCATATACATATCACATAATTTACCTGCTATTTCGTAGAAAATTATTAATCTATTTATAATCTTGTACTCTTAACTTTATATTGTCATCATTATAAACTTACCTATTAAATTCCTTATTATTATATTTCTAATTGTTTGTTGATGTTTATCCATGACTTGTCTAATCCCTAGCTGTGATGGGTGTTTATTGCCCACTCTATCTGGTTGTGTGCAATGAAGGATTATTTTTTTATTTAAATCTGGGAGACGGGATACAAGAATACAATGGTTATGATAGGGCAGGCTTTATGTGAATATTCTGCAGGTGCATCATTTGACCTCCAATAATATTCAGAATTTATGGAAAGAAAGTGAGTAGCAACATGTGAAATGGTTTATTGTTATTTTAGCCAATGTTTACATTTGCCCCTTTTACACAGCCGACCGACTAGAAGGGTATACTTTTTTGTACACCACTTCTAGTGGTTATACTTTTTTGTACACCACTTCTAGTGGTAAAAGGCAAGAATAGAAATAGCAATTATCAGACAGTTTTTAAATTCTGTACAGTGGAATCAACTGACGATGTTACCAACAGTAAATTCTAAGCATTCAAGGAATTAATCGTGGAAGCTACTAAAAGTTTCATACCTGTTAAGAAATATTGTTCAAGGTTTAGGCCTAAATGAACTAATGAGACTTGTGACAGAGAAGAAAAATGCATGGGATGCATATAAATTATCAAGCGACTCAGAAGCCTATGGCAGATATAAGCTAGTCTGTAATCAGGTCACAAAGGAGGTTAGGCAGGCGAAGGCGGATTACTAGAAATCTTTGGCAAAGGATGCTAAGAAAAACAGCAAGGATTTCTTTACTTATATAAGCTCTAAAAGGAAGGGAATGAATCTGATTGGTCCACTTGATATCGATGGTCAGACTGTTGATGATCTTGCTCAGATAGCAAACAAACTGAATGAGTATTTTGCATCTACATTCACACATGAGGAGTTATTAAGGTTTGAAAATGGCAGAAGGTTACCAAATTGTAGCAGGGTGCTTAATTATTTTGTAATAACTGAGAGCATAGTGAAGGAGAAATTGTTCTAGTTAAACATAAGAAAAGCACCTGGGGTGGATGGGATCTATCAAGTTATGTTAAAGGAGGCGGCAAAGCAACTAAGTAAACCCTTAGCCATAATTATGAGAGAATCCTTGGATTCAGGGGAGGTCCCCACGGACTGGAGATGCGCAAATGTATCCCCAATTCACAAAGGGTGACACGAGTAATTACAGACCAGTTAGGTTAACTAATGAAGTCACTGGTTAAAGATGCATTGCAGGTTCATCTAGACAAGACTGCAGCAATAATTCAGACACAGCATGGGTTCGTTAAGTCTCGTCTGACAAATTTGATAGGATATTATGATGTTTTATTTTTATTTTATTTTTTTTATTTTATTAATAAAAAGATACACAACAGGTAACCATTAACAGTGTATCTGAGATCAGATCAATAAACATAATAACAATAATATGAAATCCAACAGGACGATAAACATTGATATAGATTCAAACAATAAAAGCATATACAAAAGAGGATTGTATTAAGTTAAGTTACCGGTAAAACAAGTAATAATTAATCCGTTAGAGAATAGAAAAATAATATAACAAATAATAAGCTACAATAATTAGATGTGAGCTAGTCACTTTGCAGTTTAAGTGAAGAGGCAAACTTGTGGATGGAGTTCATCAGTGATTGGGAGTTGTCAAAGAAGTCAATGCGAGAGTCATTTGCTGATTTGCTGATTCTGTTCAGTGGACTGAACTTCATTAAGTCCGTGTTGGCAGAGTCAAGGCGAAACATGTGGTTACAAAGGAACTGGATGCAAAATATAATTTTGATATCATATTTGGATTTCAGGAAAGCTTTTGACACTGTTTTGCATGGAAGACTATTGTACAAATTGGAGCAAAATGGTATTAAGGGTAAATTGCTACAATGGATAAAAGGATGGTTGAGTGGGAGAAGACAGAGGGTGGTAATCAATGGGTGCTGCTCTTCGTGGACTAATGTTATTAGTGGAGTCCCACAGGGTTCGGTGTTGGGTCCACTGTTGTTTTGTATATTTATAAATGATATTGATGAAGGTATATCAGGCCTAGTGTCGAAGTTTGCAGATGATACAAAGGTTGGCAGGGTTGTTAATGACAGTAATGGCAGTGTGCTACTGCAACAGGATCTAGATAATTTGGGCAGATGGGCTAAGAAGTGGCAACTGAAGTTTAACCTTGACAAATGCAAAGTACTGCATATGGGTAGAAGTAACCCCCAGAGAAACGTACCAACTGTGTGATACTACACTTAAGGTGGTAGAAAATGAAAAAGACCTGGGAATAATTGTGCAGTCAGATATGAAGTTTTATGAGCAATGCAGACAGGATGTCAGGGCAGGTCATGCGGTTTTGTCAATGATATATAGGAATTTTGCTAGCAGGGAAAAGGAGGTGATTGTCCCTCTGTATAAGGCAATGGTCAGGCCACGCCTTGAGTACTGCGTACTGGTCTCTAGGCCTCATTTTAGGAAGGATGTGGATTTCCTTGAGTGTGTACAGAGAAGGGCAACAAGATTGGTGAGGGGAATGAAGGGATCCTCTTACCAAGAGAGGCTGAAGTTCTACAAATTGCAGTGGCTGGAAACTAGGCACGTGCGCCGTGATCTGATTGAGGTGTACAAGACCTTGAATGGGCTGAGCACGCTGAATTCTGATGAGATCCTTCCACTTGTTCAGATTACGAACCTAAGGGGGCATAAATTCAAATTTAGAAAAGACAGCTGTAGAATAGATGTGCGGAAATTTACCTTTAGCCAGCGGGTGGTTAATTGCCGGAACAAACTTCCATCTGTCGTTGTGGAAGTTGATAGGTTAAATAAATTTAAGGAGGAACTGGACAGGCATTTGGAGGGAATGGTGTTTTTTTTTTTTTTTTTTTGGCTGATGCCTAATGAGCTCATACACTTGCTTTCTTGCATCACATGCCACTACTACTATTTATATTTATAAAATGCAATTATTGACAGTGTTTCAAGAGGCAATTATTTACAGTATCATTTAAAAGTAAAGGTTCAACAGTGATTTTGTTGCATTTTTACTTGTTACAGGGTATTACTTCTTAATTATATTATTACATCTCGTTACATCTTCTTTATTCGAGGAATTTCATCATGGGTGCTCCCGTTCTATAGTCAGATTCAGAGTAAGATGTATTTCACAGGGTCTATTGCTAGCGAATTAAAAAGGTTGACTGCATTGTTTGGAAAGAAATTCTTTAGACAGGAGAGGTTGGACAGAATGGAATGTATGTACTGTGTGCTGTGTCCAGCATGTGGAGTAGAGATAAATCCTTGAAGACTGGGAGCGGCAGTCACACCGGTAAGCATTTCAGAAAGAAGAATATTGTTGCTGGATGCTATATGAACTTTCCACGGGGTGATATTTATGTTGGTATATAAAATAGCCCTTGAGATGGTGAATGGGTTTCCCGTGACACTGTTCATCCATCGCGTTATCCAGTACCCGACTGCCGGGAATCTGTTTGCATACGATGGCGGAGCAGGAGACCAGATTGATGATGCGTATAGTGCAATTGTTGGACGTCGAGTAACCTCGTCAGTTTTTGTCGAATTTACCACATCGTCGAGTAAGTCTTCGTTTTCATGGTTGAGAAATGGTTCTGAAAAGTGAAGCCCTTACTTATCCCATGTCAAGCCGGGGTCGGTGTGAGACTTCACTTTCTCTATATGCAATCCGTTGTGATAGGCGCTGATATCATTTTTGATTCTCTTTTTTTTTTTTTTTTTTTAAGATTAGTTTAGAAAATATATTAATTATAAATATGGGAAAAAAACATAAATAGAGCGGAGAGAGAGAGCTTCCGTACACACTACATGGACAAACGTAATATTACTATGGTTATCTTGTAGGCCAAAAAGACATCTGCCTAGGGCTGCGATCAGATGGGCACTCCAAAATTACGGTTTCACAAACTCATTGCTGTTTTTTGCTAATATTTAAGTGATTTTTATCGGAAACTGAACTTTATACCTGTTAAGGTCAATGAAATTTACTTGAAGATTAATTTGAAAATTATGTTTTTTTTTGTTTTTTTTTCAAAAATGGTTTTACCGATTTTGATGAAATTTTATATTTAGTTCTTATGTCATATAATTTGTAGTTTTGTTGTCACAATAAAATGAAATTGAAAATATTCTGTATTAGTTTTTTCTTCAGATGGGCCCCCCAAATTCCATTTTGCCTTGGGCCCTCCCCAGGAAGGTATAAGGCGCCACTGGTCAGACTGTCAGATGTAGAGTTGATAGACAAAAAGGAAGGGGGAATGCGAGGTGAAGAAGTTGTGCGGCGAATGGTATTTTGACACAGGGCAGAATAGAGTAGCATGAGGCTGTATTAAATTTAAGATGCTATTGAAGAAAGCAACTGTTTTGCGTAATTTTATTTCAGTTGCAGGAACATAACTACCAGAGAATTCAAGTAATTAATATATACTTGTGTGTGATCAATTTGGTTTTGGAGACTCTTTTTTTGAAAATAAAAGGGGGTTTACCTCTTACTGTTTAGCATTTTCATATTTGGCCTGAGACGGTAGTGTTGAACATTGTCACAGTGGTTAAACAGTTCCGCTAATGAACCCTTTAAGGGAAAGTATAAACGGAAATATATTTTTCCATCCCTTCCTGAATGTTCGACGAGCCGACTTATCTACATATATTTTGTTTTGCATAGTAGTTGAAAGGTAGATGTGTAAGATTTCTTCATATACTTCTTAGAGTTACAGGAAATAGTGAGGGTAATTTGTGATAAAAGCTTAGTAATGTATGAAGGAAGCTGAAAGATAACTATCGATGGATAGGTCCTAGCATCCACTCAAAAAAACAAAAACAAAAAAAAAAGGGTTTAAAAAATCATCTTTCAGAAATAATGCAAATTACAATACAGTATATCTTAATCGTATTATTACCAGAACTATTTCCTTGAAGCATGACACATGATTTAAAGAGTAATCCACTACATTGGGTTCTGATAGAAACTTGGCTGTTGTCCATGGCACGTGGCATGCAAGGAAACTGGATATATATATATATGAACACTTATGAAATGACAAAAAGAATTTATTTCTAGTCATTCGTAGTAATATAAAAAAGCATTCTCTCATGCACAGATAATAAATTATTTTATTTTCAAGATTTATTAAACGTGAAAGGTAATATAAATACAAATTAATGCTGGAGTAGAAGCAAAAAATCAAGTAAACATGCAGCACAGATTGCAACGAGTTATGTCACTTCTCTTGAACCAAACTTATTTATTTATTATTTTTGGAGAAGAGGTAAGGGGACAGAGGTGGTTAGAATTGTGAAGATTAATCAGTCTTAACTGCGATCACGAGCTAGCTGTGATCGCAATTATTGAGAGTCTCCCAAGGAATCGAGGATGCTGCTTCGAGACATGGTGATGGATCAATGAATTTCGGTGCTATGCTCTTTTTTACCTTTTTGGGGCCTTGAATATCGAATTTAGGTGCGGCTAAATGCAAGGATATGGCAATGGGTTCGTGATCGGATTGAAAGAGATTGTGGGGACCGTCTTCAAGGTCGCATGGTGCTGAGGAGAATATAAAATCCAAGAGATTAGATCCTCTCGTGGGATGGCAGTGAAGTAGGCTGATACCATATTGCTAATGGGTATCCTACTAAAATGTGCGAGAGTAGGTGGAAGATGGAAATCTTAACAAATAATGTGCTTAGCAGATGCGATTTGCCAGCCAGTGGATCACATCTTCAATGATGTCACTGTTTGGGCCTGGTGGAATGTATAATGTTGCTATGTCTATCAGGTCGGTGTTGAGCTTGAGGAACACCATGGCAGTTTCAAATGCAAGACATTGCGTTACCACAGAATGTGCCAATGAGAAGAGAGTGATATTGTAGAGTATTGCGACTTTCCCCTCCTCTGTGATCCTCTCTAGAGGAGCACAGCATGTAGTAGCCGGCCTGAGGAGCACAGGCAAGGGAGTCCCGCCCATTCCCAAGCCACGTTTCGGCAATGCAGTGAATATCAAGGGTTTTAGAGAGAAGCTGTTCGACAGTGTCTAGCGTGTTATACATACTTCTTGCATTTTGACAGACAATTTGAATGGTGGTGGTAGCCATAGTAACTGGAGTTCGTAGAGGTGGTAAGTTTCTTTTAGGGTCCGCATTGGACACAGCTGGAGCCGTGAGGATTGCCATTATAACAGCTGAGAGATGGGTTGATTTATATGTAGACAGTTTTTTTTCCTATCGTAACTTTGTTCTCAGTGAATTCATATGATTTCTCATGCGTTTTGTTTATTTGGAGGCTTTGGTAGCTTTAAATTTTATTTGATGATGATGATGGTGGTTTATTGTGGTTCTTGGGTTCTGATCCAGGAAGGGTTTGACAAGGGTTACATAGGGCCATAGGCTGGGATTCAGCACGAAGCGCATCTTCTCTGGGTGGCAGGTAAGGACGAAAGAGGCATGGGTTCCTGGTTCTTCTCTGTCTCACATCAATATTTATTCGGCGTACTTCTGCAAATATGGCCTTAATGTTGTTTGGTTTAGTAGTTTGTTCCTGTCAAGATACAAAGATTTGCCCACTAGTCTGGACCTCTGTGATATTGTATGAATAAGAATGAATCCACTTAGAGGAAAGTTGTGTGGCATCTGTATTGTCCTGTTATCTTCCATTCCATTTTTTGATAAGTTGAATATGTCATCCGGGTTTCTTTGAGTGAACCTGTTGATCGGTGGGAGATGCCTTGGGCAGGGAGTGGATGCAGCCTGTAAGCCTTGCTGGGACGACCTTTTGGATATTCTGAGGACCTTTTTGGCAGGTGACTATTGTGCAAATGTGGGTATTGATGCACCTTTGCCAGTATGGATTGTTTCATCTAAAGTTTTAGGTTTGGTATTATTTTGGGTCGGTGCTGTGGAGAGGACCACCTGAGATGTCATTGAGTGGCTATTCCCAGTGATGTTAGAAGCAGGTTTGGGAGGGTTACCCTCACTGAGACCTGCATCCTTGCTATTGAGCTGATTCATATCTCACTATGTTACAGATTTTGGACTAAGGGTGACGGACGTATGGGCCATTGCATTATTTATAATTTGGGGGATATAATTCCCTCGGACGTTGGAATCATGTATCATTTTTACTTTTTTGTGGCTTGTTTTCCAAGGTTCCTCGAGCCACGTTAAGTGCTGCATTGCTGGCTATACTATTTTCTTTGGGCGTAAATAAGATTATTAATTGATGCACTTGGTTAGCTAGGAGTCCTGTTTCATGTCATTGTTCTGTGCACGAAGCTGCCGGTTCTCTTCAGATAATATCTGCAGATCGTCAGAGATTGATGTGTGAATTTTCACACTGTTTTGCATGAATTGTGCAGTTTGCATGGAGAAGAATTTCCTATATTCTGCACAGATGCCACCACGTTTTTCAGGAACCTGTTCTGCTCATCATTAAGGAAAACACTTTCAGCTTGGCTTTCCTTTCTTCCTGCATTCCACGGGGTTTTCATGTGTCGTGACGATTTGTTGTTGACTGCAGACCTCTGGGTCGCTTTCACACTGAGTTATCTGCTACTGAGTAAGTTTGACTTGCAGCGTGAGTCTCACTAAAGTTTGATGTTTTGACGTCTGTTTGTTTATTTTCTAACTCTGAGTCATCATGTATATCCACATATTCCGCTGCATTTGTCATTTGTTTTTTTACTTTCTATGCAGAATGGGCAAATGTACTTTTGACGTCGCTGCTTATTGAACCGCTTTATATCGCATTTGGTACAGGTCGCACAGTAAAACCGTCGACATGACGTACATTGGATAAGTGCTTCCTGATCTACTTTACAACGGAAGTAGGTGGGATGGCTTGTTGAAATTTCTGATTCAGCAATTCTTTGCTTTTAGGTTTAAATTAGTCCGACTAATTTACTTTTCTACGCAGCAGTGTGGAATACAAAAATTAAAACGGTTGTGCTTCAGGTGTTCTTGACGACGCTTTGCCTGTGGGAGTAGGAATAAGACTGGTTATACCTCTGTGTGCACTTAAAAAAATAAAAATTTTCTGTTTATACTCCGGGTTGACCAAACGGTCAACCCGGAGTATCTTGTGAACTGGGTTGACTCTGGGCTGAACTGGGTTGACTGGGCTGTTTCTTGTATTCTATCTATCTTGTGAACTGGGTTGACCGAACGGTCAACCCAGTTCACAAGATAGATAGAATATAAGATAGATAGATAGAATACAAGAAACAGCACCGTATTCAGCAGTCACGGGCTTGAACCCCGGTCACTCAAGGCACGTGTACTTACGCACCCGTGTGCCTGACCACTCGGCTACGGCAGGCACTTCTGAGGATTAAGGAGTAGTATTGATATCAGGGCAGCTATTGTATTTTCTGCTGAAACAGGAGTGTTTAAAGCTGAAGGAGTAGGGAAGGTTGCCGTCCCCTGTGGAGTTAAGCAGTGCAGGGCTTTGACTTCTCAAGGTTGACCACGTTGTTACCATAAGCCTTTAGGGCAATAGTGTGTTTGCTTGCTGTATGCTGGTAATGGAAGCATTTCAGGCATTAGCTGAAATATAAAAATATGAAATATCTGTTTGTTTGATGACGGAGATGATGGCTCATCCGTGTCGGGCGAAGGAAGAGGAATCCATTGGTACTTCAATAGTGTTACATGGTCAAGGAGGGGTATTTGTAACTTGCTAGCTGTCAAGAGTATAAAATGAATACGACGTTTATCCACTCGCGCAGCCGCGTAATTGACGCGTGCTGAATCAAAATTCATCTTTGCTATGTAAGGCATGAATTTTACCTAAATAAATCGAATCACATATCTCTTCCCCGCTTTCTGAGAGATTTACATAAATCCAACTATTACTGCTATGTTGATGTGAGCACGACGTCAGATTTTTATCGTTTGGCAATCATTACAAATTGGCAATTATAAAACGAGCATCTACATTCATAGGTGCTCATTTTGTAATTTTTCCTCGAGAAAATTTTATGGGGCAAAATCACCTCTTTTTTTTTTTTTTTTTTTTTTTTTTCCTCCACGAAAAATTCGCACCTTTATGTAGTTCGTAAGTACGTAGATGTTATTTTCCCAGCGCACTAAATATTTATTCTTGTACGTAACTGATTTTTCACATAAGATATTTAAAATACTGTATAAAAGCAACACACGAGGATAGCTCATTGAATTCGCAAAATTCCTAGATCAAAGATATCATGCAGTTTGTTCTCCCAGTCGCTTTACAATATCTGGCATTCATTTGGAGAGGTTTGGGTTCAAATTCCATCGGAGACTGAAGAAATTCTTAAAGGCATTTTCAACCAGTGATATAATTAGCGGTATCAGAGACGGAGAAAGTTAGCCTTTTTCTTCAGCTATTCTGGATTTTTCATCCGGCACAACATACAAATAAGCAACGCGAATGCATTTGACCAAACACCTACAAATATGATATACATATTGACTACTCAAGACTGCTATGTCGTAGTCGCGTGGAGGGGAGGGGGGAAAGAATGTATAGGCCTCTAATCCTGCTAGTCTTAGCTAATAAGATAGTTGCACAATTATTATCATTCATTTGATTTTCATTGTTGAGGTCCAAAGTTGCTTTTTCCTTCTAGAAACGATTCCTCTGAAACTGGATGATCGTATTCTACAGTATATTGGGTCGTAACCGCCATTGTGCTATCCGCGTGGATAATACAGTGATTATAATGACTTTCCACAACTTGACATTTTGAAGTATTTTTTGACAACTGCATGAGCATTGTCGTAAGGAAACGGACATTTGACTGCTTAGTTGATGAACTGTAGATTCATAGATTTTCAGTCATGATTTCCTGGGCTCCCGAAGTTTTTTTCATAGTGGTTGAAGTCTTCGGCTGCCCCAGTCGTCGTCAGCCACAGATTTTTGTCCTTTATTTAAACTTAGTGGCACTCTAAAATAAATTTCAGCGTTCTCTTCAAACCCTGTCTACCATTAAACTTGTATCGTTTCTTTTACGGTAGATCCGCACAACTTCGTAGTGTACAGTACTATACTCCATAATTAGGTCATATCTCTCCGAGAGACGCATCATCGTGGAAGCGCCTTATGGTACAGTGAATCGTGATGTCCGCAGGGGCTGTCCCCAGGGTTCTGTTCTGGGGCCGCTCCTGTGGAATATGGTTCTGGACGGGTTCTTGGCTTTGCACCTCGGTGATGTGCGCTCCCAGGCCTTTGCTGATGATTTGGTCCTCACCATTGCTGCAGATAGCAGGGCCCAGCTAGAGGAAAAGGCCAATCAGGCAATGCTGATATTGCAAAACTGGACCAGAACCCACTGCCTGACGATATCAACAACAAAGACGTCCTCCATCCTGCTAAAAGGCAAGCTTGATATACGTAGACCGCCACAAATAAAGGTGGGACCTACCACAATAAAATTAGTGACCCAGTTAAAATATTTAGGGGTTATACTGGATGGTAATCTTACCTTTAAACGCCATCTAACTTATATCAGAGCCAAAATTAAAAGATACTCTGGATTGGTGGCTAGGATCGCCAGGCGGGACTGGGGGTTAAACCAACGCACCCTGTCATTGTTTTATAAAACAACCTTCCTACCGATCATCACTTACGCCTCAGCAATATGGTTTCCCAAAACAGCAACTGTAGTAAACCGACGCATCCTTGATGCAACGCAAAGAACCATCCTACTGACAGTTACACGTGCTTGTAGGACAACCAGTACCCACGCACTGCAGGTCTTGGCCGGAGCTCTCCCCCTTGACTTAGAGATCACGCGCAGGGGAATGAACTACCACATAGAGAAAGGAATACCTTGTACATACCATGGCTATACTGTGGACGTTAATGCACCACAAAAAAATGAAAAGACAAGACTGCAAAAACACCTGATGCAAGTTTGGCAGGAGCGCTGGGCTAACTCAAATAAGGGAAATATCACCAGGAAATTCATTCCGAACATCGACAGGATGTACCCCAGTCCCCCAACTTGGTTTCAACCTGGCTTATACACCACCTATTTATTGACTGGTCACGGGGCCTTTAAAGCCAAGCTGGCAGCGCTGGGGATTGAGGTGGATCCGAGCTGTGCCTGTGGGGAACACATTATGTATGATTGCACCCATTATGAGGACCTCAGGTGCAGACTGATCACTGCAATACACTACCTCCCCAAGAACTTGGAATCACATCTATTGGACTCACTAGAGGAATACATGGAGCTAAAGGAATATGCCCAAAAACTATTTGGTAGGCGTAAAACACTGATAGCCATCTACAGAAGAAGATAAAAAATAATAAAATAAAATAAATAAAAAGAGACACAGAACACGCGTGGAGAGGACTCAAGGAGACCTCCCTCAGGAACCTGCTCACTACTAATCATCTAAAACCAGCGATCGCAAGAATAACCACATGGAGATGCGGATCTTCCCATGATGAAGAGAACCACAGCCATTGATAACAGACTAACAACGGACCGGACCAGTGTTCATAGCTGAGGACAAATTTGGATACCAAACGCTACCAATGACAGAGAAGACCGACGAAGATAGAGAAACTCCAAGTTGCTGGCTCAAGGCTCTGCACTCTCTTGTGCAGTGCAATTCTTTTACTCCCACACCCGGCAGGGGAGGGAGGTGACGGCTTGCTGTCTCCTCTCTTCCCTGCCACACCATTCCTTCCCTCTGGTGGGGCATGGGCATGCCTCACTGAATAATTGGGAGTCACCTACCCTATCGACCCTCTTCTTCCTATTTCACCCCTCAGCCTTCACTCTTCCCTCCCAGCACTTTCTCTTATACAGTGTATAGCCCTACACGTCCAAATTTAAAATACACCAAAAAAAAAATTTCGCCCAACCTTTTAGGCACTTCAGAAACAGGCCTTCAGCGTCAAACCCCATATTAGCGCTTTAATGTAAGTGAATTAAAATCAACCGCGGTCGTTCCAATTTTATTTTAGGTCCTAGCCACTAAAATCCCAGGAAAGTAAGTGGCAGGACCTGCCAGAGTACAATTGACTCAATGGTAACACCCGGCTAGCCTCCACGTGGCGAGGTATGGGCAACGTCGGGTCCCATTAGGGGCCTGGCGGCCAATAAGCCGGATAAACAATGGGCACAACATATAACACTACTCATGACCCACACACTTCTAAATCTCTGGCTTTGACAGGGTACTGTCACCGATACATAGAACATTCGTAGATGGGAGAAATCCCAGGAGCCGCTAGACCCTCAATATACCTCATACCCTACTGCAGGGGTCGACAACCTGCGGCTCTAACTTTTAGCCCAAATGAAGCACAAGTTAAGAGGACTTGAAAAATCAAGGACATGTGCAGGACAAGACTAAAATGCCTTAAAACTGAAATTGAGGATTTGGAGAGGCAAAAGGCTGCCCTTGCAATTCTACACAAATGGACGGCGATGGATGAGTTAAAAATGCAAGACCAAATTGTGTTCGATGCGTGGAGTAGTTTACCGGACACGTATATAAAATTGAAAATATTTGCGTTTGGACTCTCTCAGTTTTTGGTTCGACGTATTTCTGCGGGCAAATATTTTTGAACATGAACTATATTAAAAATAAATCAAGAAACCGTCTGAACAATGGAGTCTCTAAGCACGTTTAAAGATGAAAATTACAGCATACTCGCCTGATGCTGAGAGACTCGCTCAAGAAGTTCTTTAGCAAAAGTCGCATAAATTTGTACCTAGTTGGATGTTTGTTACGTTTTATCAGTATTAATAAATAATATTTGAAAAAAAAAAAATATATATTTTTTAATAAAACGCCTTCCCACTCTATTCAATTTCTTAAACCCCCCCCTGCTCCCAGCTTGAGCTGAGGTGTGGCTCTCTTTCGATACTCCCTTTTTTTTTTAATTATATCAAAAATGGCTCTTCACTCAAAAAAAATTGCCGACCCCTTCCCTACCGTGTTCAGTTGTCGCTTCGGGACAACTGGCAACAAATCGAAACGTAATTGCTTGATAGTATTTTTTGACGTGCATTCTGGAGCAGTGGTCCTCAAATTTTAGCGACATATGGGCACTAACCCCACCTTTAACTTGAAAAAATGAGTGGACTCCATGCGCAACAAAATTGTTTCTATTCTGCAAATACTTTCAGTTTTTCAATATTTATTAAAAAAAAAAAAAAAAAAGATATTTTTCGCGGATTCCTTAGAATATATATCTTCAGATCTCCAGAAGTCTGCAGACCACAGTTTGAGAAACGCTGCTACAGAGGGATTTGGCCAAAAGTTATTTGGGAGAGCCAGTGATACTACCTGTTGAATTAAATATCAGTCTTCCTACATTTATAAATTAAATTCGGTTAAAATGAAATAAGTTTCAATAAAATATGATAAATAAAATCACTTTCGTTTTTAAAATCATTGTGTGGCAAAAATCAACTCATTAACACACCATAGTTACTACGGTACTATAGATTCTAATACTTTTCTTGTTTGGAGCATTTTCATAAAAATGCCTTGTTCTTACTGAAATCACGGCCTTATTCTTAGTAAATAGTTTTAATATGGAACTAGTTTTCAATTCTAAAGTCATGTAGAAACTGTGTATTTCTGATTTTTAAAGCTCAGTGATTCCAAACCTTAGTTGGGAATCAGTGATTTTTATAAATAAGAAATGCTTATAGTTTCTGCAAACCTCTCAGTGGTGTGTTGCAAGATTCGGAAAATCTGCATTGAAATTAATGACAGTTATTTTTTAAGGAAGCCGCGAATCTACAAAGGATTCGAAATAGATGGTATAAATGGAACTTGTAGACAAAAATTGCATTTTTTCGGCAATTTCATGGCATGGTCTTTTAGGATGTAACCCCCAGCTATCCACCATACTACTAACATCATGCTAACTCCACTGCTAACTTTGCCACCACAAAAGCAATCGCCATCACTCTAGGGACACATAGAATTTAAATCTACGGTAGTCGTAGATTTAAATTCTGTTTTATCTAAATAAAGTAGTTGCATTTTTGCCCTCTTCCAGAAATCGAATCGAACAAAAAATATAACTGATTGTATAGCATATTCCACGGCTCGTGCAGAATTTAACAGGTTGAAGACCAGTATAGTTAAATTGTACTGCGATAACATCCTTCTCAAAGGAAAGACCCATACATGGAAATTCTCACGAAATCTCCAAGCAGTTAGATGCTGACTCAGTGACTCCTTATAAATTTCATTATAAGATTTCAAAGGAAGGATATAAATAGTTTCCCAACCTGCTTTCAGGCCCATTTATTAAGTTTCAAGTACATCCATTGTCATCCATCAGTCTAACTGAAGGTCAGTTAACTTCATCAATCAATTATCCACCCGCATCATACACGGCTGGTGAGGATGGTATTCTACTGCTTATAAAGAGTCTCAGCCCATTTATCATAGTCCCACTCCTGGATATTTTTAATCAGATTGTCATTAACTTCCACTTCTCATGTCACTGGAGTATTTACTGTGCCCCTCCTTTGCCAATGTACATCTATCCTTGTCAACTACTGGGCAAATTTCCAATGCATTAAATCTCCTAAATTTCTTATTGGATGCTTTTAGATACTTCTACTGATTATCACCAGGCAAATCGTCTACGGTATATAGCACAAGTCCGACAAGTCAATTTTATCAAGCCTGTTCTCACCCACGAACAAAATCCTTGATACTTTCTACATGAAAGCAGAGATGGAAATTATATGTTGATATTGAGACAGTGTATATGATGCAGTCAACGTGCCAGAGCTTTTTCAACTCTTAGAAGACTACTGCCAGATCTACAGCGACCTGTTATCCATTTTCTCAGTGTTACTAATCAATCATGAAATCGAATTAAAAATCAATGGATACAGCTGTGCCAAAAGGATTACTACAGGCTTCCCTCAGGGCGAAGTGTGTTTTGGTTTGTTCACTATTGTAGTGCCTTTTGTGAGCAATAAACTAAACATCAAGAGCTATGCACGTGACGTGGAAATCCGTCGTTTCGTTTTCCCAAATTGTAATATGCAAGAAATCACATTAAAAATCAATAGAAAGCTTCCTGATCTAGATTAGTACCTCCATCAAGGAATAGATTTTAATAGAATAGATTAAGAAATAGAATTTACTTGTATGGTACAAATATTTCGGTATTTTATTGTTGATTGGCGATATTGAAGTAAAGTGAATAAAGAAATTATTACTTCACTATATTAGTAAAATGAAGTAGAATTTAGTTATACAAATTAATGTACTTTCGAAATAATTTTCAACGATATTCATTAGAGTGAAATTTCGGTACAACGGAATGATTCTTATACGCCGGAGAAATCCGTTGTAATGGGAGTTACCTGTAAGTTTTACAAATTCCAGTTCTGAGAGGTTTCATTTAATATCTCTTATTTCTTCCTTAAGTATCACTATTCATTATCTATATTTCCAGTTTATTTCTGTGTACTTTAAGTGACTAATAATTTTCATACTGAGTCTGTAGTTCGCTCGCATCTTTTATTTAAAAATGTATACTTGTATATTTACATTCAAGGAAATGTTTAAGAATAACAAGCAACTTTAAAGATTGATTTCCATGCAAGTGCGTATTATTATTTAGCGTGAACCGCCTGGTCCAAATGAATAGGGGGGGGGGGGGGGAATCAGAGTTTATCGAAAAATTTGCTAAGATGTTTTTTACCCTTCAGACTTCGATGTGTCATGAAGTGCATTGTAACAGTAACCGGAATGCGTGTCTGGGTTGCTTTCACGACAGGAATAGTCTATCAGCGGGATAACGATCTTTTTTGTATGTATGCGCTCACACACGTCTGACGTTTCGTATGGAATGTTTCTATAATAACTCTGAGACGACCGTGGTTTCGCATACAACTTATTTATGCAGCGCATTCTTCATAGTTTAAGAGTTCACGTGTTTTGATTAACCCTTTGAGGAGCTGGTGTTTTTATGTTTAAGAGTACTTGCATAAATTTTTTCATAAAATTGTGTAATTGCAGAATTAAAGAAAATATAAATTTCCATTGGCCGTTTTTAGGTGCGTTAGCATATACAGGGTGTATTTAAATTGGTGTCAAATATTCTAGGGGCGTATTCCCATCGGCCAAACATTAAAAAAAAGTTCATATAAACATGGGTCTAGAAACGCTTAGTTTCTGAGGTAGAAGGAATTATTGTTTAACAATATCAAACAATTAATAAGCAATCCAACAGAACAAGTAATGCAATTAAAAAGACAAAGTTTAACAGAAACAAACAAAAACAAAGGAAACACAAGACAGAACATTTTGTTACAAAAATTGTTCAAAATGGTTTCCTCCTGCTTTGATGCATCCTCTGATGTTTGTCCTGTCGCACTGCATGCATGAGGGTTGTCATTGCTCAAGATGTGGTTGTTATGGTAGTTTAAGACCCCATCACGTGTAAAACCAGCCTCACCAGTGAACAAGATAAATGCCAAGAAATTCAGGACCACAGCACATTTTTGTTGAATGCGTTGGCATAATGTTCTTCGTGGTAGAAAGTCTGCCTCAGTAAGTCCTTGTACCCGTTGAAGGTTATAAGGGTACAGAAGGTTTTCATGGAGAATATTCCAAATAGTCGTATGACTAACTCCTTCCCTTACTGCAGTTCTTCTTGTACTATCTGATGGATTTTCGTCCACATTACGAAGAACTCGTTCCTCAGTGTCAGCATTTCGTACCTCTCTTAGTCTTCCAGTGTCAAAAGATCTCTCAAATGACCTCTCTCGCAAACGTTGGTGAATTCGTGTGAATGTTCTTGGACAAGGTAAACGCCTGTCGGGATACCTTTCTGAATAAAGTTCACATGCTCTTAATGCATTCCCATCTGTAAGACCATAAGTGTAGTGCATCTCTGCCATTTCACTCACTGAATACATTTTCTTTACGATTTCTTTTAATCCGAAGTAATTTGCAGTAGCTTCCACAATCAACTAACATTTGTAAACAACAAAGCGAAAGCCATTCAGCAAAACAAAACACTACTACCCGTTGCAGATATCTTTTCCGCTGAGTGGTGGAGTCTCTACTAGTATCGTGTTTACATGACTTGAGGTATTGAAGCTTGCGGGAAGAAACTAAGCGTTTCTAGACCCATGTTTATATGAATTTTTTTTAATGTTTGGTCGATAGGAATACGCCCCTAGAATATTTGACGCCAATTTAAATACACCCTGTATACATACTGCGCATATTTTCTTCATTATGTCCGTCCGATCGCATGTAACAAGTCGACTCAAGTGGACGGATTTTCGTAAAATTTTAAATTTAAGCCTTTTAAGAAAGATTTGTCGCGCCATTCCAAATTTCATTAAAACTAGACCAATAGAAATTCGGCAATTATTATTTCTTTTTCCGTTCTCATTTAATAACTCGACTCCTAGTGGATGGATTTACATGAAATTTTAGAAAGATTTTGTATAGCCATCCCAAATTTCATCAAAATCGGACGAATAGAAATCCATCAATTATTTATTTTCTTGTCAGTCGGCATGTAATAACTTCCAGTGGATGTATTTCATAAAATTTTATATTTCTCTCTGTTAGAATGATTTGTCGCCCTCCACAAACTTCATTAAAATAGGACGAGTAGAAATCTGGCAATTATCATTATTTTTTGTACAGTTTATATCCTATATTGTATCTGAAGCGCAGAATATTTTTTATTTTATTATTATTATTTTATTTATTATTTATTTTTTTGCATTGCGCTGGTTGGAGAAATGAACTGGCAAACATTGTCCCTTGACGTGGGCATCTGAAGTGATGATGGAGATAATGCTGTTGGGCTCCCAGATTAGATATCCAACGCCCATAACTTGGTTTCAAGGTTACATCACTGGAATCTGGCGTGTGCAACCGTGCGCTGCGACCGTGAATATTCCAGAAGGGGGGGGGGCGCAGATGTGTGAGGAGGCCCAGTCCTACTACACCACTTTGGCCCCTGTCTCGACAAGATATGAGTTCCTGAAACGGCTGGACTGAGATAAGTTTGCGGGTGGTTCTAACTGCTATGGTGAACTGCTTTCCAATAAGTCTTCCTTCCCTTTAGTCCTGGGATAGGGTCAGTAATACAAGTAAAGATTTATTGAAAATGTGGGTATGATACCCTAAGCAAACTATCATCCTATTCGTTTAACGAGTACTTTTTATTTCGCAAGTGGGCATCCCCTGATAGGGTTCCGTAGTGGGTGAGGTACTTATGGCATCAGAAATTATTTTACTCCAATGAGTAATTTAAATCCCTCTTCTTCCTCTGGGACCCCCACTAAGGCTTCTACCTAATCGATCAGTTGATGCAGACAACACTGCTGTCAAAAGAACAAAGTGAGGATACACCACCATCAGTGACACCGCTTTTCCTCATTTTCCTTTCCACCGGAGAGCAGGCAATTGGGAAAATGTTACCCTTCTTCAGGAAAGGATTAGGAGGTTGGCACGATCCCCAAAATCTGTGAAAAGGCTACGATCTGGGAATCTTTTAGTTTAAGTCTCGTGTGCCAAATACCCCCCACAAATGCTAAGAGCCACGCCTATTGGGGGGAAATACCTATTATCATAACCCATATAAAACTGAACTCGTCAGGTGGTTTCATATCAGAGTGGATCTTCTTCATGTCTCTGAAGAATAGATTTTCTCTGAACCGAAAGATCAAGGAGTGATAGCTGTCACGCGAATATATGAATGCGAAAGGATGGGATATCTCGTTTCTACTCAAGTTCTCATTCTTACATTCAACACCCCCACGGCCTCCAAGTTCCATCAAGGCAAGCTACTAAAACTGCTTAGTAAGGATTTACATTTCAAATCCGCCGAGGTGTTTTAAATGCCAAAAGTACGATCACTCACAAACAGCCTGTCGTAATCCTGCTTGTGCGCTCAGTGTAGTCAGACCACGAGAGCAAGGATTGTTTAGCTTCACAGCCAATTTATACAAATTATCAAGGTTATCGGGTTATAGGCGTTGTTATTTAGGAGTATCGGCGACTAAGACCATTTTGCTCCGTGTATGTTGTTTGTAAATTGCGTGTGTTCTGAGGTCAATTTTCTGTTTGCTGGACGAAAAACCCGAGTTTCCGGGGAGGAAAAACCATGCTACCCTCGCCTGAGACCGACTAACTTAGCTGCGTTCTAAAAAAGACCCATAATTCCTCCCGTCATCGATGGATTCGAACCCAGGTCTTTTTCTTACGGTGTGGCGAGGACAGCGATCCTACCACTGTGCTAACCATGGGGGCAAATTGTCAAGGAGAGCACCCCGCATATTTTTGAATATGTCAACTGTTTCTCAAGGAAGAGAAAAAAAAATTTCAGAAATTGAAAATAAACTGAACGTTTCCTACCAAGAGGCCAGCAAACTCATTTAACCCGTAAATAGCGGCAGGTCCTTATATGTTCAGAAATTTCTGGGAAGTGTATCGTCGAGATACAAACGGAGATGACCGTTTCGGAGATCACCATCAGAATCATCAGCAGGGGGCCTGGCGGCTAAATGGCCAGAGGAACAACGGTACACAACACTACACGTAAACAATACCTATATACTTTTAAATCTCTGGCCTTTACAGTGTTCTGTATCACAAGACAATATATACCACGCCGAGACGAGGGAACCTCCTGGTGCTGTTTGACCCTAAACACACTTTGCACTTTACTCTCATGGCCTCTACATACTATGCTCGCAAAAACCAACTCAGAAGGACCAATCAGTTGCCAATCCTATATCTGTGCCCATATCTAATGCTCCACCGGTAACAAAATTTGATAGAGACAAGAATTAAAGACCCTGTAATATAGAAAAATATGGATATCGAGATAAAGGAAGTACCAGACAATTCACTCTTGGAACTTTTTGCCGAGGAAGAAATGGTCACAGGAGAGCCTCCGTTCTTCCCCCAAATTCATACAACGGAATTGCTGTGGATTCCAACGGATTGTTAATGACATCAAGGCCTTTCTCCATAGGCACAAGCCGATGTTCCATTGTGTGTAGGAGACATACCTAAAGACAAATGAAGACCATTCCTTACTTAATGTCAGTATAATATGCAAAGGTAAAATTGGGGATGTCCCTAGTGGTAGCACAATTGGCAGAATTACCTCCCTCTCTACGCTGATTGGAAAAGACCTAAGTTCGAGTCCCGTCGATAACGTGAGGAATTTTTATGGGTCATTTTGATATATATATATATATATATATATATATATATATCAATAAAATTAATTAGGGGTGCCGCAAAATAAAATAAATTACTTAGGGGTGCCGTTATTAAAAAGGTTGAAACCACTGAGCTATAGGAATAATGAATAAGAAGATTGTAATTCCACTGTATAAGGCGATTGTGAGGCCGCACGTGCAGTGTTTGTCCAAGTATGGAGGACGCACCTGAGAGGGGGAGAAGTAAAGAAAAGAAGAAGAAAAGATATGAAGCTCTTCAAGAGGACCAAAAGCGAGCAAAGCGATCGATTGGTGATATTAGTTAAAGGGTATATGTACAAATACAATGAGGAAAGACTTTGATTATGTGGGCTGCAGAGCTTAGTAGGTGCCTTAGGAAGGATTTATTAAACTTAAAGTATACCATAATAAAAATACTGTAATTTACTTAATTTCAACGTATATGATTCATCAGGGACAAAATAAAAAAATAAATAATAAATAAAAAAAACCTTTAAAACAGACCAAATTGCTGAAATTTAACGTAACTTTTTCTACCTTTTTCTATCTAAAATACTTTTATAAAATGCTAATAATGATTTTCATTCTATTTAATTAAAAACGTTGTGAAATATCCGAAATTTTTTAATTTGAAAAAGTCAATCTCATTTTAGCCGTAAGAATGAAAGGATCGGTAGACGGAACTCCAGTCACCAGGGGAAGGTGTCGCTCCATACAAAAATGCAAATAGAGATACTCTATAATTGGAAAGGGGGGGACGCACATCTGGTATTCTGTCCTGGGTTCAAAAAATATCTTGTTGCGGCTCTGATTATCATCGTTTTGGATTATTCGAGATTGTACCAGTAATTGATGCTTTACAATGTTGAAATTTAAAATTTGATGAAATATTATTTCATCAGATGCTTAAAAGACCGATGCTTCATCGGATTCTTAAAAATCCGATGTGTGCTTCCTTCTTTATGCAACAATAGCGAGTGTTTTCCCATCTTACTTCATGTATTAGTTCGGCTATTGGGATGTAATATCTGCCATTGAAAATAATGCGGGCAACATAATAGAGTAACATGGATTCAACACTTGCAGCAGCGTTCAGTTGTAGGCAGAACTGGTTGCACTAGATAGTAATAAATTGCAACCGTGTATTGTTAATGCCATTATTAAGCGGGTTGTCATTAAAATGAATAAAAAAAAAATTAAACAGCGCTTTCCATTTTTAGCTGAAAATTTTAAAGAATACAGGTGTTCACGTGACGTGTTTTGAAACCTTTTCCCTCCCTTTGTTATTCGAAGAATTATTTTTACTGGAAAGAGGCGGTTTTCTTTCGAACCATCAGGCATTTATTCACATACAGATTACAAGAGCACGTGTCAGTTTTTCGGGATTTATTTATTTTTTTTTATTGCTACCCTTTTCAGAAATATGGCTCCATCCCACACGAACGATCAGAATAGACTCGCTCTACATACAGCTTACTCTGAATATTGCCTCATGTAACGAACTCCTCCCACGTGATACCAGCTGTGCATGACGCCAGATGTGTGTGTATGCGCGCGTTGCTGTGCTTGCATATCCTCTCCTAGGCGTGACGAATTTCCCCTTACCGATGACGAAGCGGAATGTGTAAAAATGAGCCAATCGTAACTGTCTTGAGAGAAATTATTTGGCATCTGCTAGTCAGGGTCGGCGCCGCCAGGTTTAAGAAATGTAAACTGAAATGTGGGTGGAAGAGGAGGGAGACACGAAATCTTTTTATCATTCTGACATTGAAGTTTGTAAGGTGATAATTTCCTCATATGATCTTAATAAAGATGCTCCTTCATTTTTGTTTCAACACTTTCATATTTCTGTAGAAAGGCACTCTTTGATTGGAAATCGTGGCGATTACGATTTGCAATTTGGATGTAGCCTTGCATTAGAAATACCGAAAACTGTAAGCTTATCAATCTATCTGAAGAAGGTAGAACATAAATTGTTGTTAGTGGTGTTGTTACTGCGCATCCTTTTCTTCTTAAGCCATATTTCAAGAATGTATTATGTCTGTACCAGCTTATGCCCACGGACTGGTTTGAATGAAAAAAACTACAATAATTCGGAGGAAACCGTACACCCTCTTCCTTATTGAATAGACTAGCTATAGTCTTGATTGAAAAGGCATTTGATTTATTCAGTTTACTAGAAACTATAGGTTGGGTCTACATCTAGGCTTTCAGTTCTATTCATCATTTCCCCAGCCGAAGGTTATTAATTCTTTACACGTTCGTCAATATATTTACTTGCTGCTCGTTTAAATTTTGTTTATAACATTTGAATCCGAATTGAGGTGGACTGGAACTTGCTTACATCGACTAGGATAAGGCACTCAGCTGTCATTAGAAATCTTACAAAAGGATGCAAGCAACACTTGTCACAGTTGTTTTTTCTTGCGTCACCAGTTGTTGCGAAAGGAACAATGGATAATGGAATACTAATGTATGCAGGTCACATATTGTCTCATGCACACGTGCGATAAGTCTTGATTGCTATTTTTATTTCCTTGATTTTCTTTATTCAGTTACATGCTTTATGAAGCAAAGTGACAGCTTATCTCGGTTCGTTTCAGCTACTATGAAGGCCACTGAAATGGTTTCCAGAAAGAAAGCGATAAACAGCAATAAAAAAAAAAGTTAAACATCATGACATAGACAGCTGGCTAGTAGACAGACATTTGCTTCTTTCTGTACGTAATAAGGAAATTATTACGTACAGTATTATTTATTTCCAACGAAGTGATAATGATATAGAAAATCCTCCCGCTTCAAATATGAAGAATTTTTTGTTGGATACGTCTGTTTTTCTGATTGTCCCACTACAGTGAATGAATATAACTAGTGATGAAACAGCTGTCCATTTTCCCCTATATTAGAAATGCAGTAGTCTAATATTATTTCATATCTTCAAATATAACAATAATTGCCAAAGGGATCTCGAGAAAAGGGAGTGAAGCACTAATACCTCAATATTTCTAAATTTTAAGAAATTTAGAAATAAATAAATAGCCCTAAAGATGCTATATTTGTAAAGCCAGAAAATAAATTCGAATTAAAGGTTATTAAAATGAGAGCAAGGACGCACACCTGGCACTCGCGGTCCAGTGTTATGTCTCCATGGTGAACATCTGATGGCATTTTCCACTACTGGTATCGATTTTCGATATGGCCTTCGTTCCACTTTATCATATGTATACTCTTTTTCAGTTGACGAAATAAGGGTGCTCCACAGTTGTGTGAAGAACCCTTCAGGTAGTCCTTTCTGGTGTAGCTAAATCGTTATACGCCTCGATGAAACAGCCAATCAGGACCTACTGTTGTTTATTATTGATTTTTTACGGCGCATCAGCATCTTAAGCTGTATTATATCTGTACAAGTGCGAGTTCTTGGGCCAGTTTGCATGCTGTTCAGGCTGAAAAACCCTATCCATTCCTCGTCATGTGAGCTAGTTATAGCTCCGAATGAAGAGAGGTCTTTAAGAATTCCTACAAACTCTGACGGGATCTGAACCCAGACATCTCTAAAGTATCAGTGTCGAAACTACTACACTGTCAGAAAGGACAATGAGAATATCGTTGTGAAGATGTAACAACACCCACGATAATGACCCTTATATCATTTCTTTTAGTTGTCAGAGATAAATCGATAGTAACAGTCAAAAGGGGGTTTCACGTCACAGCAGCTTTTCGGTGATCATAAGTTACTTATTGATATGATATGCTCCTAAAATCAAATTAATGCAATTTCTGGGATTTTGATTTTAAACGATTTCAAAAAAAAAAAAGAGAAGCAACATCGTGGCTTTTCTTTTTGAAATCGTTTAATCCTTATTCTTTATTATTTAATAAATACTCATGTTCTCTAGAAATAATCTTCCTTTGTCTGTAAGTTCTTAGTTATATCATACAAAATAAAACTTACTATTTTTACATCATAGGCATGTAAAAAGTCGTGTACCTACCAACGACATCTGAAACAAGAAACTCGAAAACCTCCTCTCTTGCTTTCAAAGATTATTACTACAATACAATTCGAATTGTAACAAGAGGGAATAATACTCTTGATCTGATTATCAGCAGTGATTATTCATGTATTAAGAATCTGTAAATAAAAGATCACAGTGTATTGATTTGGGATTTACTTAAAGATGTAATTACCATTAAGGGTAAAAGGAGTGAGTTTTGCTTTCGTAAAGGTAACTACTGTGGTCTCAGAAAGTTTTTAAATTCTATACAGTGGGATCAACTAATAATGTTACCATCAGCAAATTCTAAATAGGAAGCATTCAAGGAATTAATCATAGAAGCTATACCAACTAAGAAATACTCTTCAAGGAATAGGCCTAAATGGATGTCAGATGAACTGACTAAATTCGTGGTAGGGAAGAAAAGTGCATGGGATGCATATAAATTGTCGGGAGACCCAGAAGCCTATGGTAGATATAAGTAGTCTGTAATCAAGTCACAAAGGAGGTCAGGCAAGCGAAGGCAGATTACGAGAAATCTTTGGCGAAGGATGCAAAGAAAAACAGCGACGACTTCTTCATTTATGTAAACATTAGAAGGAAGGGAATGAATCAGATTGATCCACCAAAGTTCAAACCATCGATATCGATGGTTTGACTGTTGATGATCCTGCTCAGATTGCTGACAAACTGAATGAGTATTTTTCAGCTACACTCAGACATGAGGAATTCTTTGGGGAAGGGGATGATGGAAATTCTATCAAACTCTAACAGGGAGCTAAATTATTTTGTAATAACTGAGAGGAAATTGGAAGTCAAATTGAAGTTAAATATGAGAAAGGCATCTGGGCTTGATGGGATCTATCCAATTATATTAAGGGAGGCAGCGAAGGAAGTAAGCAAACCCTTAGACATAATTATGAGAGCATCCTTGGATTCAGGGGAGGTCTCAGCGGAGTGGAGATGTCCGAATTTATCCCCAATTCGCAAAGGGGGAGGGGGAAATCAAAGGATGACACGAGTAATTACAGATCTGTTTAACTTCTGTTCCAGGGAAAATAATGGAGTCACAGGTAAAAGAAGTCATGCAGGTTGATCTAACAAGGCTGCAATTATACTTCAGACACAGCATGGATTTGTTAAGGGGAAAATCTTGTGTGACCAATTTGATTGGATGCCACATATGGTTACAAAGGAACTGGATGCAAAAAATAATTTTGATATCATATACTTGATGTCGTGAAAGCTTTTGATATTGTTGCACATAAGACTGCTGTACGAATTGGGGCAGTGTGGCATTAAAGGCAAGTTTCTGCTATGGATAAAGGCATGGTTGGGTCGGAGAAGAGAGAGAGAGAAAACAATGGACATTGCTCTTCTTAGACCAATATTATTGTAGAGTCCACCATGTTTTTTTTTTTATTGGGCCCATTGTTTGTTTCTCTAATTATCAATGATACTGATGAAGGTATATCAGTTTAATGTCCAAGTTTTCAGATGACACATAGGTTGGCAGGGTGGTTAATGACGGTATGCTACTGCAACAGGATATAGAAAAGTTAGGCATATGGGCTGAGAAATGGCAATTGAAGTTTAACATTGACAAATGCAGAGTACTGCATTTGGGTAGCAGTAACCCCACTGTAAGTACCAACTGTGTGATACTACACATAACCGATTGCCTCTTAAGGGATTCTTTTTAGCAAATTATTATTATTCCTCAGGACAGTAGTTAGAGGAACGTCCTTTAAAAAAAAATTCTACTTACAGTTCCCTTCATTGTTTGCCAAGACAGACCAATCTGCTAAGCAGCGACGTCTTTGCAGACAACCATGTTGTTTTCCATTGCAAAATATCTTAAACCCTTCGTATTTCTTCCATTTCGAATCTTATTGAGCCTCTTATGCTTTTCCCCTTCTCATCTCCGGATCTCCAACCCTTTATCTTATTCCTGAAGCTTCTAAAATGTTCCTCCTAACTTTATGAAAACTTCCTTTTGGGCTCGACGTTCACCCACATTTCGAAAGTTGATCCTGGCTTTTCCCTCTAACTTAACTTCAACCCACGCCGCTAGCTAAGATCACGGCTTTAAAATTATCCGCGGCTGCTCCTACACTTCTCCATATCCCATTCGACTTCCACAACCCCCTAAAAACACCACTCCAAATTCAAACTGCGCTTTTTCCCACCTCTACGTCCCTTATATCTCAAAAATGTTCCTCCCCCCCTCTTCTTGTTTAATCCTCTTTAATCCGATCTGCCCTTGGCTGTGTTACTAACTTTACTAAACTTTTCTTCCTAGAATAGAAGCAACAATAGAATTACGTGTTTGCCCCATTTCATTTCCCTCCTTATCCATTTGATCTTTTCAGAGAGAGAGAGAGAGAGAGAGAGAGAACTAATACAGCTCTACTTCTCAGAAATTTCTCCCTCTCGCATTTCTATTGAAGTAGGTTCCACGTATATCTTCACACCATGCTTCCATAGTAAGCGAACGCTTACACTATCTGTATCTTAAAACTGAGATGTTATAGAAATTTTTATGATTAATTTTAAATTCTATACGTAAAACTTGACCAGAAACAACCATTGATTTGCTGGAGGTAAAAATCATGTTGGGTAGTGCTATTAGAGGAGTTGAGCAGGTGATTGGGGTGTTTTTTTTTTTGACAGATGCTGTGTAACCTTGCTTTCTTGTCTCATTTGCCACTACTAATACTAAACTAGTTTTTCTCCGTCTTTCGCTGTATTCCGCTCATAATATTTATCCGCCAATCGCTGACCTTTTCTGTTTCTCAGCTGGCTTCCAAAGTCATAAGAAAAGATCTTGAATATAGATTTAGCTTTGTCTTTGCTATTAAAAGCTGCTTACCTTCCCATTTGGAAACCAACGCATACAACGTTGTTTCCTTTAAGCAGTTTTCACTGGTAGGAAAGGGGCCTCCGTAGCCAGGTGGGCAGGAGCAGCAGTGCGTAGCACACGCTCCTTGATTAAACCGGGGTTCGAGCCCGTGACCACCATATACGGAGTATGCGGAAAGGTCAGGGAATGATCACCGCATATCCCCGGAGCAATATAGCCCTATTTGCTAATGCTCCTAAAAACCAAATAACAACAACAACTGGTAGGAAATTTTGTACAGGCATCAGATTTGTACTCCAGAAATATTCTGTTAGCCTAAGTTTATACATGGGGCGACAATTAACCTTGATGTTTTATGCCCTAGGATGCATATCTAATGCTTTTACTTACCATAAAATAGAATGTATACCATAAATGGACGCATTTGTTGTTCCTAACCGTGTATTCTGTGTCATTTTCTCTGTGCTTTATTCATCTTAAAGTCCAAAAAATATATAGTTGTAATAGTATTAGTGCTGATCTCATCTATAGCTGGCCCGCCTGTGACGGCTAGGCCAGCTGTAGATGAGACAACAGTTATACAACTAGGCAAAATGTTGTGGTGCTTTTATATGTGATGATGTCACAGGCGGGCGTTTCACAAGACATACAATATATCGCAAGTGCAATATTGTAAGATATATGTTATTGATACTTGCTGACTTAATTGTTGTTTGTTTGTCATTTGGTTTTCAGGAGCATTAGCAACTAAGGCCATATTGCTCCGGGGATATGCGGTGGTCATTCCTTGACCCTTCCGCATCCGTGCAGTATTTGGTGGTCACGGGCCCGAACCCCAGTCTAATCAAGAAGCGTGTGCTACGCACTGCTGCTCCTGCCCACCTGGCTACGGAGGCGCCACTTAATTGTTGTGTTCACCCTAAAATAGCAGTTACGGAAACTTATAATAAAATAAGTTCACTAATGATAAAACCGCCATTGCATGGGTTATTTACAGTATATATTGTTAATAAGTAACAATTTATAATTGTTATATATTGAAAGCAAATGATTATAAAACACCATTATGCCTGGCATTTGTGGATTATAAAAAGTCACTTGACTCCATACAGCATAAGGCAATGTTTCGGGCACTGGAAAGACAAGGCATAGATACCCCATATATGATTTTGAAGAAAATATATGAGAATACTACCTCCTTTATTAGACTAGACAAAGAGAGTACCAAATTTAAAATTGGGAAAGGAGTTCGACAAGGAGACACAGTATCTCCGAAGTTGTTTACTGCTGCCCTTGAGGAAGCTTTCAGAAGATTAGACTGGTCGCAGAAAGGAGTCAATGTGAACGGAGAGTACCTAAACCATTTACGACTTGCAGATGACATTGTGGTCATAAGCTACGATCTCAAAGAATTAGAGCAAAATCTTAATCAGTTATGCACAGTTAGTAAGGATTTTGGACTAAAGATGAATATGACTAAAGATAAAAGATAAAACTAAAGATAAAACAAAACTGAAAACTGATAAAAGATAAAACTAAAGATAAAACAAAACTGAAAACTGATAAAAGATAAAACAAAACTGAAAACTGATAAAAGATAAAACAAAACTGAAAACTGACTAAAGATAAAACAAAAGTAATGATGAACAAGTATGCCACAGAAAGGGGCAGTAATTGAACAGGTGGAGTCATATACTGATCTGGACAAGTTATTAGCTGGAGTTATGATAAATGGCTGGAAGTCAAGAGAAGAATAAATTTTGGATTGATAACATTCAGGAAATATAGTCACATGCTGAGGAGCAGTGTCCCAGTTTGTCTGAAACCTAAAATAATGAACCAATGTATACGCCCACCATGACTTATGGAAGTGAAACTCAGGCACTCACCAAAAGAATGGAAGAGAAGCTGAGAACTACACAGCGAAGAATGGAACGAATTATATTGGGAATCAGACTGTTAGATAAGAAGAGAAACACATGGATTAGGTAGCAAACTCAAATAAAGGACATTCTTATCAAAACTAAAGAACTAAAATGGTCTTGGGCAGGACACATAGCTCGAAGACATGATGACAGATGGACTAGGAAAATAACAGAATGGTACCCAAGAGGAGCTAGAAGAAAACCTGGAAGACAACAACGGAGTTGGACAGATGAAATTCACGATTTTGTGAGCAGTAAATGAATGGCTATTGCACAAAACAGAAGGAACTGGAAAGTTGCTGTAGAGGCCTTCATCCTGCAGTGGATTGAAAATGGCTGATGACGATGATTGTTAGTAAAGGCACACTATTGCAAATGCAACTTTTGTATATGTATCCAAAAAGCAAACTAAAATTCTATATGCCTACAGATGCATTAGCTCTTGAAACTTTAAATATAGGAGAGGGCTCGGAATGGAATCCTGAACGCCGTTCCCATTCATCAGACGCATCCTGAACGCCGTTCCCATTCATTAACTGCCTTCTGTTCTGTTATCTTGACAAGCGTTCCGTTTCGTAAAATTTTCTATTTGGACCCCTGATACAGGAGAAGAAATCTTCGCTAATGAGTGCTATAAACTACATTATCTGAAGTTTTAAACTATTGAAAAGGAAACAATATTCATTGCAGAATGTCTTGGTCTTCCTTTGTTAACAACGAATTAACAAAAGATCAAATATTTAAAAGCAGTGTTATACAAACTTAAAAGTGTTATCTATACTCTTATGATACACATATCAGGCTAAAGTAAGCATTTTTATTGACAGAAATTCGTTGCATAAAGCAGCAAATGTGCTTTTAGCTTATTATTTTCCTTAATTATGTATAATGAGCCTAATTTTGAAGAAGAATATCAGATAATTCAAATGACATTATGTATGTATATTAAATGATGAACTTATATAATGGAAAAACAGTGGACCTGTTTCACAGAATTATTCTCTTTGTCATCGCAAAAAAAACCCATCCTGCTGCTCAGGCCAACGAACCACAGTCAGCCGGATGCATTTTCCCGAATATTGGTTGGTTGGATTTTGTTTTAGGAGTTTTATGACGCATCAGCATCTAGGGCTATTATGCGCCCTATTAGTAGTAGTGGCACATGATGCAAAAGAAGCTTATAAAGCATCAGCAACAAAAAAAAAAAATCTTCCTACATCACCTGTTCATTCCTTCCAATAATTTCTTTAGTTCTTTGAATTTATTCAAACTACCCCACTTCTACAAAAGTAGATGGACGTTTGTTCCAACATACAACCACTCGCTGACTGAAAGTAAACCTCCGCACATCTATCCTGCAACCACCAAAATTGTGATGGTTGCAGGATACCATAAATCATTAAATTGTGATGGTGGTGTGGAGAAAGAATTTGCAACATGAAATTATAACTTCAGCAAATAAAGTTATGCATGAGAACGATTAATTGATGGGCGAGCCATGTCAAAGTGAGAACATATCAGAAGCAATATCAGCTCAGTGAAAATACCCAGCCGGATACCTATGTGGCAAATTGGTTTTAGTAATAATAATAAACTACTTGTTTCATCAACGCAAAATTTGTAAATTGTGAATAAATTCTGCAAATTTCCTTGATGCTTAAAACAAAACAAAAAAAAAAAAAAAAAAAAAACAACAACAAAAAACCCCCCAGATATTTAGTATTAATATTAAATACTGAGTATAATAATAGTATAAATATTTAGTATAATAAGTAGTATTATAATGGCTAAATGATGTATGGAAGCCGACTTTTTCAGCATCTGCCAAAAAAAAAAAAAAAAACAATAATAATAATAAAGAATAAAACAAGGGGAACAAAATTTCAATCACTCGCCCTTTCCCCATTGCTAAAACGTTGCTATTCAGTTCTGCTTTGAATTTTACCAAATTCTCTGCCTTGAATACCGCGTGGCATGCAATTTATTCCAGTGATCTACAACGCGCTTCCCTAAGGTAAAGTTCACGAGATCCAACTTTCTGTTACGCCCTCAAATTTTATGCTTGTGACACCCTAGTTCTTGTTCTTGTTTGCGGGAGGTATGTTTTCACTAGTAGACCAGTGAAAATATACCTCCCTCATTCATTTTATTGGTCTCTTTCAAGGCCTTATATAACTCAACAGGTCTTCCCTGAGAGGTCTGCTTGCAAAGTGCATACCTTATAAGCTGTTCTTCGTCGATTAGATCTATATTCCACGCCAATATGGTTGGCCGTATCCTTGAAACCTTTCTAGAAGCTCTCTTTCTTCATGTGCGGGCTCCAAAACTGAATACAATGGTGTTCAGTTCTGGAGTTCAGACGTAGACCGTAGTTCTAACTGCGCTCTCGCTGTTGACTTATATAAAGGGACAGTGACATCCTTTTTTGCCTACTTGCGAAGGTCCTAATGTCATGGATAGGATAACGTATGACAAAGCAAGACCGAAAATGCAAACTTTTAGCATGCTATGGCTCTAATTGGCATAGATGGGGAAAACCCTGGTGCCGTTAGACACGAATATACTTTACACTTATGGCTCTAATTGGTTAATTTAATGTTCACAGTATGATTCATAATTTTGAAAGAACGCACTAAAACCACCTTCGTTTTCAGGTGCTTTAGCATTTTTGCGTAAAGCGCTTGCTGTCCTCATGTCCGTCTGTTCATCTAACATTTCAGAACGCACAACTCGTCGTATATTGTCAAGGATGCGGTATTACAGCCAACAACCGAACCTGTTCGTTAGCAAAAAACGTACTGTTACAATGGGTTCAGAAACACTAACACTAGACATTGAAGAAGTAAACGTGGTCATTCGTGAGCCCATACTCTCACATCTTGCCCTTCTTTCATCTTTCTCATTAAGATGTTGATAACTTTAAACAAGAATTGTGCTATTCTCAGTTCCCTTTAAACACACACACACACACACACACACACACACACACACACACACACACACACACACACACACACACACACACACACACACACACACACAATATGCTTCTATTAATCAAATTTTGTTTGCTTTCGATCCAATCGAATGGTGCGGGAGAGGACTAAGAAAAAAAAAAAAAAAGATTCATTGTGAAAACTAAAAACGCCAAAATCCATATAGCCTGTCAATTCAGAGTCAGGAGACAGTCATTTGTATTGGATTTAATGCGGTGGCGCCTTCGCTCCTAGCCGTAGTCATGATACTGTGCGTGATGATGTGTCTCATTTTGAAGAAAACTCGCGTGCAAAGAGAGATGACCGTGTAGCCGCTGTACCTGTGAAGTGTGGTAATGGACTAGTAGGGTGAATGTTACGGCTATGTCGTATGGATTTTTCAGACAGCTGTGTATTATACTTGTTTAGTTTCCAAGGTGTGCAAGCAAAACTTTTTTCCTTAAGGAAATATTTATTTGTTTCATTGCTAACCCTAAGGCAGTGTATCATTCGAGTTCAGCACTTCACTTTGGATTTCTGTCAGTTTCATCATCATAATTTTGATTCAAATACAAGCTTAGTTTTGATATGGTTTGAAAATCTTAATGTCTTATATTAAAAATGGCATTCATTAGTTTTTGTTATTGATGTGTAATCTGACATCGTAACATATTTAGTATTAAAAAAAATTCTGTTTATTGTCCGGCATAACGACTTAGGCTATAGGAGCTTTCAATTAGGCAGTATGTGGACTTAAACCATGGTCATCTGAAACGCGTGTACTACTGCATTTCCATTTTACCACTCGGCTACGTCCCTTCAAATTATTTATTCGTAAATATGCAATAAGTGGATGAGGCGTCATAATTAGTTATTTAGAAATGAACTTGTGACTAACAGTGCCCATTTATAAATCGATCATATGAGTAGACTTATTTGGGCGTGCATATTCAGTGGAATCCACGGAATATACGAACTTTGAGAACCTAAATACAGAGTCAAAAAACAAAAATGAGAATACTGAAGTTGGAGCTGGGCTCTTGGAACTGTGTATCCCAAGCACTAGATTTAAACAGAAAACTGTACATTAATAACAGATGAAACTGAAAGGCAAAAGCAGTCACTCAAAGAGAAGTTAAAAGGAAAGACGATACATCCAATAGAGCAGTGGTTTTCAATATTTTTTTAATAACGGGACCCCTAAGTAGTTTATTTTATTTTGCGGCACCCCTACTCAATTACTGCCTGTTAGATCCGATTATGTGTGTGTGTAATAATTTTATTCTTTATATAGAGGTAGTAGTAGTAGTAGTGGCATGTGATGAAAGAAAGCATGTGTATGAGCTTATGCAGCATCAGCCAAAAAACAAAAAAAAAAAAAAAAAATCACACCATTCCCTCCAAATGCCTGTCCAGTTCCTCCTTAAATTTATCCAACCTATCAACTTCCACAACGGCAGATGGAAGTTTGTTCCAGCAATTGACCAACCGCTGGCTAAAGGCAAATTTCCGCACATCTATTCTACATCTGTCTTTTCTTAATTTGAAGTTATGCCCCCTTAGGTTCGTAATCTGAACAAGTGGAAGGATCCCATCAGAATTCAGCGTGCTCATCCCATTCAAGGCCTTATACACCTCAATCAGATCACCGCGCAGGTGCCTAGTCTCCAGCCACTGCAATTTGCAGAACTTAAGCCTCTCTTGGTAAGAGGATCCCTTCATTCCCCTCACCAATCTTGTTGCCCTTCTCTGTACACACTCAAGTAAATCTACATCCTTCCTAAAATGAGGCCTCCAGACCTGTACGCAGTACTCAAGGCGTGGCCTGACCATTGCCTTATACAGAGGGATAATCACCTCCTTTTCCCTGCTAGCAAACTTCCTATATATCATTGACAAAACCCCATGACCTGCCATGGCAGCCTGTCTGCATTGCTCAGAAAAATTCATAACTGCCTGCACAATTACTCCCAGGTCTTTTTCATTTCCTACCACCTTAAGTGTAGTACCACACAGTTGGTACGTTTCTCTGGGGTTACTTCTACCCATATGCAGTACTTTGCATTTGTCAAGGTTAAACTTCAGTTGCCACTTCTTAGCCCATCTGCCCAAATTATCTAGATCCCGTTGCAGTAGCACACTGCCATTACTGTCATTAACAACCCTGCCGACCTTTGTATCATCTGCAAACTTCGACGACATTAAGCCTGATATACCTTCATCAATATCATTGATAAATATACAAAACAACAGTGGACCCAACACCGAACCCTGTGGGACTCCACTAATAACATTAGTCCACAAAAAGCACCCATTGATTACCTCTCGAACATGCTGCTGCAGCATGTTCGAGAGGCAACCAGAGAGAGTAATACTCTTGATCTGGTTATCAGCAGTGATCATTCGTGTATTAAGAATTTGCAGATAAAGGAACCACTAGGTGGCAGTGATCACGGTGTACTGATGTGAGATTTACTTAAAGATATAATTACCATCAGGGCTAAAGGAAAGGGTTTTTGCTTCCGTAAAGGTGAGTACAGTGGTCTCAGAAAGTTTTTAAATTCTGTACAGTGGGATAAACTGACCATGTTACCAACAGTAAATTCTAAGTGGGAAGCATTCAAGGAATTAATCGTGGATGCTAATAAAAGTTTCATACCTATTAAGAAATATTGTTCAAGATTTAGGTCTAAATGGTTGTCAAATGAACTAATGAGACTCGTAACAGAGAATAAAAATGCATGGGATGCATATAAATTATCAAGCGATTCAGAAGTCTATGTCAGATATAAGCTAGTCTGTAATCAGGTTACAAAGGAGGTTAGGCAGGTGAAGGCAGATTACGATGAATCCTTGCCAAAAGATGCTAAGAAAAACAGCAAGAATTTCTTTACTTATATAACCTCTAAAAGGAAGGGGATGAATCTGATTGGTCCACTTGACATCGATGGTTCGACTTTTGATGATCCTGCTCAGATAGCAAACAAACTGAATGAGTATTTTGCATCTACATTCACACATGAGGAATTATTATGGTTTGAAAATGGCAGAAGGTTATCAAATTGTAGCAGGGTGTTTAATGATTTTGTAATAACTGAGAGCATAGTGAAGGAGAAATTGTTGTAGTTAAACATAAGAAAAGCACCTGGAGTGGATGGGATCTATCAAGTTATATTAAAGGAGGCGGCAAAGCAACTAAGCAAACCCTTAACCATAATTATGAGAGAATCCTCGGACTCAGGGAAGGTTCCCACGTACTGGAGAAGTGCAAATGTATTCCCAATTCACAAAGGGGGATCGAAGGGTGACACGAGTAATTACAGACCAGTTAGTTTAACTTCTGTTCCGGGTAAAATAATGGAGTCACTGGTTAAAGATGCATTGCAGGATCATCTAGACAAGACTGCAGCAATAATTCAAACACAGCATGGGTTTGTTAAGGGAAAGTCTTGTCTGAGAAATTTGATAGCATATTATGACGTGGTTAGAAAGGAACTGGATGCAAAAAATAATTTTGATATCATATATTTGGATTTCAGGCAAGCTTTTGACACTTGCGCATGTAAGACTGTTGTACAAATTGGAGCAGAATGGTATTAAGGGTAAGTTGCTACAATGGATAAAAGGATGGTTAAGTGGGAGATGGATAAAATGGATGGTTAGGTACTTAGTAAACATGAATTATAGATCACCAGAAAATTAAAAAGATACCGTACACCTTTTTATAATGAAATAAACATATAAATTAAAAACATAATAAGTTTAAGTAACTTAAACCCAAATTACGTGGCACCCCTGGAATGTTGTTGCGGCATCCAAAGGTGCCTCGGCACCCCGGTTGAAAACCACTGCAGTAGAGAATAAGTTCTTACATAAGGAATTCAAAAGGTGGACAGAGAAGGTATGTGGAAAGGCGAAGGACTAGACAGATGACGAGAAGAGAAATTGACGGAATTTGTGGCGGAAGGGGGGGATGAAAGAATATTATCGAATGTATGTGAGCTTTAGTTTAATTTACTAGACTATGTTATCGTGTTCAATGGAATACGGTATAGAGAAGAGTTTCATGGTTTAAGCTAAGAGCGAAAGCTGCACTTGATGAAACTTGTAGAAAGTTTATATAGTTATTGTTTTTATATAGTCAAATAGGGACACATAAAAAGTTGACAAATCTTACGCTCAATTATTTGTAATTAATGACTTTTTTTTTGTACAATGTTTTTTAATTTGCCATTTTTTGTTTATGACTAGGAGATTTTATTTCAGTTATTTAGGCACGTCAAATAATCAAGGCATGGAAAATCGCCAACATCTTTAAATCAAATATTTTTCTGCAATAAACCTTCCATCTCATTCGTTAGGATTTTTATATATAGAAGGACATATGAAGATTTTAGTGTATTACAAAACGTATTTCAACATTATACGACTTATTAAGCCCTACAGTAATTTTATCGTCATCATTACCGATTCTGTATACATTTATTAATTAAAGCGATCCCGGCCAACCTCTGGCAACCCCGGTGTCAGTTACACATATTTTAGCAGTACTTTAATATATATTCTCAGTTTTTTTCATATGTATATGTTTTGGTCATGGCAGTTTTCCCCTTCCTGTACTTGGGCAAACAGCACTCTCCTGTTTACAGGAAGGGAAAAACTGCCATGACCAAAACAGATACATATGAAAAAACTGAGAATAATCAAATTACATAAAAAATAAATATACATATAATTAAATTTCAGACAAAGTCCAAACTTCATCGTAAAGAGCTACATCTGTTGGAAAGCCAGCAGCACAAGGAGCTGCCGAGAACAGAAATGCCAGCACAAGGAGCTGGAGGCGCAGTGGATATAGCAGGCTCATGCCTCCGCCAAAAGCCTTTCAGAACGATTCCACAGAGCTTTAGGTAATCCGGCACTACACCATACCGCATTACCGATCCAAGTCTTCTAGATGCAGAAGAGTCTTCCGCCTAAGAAATATAATAATTTATTTATCCCTATTTTATGTTACACTTTTCTGAGAGATAACAGCAAAAAGGGAGGGAGAACACATAAGCGAATGGCTTTTTAGGGGGTGTTCCCTTAAAAAATGATGAATATACAAATATACAGTTGAAAAATGTACAGTTCTGAAATTGTACAGATAATGTTAAACAGGAAAGATATAAATAACTTGGAGTGTTTTGTACATTTCTTTACAGAAAACTTTGAAAAGCATCACTGCTTATAATATCATTGTGAACATTTTTGCAATTAAATGAGGAGAGAAAAAAATGATGAGATACACGCACAGAAATTTACAAACTATTTGCCAACTGCTTCCTTTAACATTTGTACATTATTTCCATGTTGGTGTTTTTAAAATCCGGGAGTTGAGTGGAAGGTAATTTGAATCAGCGATCTCTGGTGATGTGTTCAATTAGTAGTTTCTTGAATTGATTTAGTGAAGTGACATTTTTGATTTTTGCAGGAAGTTTGTTCCAGATTTTAGCACCTCTGTATTTTATACTTTTCTGACCTATGGCTTTTCTGAAAAGCGGAATCTTCAGGTTGGCTTCATTTCTTAGATTGTATGATATTTCTTCTTCGTCTGTGGTTATGAAAAAGGATCTGAAGAGAAGGGGAAAATTCTTCTGTCTTCGTAGCATTGTACACAAGAATCGCCTCTCGGCTTTCTGCAATAGCTGGTAGATGCGTAGGAGTCTCACTTCCTACGCATCTACCAGCTATTGCGTAGGAGTCTCACTTCCTTGTATCTCGAACTAACCGATTCGTTCCATGGAAGGCCCAAAATTGAACGAACGCATCGATTGAGAATGGAGTTGATTCTCGCAAGGTTTTCTTGGCTGGTAGTACCCCATGAGATGATTCCATAGGTGAGGTACGGCTGAATTAAAGAGAGGAATACTTGTCTAAGAAGAGAAGGAGGCAGAGGCTTTGGCGAGTATTCCCGCTAGTGACGCAGTTTTCTTTCGTAGGGTTATCATTTGTTTTGCCCAACTTAGCTTATCATCCAGCCAGCTTCCGAGAAACTTGGTTTCATTCACCTTTTCAAGTTGTTTTTCTTTGTATGTTACGTCTAAATCAATATTTAGTGGCTTGTTTTTAGTTCTAAACACCATATATTTTGATTTTTCTGGATTCAGTATAAGCTGATTCTTTTGAAGCCAACTATGCATCACAGAAAGCAAGGCAGAGATTTTGAGTTGAAGCTCGTTAGGGTCTTTGTGATTAGGATGGAAATATCATCGGCATACCCTACTAGGTGAGATGGAAGAAGAGAGAGAAATTCATCGATGTAAAGAACAAATAGGATAGGTAATCTAGCAGTTGGAAAGACAAGAAGTTCTGTTTATCAACTAGAATCGTCTCGCAGCCTTCTGCATAAGTTTGAGATTACTCACCCGAGATACCAATTCAATTCATAGATCGCTGTACTCCTCACAGTTGTACATAATATGTTACCATGATTCCCTTTCGCCACAATAGCAACTAGATCTTTCAGTAATTCTTAAATCGTGTAACTTTGCATTAATCGAACCATGACCAGTCAATAAGAATATAGCTTGTAAGTTTGGTGCAAACCATTTGAACTTTATCGATTGCTGCATTTAGCCGACCGGGCTAGCCGAGTGGGTAAAGTACCTGCCCGGCAACCCAAAGGTCGCGGGTTCGATTCCCGCCTCGGGCTTGGATCAAAGTACTGCAAAAACCTTGGGAGGTGCAATATGGCCACAGAAGCCGATGCGCCAACAACTACCAAATCAAAAAAAAAAAAAAAAAAAAAAAAGATTGCTGCATTTGTTATATCTGGGAAAAATTTTCCTGTAATCCTCCCTTTATTACAAACACTTCAACGCTCCTGTAAGAGCGTTCCAGATTCTTGCCTTTTCCTTCCTGGGATCTGCCAAGATGTCCACCTCTATATTCAGAAAAGAACAGGGAATGCTACGGCGGACGAAGTAAGCCAACGCACAGTACACCAAATGCAGATCAATAGGCAACTTACCAGTCGCAACCTGCAAAGCTGGTTGACACAGTTCTGCATGTCATGCAAATCCTAAGGAGCATTACTCTTTGAATGGAACTGAACTTTCTAGTAAATACTTTTCCACTTACTCACCCAAACCAAATTGGTGCATCGTACGTTACCATGGGGATAAATAACACTCATATAGCAAGTTTACTTACCTTTTATTCCCCAGCCAGCCCTAGTGATTCGAGTAATCATCCCAATAAATTTCCTTACCTTTTCTGATAACTATGTAACATGTGAGTTGAAAGTCAAAGATTCATCAAGCATAACGCCTAGACTAAGGCGCATTTAGGGCTGGAGCCTCAAGCTGCGAACAAATTTAGACTATGTATATAAAGTGCTTAGCATCATAATACAGAGAATAAGTAACACTAGTCTTCTCCTTAGGTGAAGCGTTACTTATTCGAAGTAGTGCAATATCATGGCAACTCGTTGTGAAGGCATTCACAATATGAGATATAACCTAAAACGATGCCACCTTAAAAATTTTCTGTTTATTCAGGAATGGCTGTGTATTATGATGCTAAGCACTTTATATACATAACGCCTAGATATTTTAATTGCCTTGCCGATTTTAGGCTCGACCCATTTATTCTCACAACTGGGGGTATTCTACCCGAAAAATTACCCTTGAAGACAATTGTCCTTGTTTTGGTTCCTGATAGTCAGTTTATGTAACCTACACCAATTATTAAGTTCGAGCAAAACTTGCTGTGACCTGGTTTCTAGTTGGATCCGTGAATTTCCTTCAGTAAGCAGCACAAGATCATCAGCATACGCCATCATCTCTGTATGCTCGAAGTCCCCACACAACCAGTCCTCCAAAACTCGGTTCCACATTAGCGGTCCAAAAATCGATCATTGTGAGCATCCCCTGGTCACCTCTCTTACAATGGAACCAACCGACGACTTAACAGTCACTGTACGGTGCGTGAAGTAGCCCTTTGCCACCCGAAAGATCTTAGTTGAACAGCCTGCAAGTCGCAACATCATAAGAACGCTGTTCCATTGAATGGAGTCAAAAACTCCCTCAAATTCAATAAAGATTCCAAGGACATACTGTTCGAGCCCAATATATAGTTCCACGATGCCCGAAGCGCATCTTCTGTTTCACGACTTAGAGTAAACCCATATTGTTTGCACGGCCAATGTAAGTTTTTTTCAGTATAATCAGTAATCCGTCTCGCCAGCATTCTTTCAATCACCTTTCCTAATCCAGTGAGGAGGGCAATATACCGTTTCTATATACACGTATATGTATGTATATATAATCCCGTGGATGGTGGCACCCAGGCTTACGCCTATCTTCACCTGTATCCGATTATAAGGGGGGGGGATCTTTCTTTTATATAAAAAGCTTGAGATTCCCCCAAGTGCCCATCCCAGGCAACAGGAGCCTGGCCCAGCTCCACTATCAATGTCTGTGCATTAACAGCACCAAAAATCCCACACCTGCCAGTGAAGTGCAAGACTAGTAATTGCCAGAAAATCCCGCTCTCAGGTAGCCCACATCTGAGAGCCCGCAAAAAAAAAAAAAAAAAAAAAACCACAGAATTGCTGCATTCAATTCCTGTACTTACAACTCTCAGCTCAGCACAAAAAAAAAAAAAAAAATAAATAAATAAATACTGCAGACAGCTCCGATGAGGGGGGGAAAAACGCGTTTCTATATACATAGTGGCATAGTATTTAGGGGTATGCGCCACCTGTGGTTTCCCACATCTGCACTGTGTGATGGAATGCAGAACTACTGCATAAGCCAGAAAAAAGTTTAGTGTCTGGTTTATTCAGTATTGTGTTATGTTCTGTTGTTTTGTCTTTGGCTACTTGGACGCAGGGCCCCTAGTGGAACCCTACGTTGCCCGCCGCCGCCGCCGCCACCACCACCACTGGGAGGTGAGCCAGGCTGCCTTCATACTCTGGCTGATCTCTGCCAGGGTCGCCTGAGCTTTCTGGACGGAGACCAAACAAAGAAAAAAAAAAAGGGAAGAGAGTGGGGGAAGGTAGTAGAAGTGGTGGAGTCAAAGTAGGCAAAAGGAGGAGGATGAGGAAAGAAGGTATCCTCCAGCGGAAAGAAGAGGTGGGAAGGGAGAAGTAGGAATCACCCCTGGTCTGGGAGCTCACCGAAGGCCAGGGAAAGGAAGACAGCTTGCAGAACAAGGGCGGTCTGCAAAGTGGGACGGTGCAACGGGAAGTGTCTGAGTTTGATATATATCAGTTCAGTGCCGTCATTCCAACATGGAAGATGTCCAGTTAGGTGTTCATTCAGTTCTGATAGTGGCCGGTGATGAGGGAAGAGCAGGTACGAGGAGAGATCATAGCGGTTTCAGGAACGTCTGGTGTGGGATCAGACGTGGAGAGATGAAACCAACGCCATTTTCGGACTGAGTGTGGTTAAATTTATATCCAGTAACAGTTGATTACGTAGGTCCAGGTATATGTTACACGAGTGCATTACGTGGTGCCAGTCCTCCAGTTCTCCACAAACCCAATGGGCATCGTTTACAAGCCCAAAGTCCTAAAGTCGCTTTTTGAATGACCCATATCCTGTCAGAAGAAAGGTAGCGTGTAAATCTGGGAAGAACCAGCCAAGTCTTTGTTTGTTGAGGTAGGAGACACTAGGTAGAAATAGCTTGGTAGTACTGCCTTTGGTGGAATCATCCCAACGGATTTGCCGTTTCGATATACAGTATTTGTGTATCCCAGTGATATACAGTATTAGTGTTCTATACACAGTATTTGTGTATCCCAGTGTAATTATATAAGTGTAATTCTTATTACAATCCGTTTTTAGTACTGTTATAGGTTTCATACTGAAAGAACAGCCGCCAAGCTACGAAGATGTACATTGATATCTGACTTGATAGATTAAAAGGTGAATATGAAAAGCAATAATAGGCCGATTACAAGAATGACATCTGAATTATTTTTACAGATCACATTTAACATTCTTTCATAACTTAAAATGATGACATGGTCTTTTACAATATTTACTGATTACTTGATTTTTGTTTTTTGTTGTTCATTATTTTTATAGTTTTCGGTAATGTACACTTCTTGGAGGGAGACTTCCTGTTCCTGGTTATATTCCTCGGTATTCTAAAACTCTGAATGAGCAGGTATGTCTCAGTGTAACCTTTGCATAACGTTCCTCACAAATTGATGTAACAATCCAAGTCCCCAGCTAATTTATAATTATTAGGAGACATGAAATCTTACAGCAAGTACAAATTCGTCTGCAATTAGGTCATTAAACTGAGTTAAGCAATTTAAGGCATGAGCAGTCCTTCGCTAAAAAAACAAAGAAAAGTAGCAAGAAATTTTTGCTTATTTTAACCCTAGAAGGAAAGGGATAAACAACGTTGGTCCACCAGATATGAATGGCATAACTATTGATGATCCTGTTCAGATTGCTGACAAACTAAATAAATAATTTGCCGCTACATTCACGCGTGAAGTTTTTGGTGATGAGAACACCGCAAGTATATAAGTATATCAAGTTATAACTGGGAGCTAAATAATTTTGTTATAACTGAGAAGAAAGTGGGATTGAAATTTGAAGCTAAAAGTAAACAAGTTAGTTATTGTACCCAGTGCGTTACATTTCAGCCACATTCGATATTTTTCCTTAAATTTGGTGATTTTTTTTGTGATTAATTGAAGTGCAAAGTAAATATAATTATCTCCTTATCAGTTAATTAAGGTTATAACTGGTTTAGCACTTAGTAACAAATCTTTATTGCAACACAGATATATTGATGTACATAGTAGTGCAGTTGCAACTGCCCATCACGGCACAGTGGCCAGGGGTTAACAATGTAATGTAAAGACAAAGTTGCTTGAATAAACAAAAAAAAAAATAAATAAATAAATAAAATAAGAATAATAAATAAATAAGAGAGTACAATAATAATGAATAAGTTCAAAAGGTTTTAGAAAAATGGAGAAATGAATTGGGTATACTAAACAATAAGTGAGTATACAAAACATTAGTCACAAAATACATAACGTAAGAATATACTGTACATTGAATAGCATAATTATATGCTGTACATTGAATTGAGTTAGAGAATACATTGATCTATTTTTTTTTATTTTTTTTAGGAGCATTAGCAACTAAGGCCATATTGCTCCGGGGATATGCGGTGGTCATTCCCTGACCTTTCTGCATCCTTCGTATTTGGTGGGCACGGACTCGAACCTCGGTCTAATCAAGAAGCGTGTGCTACGCACTGCTGCTCCTGCCCCCCTGGCTATGGAGGCGCCTAATACATTGATAGGAACTCAAGTTATAATAGTGGTGGCTTTGGCCACCCACTATGGAGTATCCTTTTTCTGTACTGTCGATCCTGACTAAACTTGTTGAAGTCTACATCTAGATCTTGGACGCATGATAACCTGCTGAGGAAGGAACCGGTCCCCGACAGGTGAAGGCGTGTTCGAAGAGGGAACAGTTGCGTATTTGCTCGCAAATGCGCCACCGGGATCTTCCATGCACAGTTATTCCAGAAGAGGTAGAGGAGATGAGACCAGTCATGAGTTTGACTCTGATGACGATTCTTCTTTCATCAATGAGCCGCTTGAGCCTTGGGATGTCGAATGTGTTGGCCATAGCGGTGGTTCGGAGCTGGGGAGGTAGGCTGAGCTTTTGGCAATCCCATTTGAGGAGCCAATACTCGGAGGAGAACACTGGTTTGGTGGTAGAGGGAGATACTGATGCCCAGATCTCTGCAGCTATGTGGAGGATAAACAATTGTTGAAATGTATTTGACAGTGGTGGATTTGTCTGTTAATGTTGAAGATGCTGCTTGCATAACCATCTTAGTCTAGCGGCTTTTGTAAGAAGCAGGTCTATATGTTGACAGAATAAAAGCTTTGGGTGGAATCTGATCCCTAGGTCAATGTTGATTTTGAACAAGCGGGATGGAAGCTTCATTGAGGGCTGCATAAATTTTAGTTGGTTTTTGTTTTAGCGAGAAAACAATGATTTCTGATTTCCATGGATTGATACTTATACCAAATTGCTTGAGATAGGCAGATATTGCTAAGAGCGTGGATGTTAGCTCTTCTGAGATTTGTTGAGGGTGTTGGTTTGCCTTAATTTGCCTGAGTATCTTTAAGTCGTCTGCATATATTAGGGTATTCGGCTCTCGGATTACCAGTGGAGCAATGAGGGAAGTGAAGAGGATGCCGGATATTACTGCCCCTTTCGGGAATCCGACCGAGATTATTTTGCAGTATTGGGAGTTATGTACAGACAGTTTTACTATGCGGTTATGCAGCAAAGATGCGAGGAAAACTAAGATGTCACCACCTATTAGATAGCGATTCTCTAGTAGCGTTAGGAGAGATGGGATGTGCACGGCATCGAATGCTGTGCACATCCCATCTCTCCTAAAGATGGTAGTTTTGTTCTCTAAACCTAGTTCTGCAGTTTAATTACAACTGTGTAATATTATTTATTACTCTATTACCAGTATACTCTTTTAAGTCTCTTTTCTCTCTCTCTGTCAAAAGTCAACAATACTGCATTAAAACTACATTTCATCTATGAATTAGACGGTATGAAATTTTTATAGACTTTTTTTATATTGTGGCCGAATCAGTCGGTGTCATACGGTTACAAGGTTGTTTTCATTCCAAAAATGGGGCGTTTCATACGCATAAAAAGGAAACTGACCATAGATTAGAATACACCAATGCTCATCCCCTTAATTGCCTTGGCGCCAGAATCAAACAATGCGTACATTTTTTGTAATGAAATTGTTACTTTCACTGATTAATATGTTGGGGAACGACAGTTTATTAATCTTTTCATCAATGTGAAATCTGTATTAATTTGATCTGGTCTAAATGGCAGAGATTCTGAGATTTAGAATGTTTTCCATCGACAAATCAAGAAAACTAATTAATTTGTATATATTTGATTTGTACGGGGGACAGTCAGTATGTATTTACCCTCACGTGGAAATATTTGAGTTATGGATTTGAAACTTGGATGGCAATTTCGTCCTTCTTTATGTAGATACTTTATAGAGCTACACATTTTTTCTATCTGTGGATAAACTTTTTCAGGCCTTTTCAGTAGACTCTTCACTTTGAGCAGAAAACCAGTCTTCTACTTCATTAATTAACCTCCTCATCAGTTTGAAATCTGCGGCCCCTTTAATGGTTTCATCATTTTAGGAAGTCTGAAGGTGAGAGGGTAGGAGAATAAGGTAGGTGCTTCATATTTTCTGCGTCACATCTGATTGCAAAGTCAACCCACATCTTTTCAAGCTTGTGCAATTTCTGCATGAAAATATGAACTAATTGAAATAGTGAATTCTTCCCATTCTTTGACTTCCTTGTCTGGGTAATATTGATCACTGAACTCAAAGTATTTGCTTTCCAAAGAATCTTCTGTTAATTTTACTTTTGTTTCATGATTTTTTCTCGATGCAGTAAAGTTGTTGTTGTTTTTTTTTTTTTTTTTTTTTTGGTAAAAGGTGTATGTATGTATTTATTTTTGATACGGTTATATCTCTGATTCTTTAAGATTCTCTATGTCAGCAAAGCCAGTTCGCTACTTATAACTTGTTTGGAGAAGTCTCAATTGAAATCCTTCGAGACTGGAGGAATCCTTAAACTACGTCAATCGAGAATGTAGTGGCTGATCTAAGGCGGAGAGAGCAGGGTCGTACCCATGATAGTTATTCAAAGGTTTTTGGGCTTGCAAATACATGATTAAAACACACACACACACGTGCGGGAACGAACATGCCAATCACACTATGGCTGAATTAGTCGATGTGCAAAACTCTCCCACAACAATAACAACAGATATCATTGTGGTACCCAAATAAATGATGACGATGCTTTGTAATGTTTCTTTAATGATTAGTGTGCTTGAACCAGATATGATAAAGCTGGCACTACACTTGAGTTATACACGAAAGCCGGTTTCGCTGGGGTTTCTATGATCTGGATATATTAATAGTTAATTTGGTAGCAACCTCTTGGATATTATTATTATTATAATATTTATTATATTATATTATATTATACTATTTGCGTAATAAAATGTATTTACCTCTAAATTAGATGACGCCTCACCAAATATGCAAATAAAACAATCAAAAATAATCGTTGAAGCTACCAGGCGTTTTATACCAACTAAGAGATACTGTTCAAGGTTTAGCCCTAAATGGATGTTAGATGACCTGAGAAAACTAGTTGTAAAGAAGGAAAATGCATAGGATGCTTATAAATCATCAGGCTTTGGGTTAGACTTTTTTTGTGACGGGAGAAAAATAATATGTGCTCCAGATGGTAGGGTAAGCTCCTGTTTCGAGGATGGAGTTGTATGCTTCAAGCATGAGGTCGATGATATATATACACTGTATAATTTAATCATAAAAACAGGGAATCCATCCGGGCCAGTGGTAGACTTGTTGGGAAGAGACTGTTGATAACCTCAATAAGGCGTTCCATTGTAATGGCTATTTTATCCAGTGATGTTTGGTCACCTGGTTGATTAACTTGAATAAAGGGGGTCGGGGCAGGCAGGGGCTTAGTTTCGAGCGAGTTAGTCCATGCGAGGAATAGGTCAGTTGTCATTGGGAACTGTTGGTTCTTGTTGGTGTAGATTCTTTTCCCAAGTTTCATTCTATGTGCTATTCTCCGCATGCGTAGGAAGCTTGGCCGATGTTTTTAGATATAAACTGGTTTAAAATCAAGTCGAAAAGTAGGTTAGGCAAAGTAAGGCAGATTACAAGTCTCAAATAATGCAAAAAGTAGCAAAGATTTCTTTAATTTTGTAAACACTACAAGGAAGGAGATGAATCACATTGATACCCTAGATATGAGGCGTAACTATAATGATCCTACTCAGGTTTCTGAGAAATTGAATAGATATTTACATTTACACATGCGTAATTTTTAGGGATGGGTATGACGGGAGTATATCAAATTAGAGGGAGAAATTATTTTGTAACTGAAAGGATAGAGAAAGAGAAATTGTTGAAGATAAATGTAAATAGACACTAAGGGTGGATAGCAACTGTCCAGTTTTATTAAGAGAGGCAGCAAAAGAAGTCAGCAAACCTTTAACCATAATTATGATCATCCTTGGATTCAAGGGAAGGTATACCCAGAGACTGGAGATGTCCGATTGTATTCCTAATTCAGAAAGGGGAATTAGAGGGTGAAGTGAGTAATTACATACCTGTTAGCTTTGACTTCTGTTCAGGCGAAATTAAGTCTTTGGTTAAAGAAGTAATGCAGGACCATCTAAAGAGAAATGCAGTTATACGCCAGTCCTATCATGGATTTTTTAAGGGCGATCTTGTTTGACCAATGTAATTGTATACTATGATGCAATAACAAAGGAAATGGATGCAAAAAATAATTTTTACATCATATACTTAGATTTCAGAAAAGCTTAAACTTTTGATACTGTTGCACATGAAAGACTGCTGCACAAATTTGAGCAGTGTGGAATTAAGGCCAAGTTTATTATTATTATTAATATCAATTTATTTCCGAAGAAATGTCCCTTTACAGCTATGCAGCTAGAGGACGCAAGTTACATATAGAAATTAAATAAATAATGATAGACAAATGCATTGTGTACAGAGTCCAGATACAGTACATGGCCTTATACAGTATATGGCCTGGTAAAGATATATAAACACAAAGCGTAGATGGAGCGGCATCTCCAAGAGACTCACATAAAATATGATGAGGGCATACATATCTGCATGAGTGGAAGACCTGTAGGTTTTTATCTTGCACAGCTTCTCAACGTCTATGGATAACCTATTAAGTATTTAGATCGAGTTAAGTGGAAACATATTGTCCAGGGAGGACATCGAACGCAGTTTAGATCTGTGTGGGGTTGCGTTGGTCTGGCATCTATTTCTATCTGAGGGTCTGGCGATTATATCCCAGACAGTAATAACAGTATGCTTCTGCAACGGGATCTGGAAAAGTTGGGCAGATGTGCTGAGACGTGGCAACTGAAGTTTAAAATTGACAAATGTAAAGTACTGCATATGAGTAGCAGTAATCCCAGAGTACCATACCAACTGGGTGGTGTTACACTCAGGGTAGTGGAGAATGAAGGAGACCAGGGGGTAATTGTGCAGTCAGATATGAAGTTTTCTGAGTAGCGAAGACAGGCTGCCAGAGTAGGTCATTGGGTTTTGTCAATGATATACAGGAATTATGCGAGCAGGGATAAGGAGGATATTATTCCCTTGTATAAGGCAATGGTCAGGCCACACCTTGAGTACTGCGTACAGGTCTGGAAGCCTCATTTTAGGAAGGATGTGAAGTTGCTAGAACAAGTACAGAGAAGGGCAACAAGACTGTTGAGGGGAACAAAGGGATGTTCTTACGAAGAAAGGCTTAAGTTCTGCAAATTCCAGCTTCTGGAGACTAGGCACCTGTGAGACGATCTGATTGAAGTGCATAAGGCCTTGAATGGATTGAGCAGGCTCAATGCTGATAGGATTCTTCCTCTTGCTCATATTAAAAACCTGAGAAGGCATAAACTGAAATTGAAGGCAGTTGTCGAATAGATGTGGAAAATTTGTCTTTAGCTAACTGGTAGTTGATTGCTGGAACAAACTTCCATCTGTGGTTGTGGACATTGATAGTTTAAATAAATTGAAGGCAGAACTAGATAAGCGCATTTGAAATGAACGGATGGATGAAATGGGAAGTTTTTTTTTTTTTTTTTTGCTGATGCTGTATAAGCGTGCTTTCTTGCATTGCATTGTATGCCTGCTAATATCAGGTGAGTTCACTTTTCCGGATAGAAGCTGAGGGGAGGTAACAAGGTTCCTAGAGATGATATGATACCTCCAAGGAAGCATATTAAGATTGGTGATCAGAACAGATTTTGAGATTGTAGGTGAATTTAATGAAGAGGAAAGTGTACATTTGTTTGGAATTTGAACTTTTGATTATCTGCAATGAACGATTTTTGTGTCTTCAAAAGACTCTGAGGACTGCAGAAATTCTATGAGATTCATTCATAGTGACTGTTGCTTGCATCAAGTTGACTGTTGATGTATTTATTCTTATATATTTATTGATTTATTTATTCTTATGTATTTTATGATTTTCAATGTTGCCGTCTAATTTGTTGTAGGATGTCTGTATTAGTCACCCTCCTAGATAATGTCTGTACAGGGGTGTTAGATAAATAAACTGATAATAATAATAATAATAATAATAAATCTAGAATATTCGATAATATTCAAGAAAGACGTAGAATACTCCTATATGAGTCTAGGATATTATATACTTCTCGACAAAATTAACAGAACACGTAAAAAACGTGATTTAACTCGTGGAGCTTGCGATGAAGCGGGACAAAATTTGTATGGTAGTGTACCATAGAATAACAATGAAATGAGGAGACAGCAAGAAACTTCGGACAGGTATAAGAGACATTTATAGGGGTTGTATAAGAATGGGATGTATCAGATTACGAACCTGAGAGGGCATAAATTCAAATTGAGGAAAGTCAGTTGTAGAATAGATGTACGGAAATTTGCCTTTAGCCAGCGGGTGATTAATTGCTGGAACAAACTTCCATCTGTCATTGTGGAAGTTGATAGCTTAAATAGATTCAAGTCGGAACTGGACACACTTTTAGAGGGAATGGATGTGTGAAATTGGGTTTTTTTTTTTTTTTTTTTTTTTTTGGCTGATGCTGCATAACTCATACGCTTCCTTTCTTGCATCACTTGCCACTAATAATATTAAAAACACTTGTTTACCCTAAAACATCTGACTTGACTTTTGCATCTTTATGCTTGTTGCGAACTTTTATGCCTAGATGAGAACCCGTTCAAGTTACTGCTACACTCGCAGAAGTAATACTAACCAAGAATCGGGGTTCGAGCCCGTCACCACTAAATACGGAGGATGCGGAGGGGTCAGGGAATGACCACCGCATATTCCGGAGTAATATGGTCTTAGTTGCTAATGCTCCTAAAAAAAAACCAAACAACAACTAACCAAGAATTCTATTAGAGGGTCTTATTAGGGTGCATTGTCTTCGATGTAATAAATAATTCATTGCTGGCTATTGAAAAATTTAAATAGGTTTAGAAAATAATAATGCTCTGTGTTATGTTTTACCTTCCCCCTTCTAGAGACGGTATCGTCCTTCCAGTGAGTGACAGCACTTGGACTTAGGCTCTTTAGCAACGACTACATTTTTCTACACAGTCAACTAAAGTAACTAATATCGTTTAGAAGTGAAACTTCTTTAGGCACTTTTCAGATGGGAGTAACTTGCGTTCGTGAATTGACAAAAATCGCAACGAAAATGCGACTCAGCAAACTAAACCATAAATAAACGCATTATAGGTGCTCTGAACAGCTAACTATCATACTAGGCTAAATGCATCGGTTCTCATCCCATCACCGAAGTTAGGCCCGGTTAGTACTTGAGAGGCGACCACCTGGGTATAGTTGGCTTTTTTTACAGATGCCATGTTTTCTCTAAAATATTTTTATAGTGAAATTGCTGCTTAATACCACGTAAACATAAACTCTTAATGGGGCAGTTATTGCAATGTATAGCTGTAAATAAATAAATTATTAATAGATTGATTGCTGATGCAGCAAAAATGAAAAAAACTTTGATATTCACAAACGAACTTCGCATTATCGTAAATTATGATGCTAATGGAATTTCTTTGGAGAATTGAATGAAGCAGTCAGTACCATATATTAATACCGCCTTTTAAATTAATCTAAGACAAATTTAAATTGCCAAATGGAGAGCGGAATAATTACGAAACGTTTAGATCTAGTGAAAATGCCACAATTAATGATTGCATTGCCATTTATGGTAATGATTGAAAGAGTGAAGTATGTCAAACGCACAACCTGATGGTCGCCAACACATTTTATCAAATGATAAACCTACACGTTCACTAAGGTAGAGTATAAAAATGTTTGAAATTGATATTCGATTAAATCTGTGTTACAGAAAACAGAGATACAGTCATTACAGATTGAGAAATAATGGTAACTCTATTAATTAATATGTGGTTGTGTGATTTTCTTCGTTTTCTCAAGGGTAAGAGGAGACTGATTCCTCTTGAAATGAAACTTCTTTAAGTGCGCCCCGGGCAGTTTTCACATGGGAGTAACCCGCGTCCGTGGTTTGACAAAAATCGCAACGAAAATGCGACACGAAATGATTCATCGTCTACCACCATTGTACCAGGCACAAGCAACGCGGCGCCGTAGCATCGACGCATGACGCAATCAGTACTGCTACAGCGCTGCCACGGTGTAACTCTCACACGTGTCACATTTACTTTTTAAATCGCTATATCCCAGCTTCTAGCAGTCCGATTTTAAAAATTTAAAAACCATTATATTTCTTTCGTCATTCTCTACCGAATTTCATAAAAAATGACAGGAAAAAAAATTTACAATTGAGCATGCTAAAGACGAATAGTGAGCGTTGTAAGGCGTATAGAGCACGTATACGTGCAATGCGACCACCGAAACCACCTTCATTGAGTACAAAGGAGAGATCTGTAAAAAACTTTATAATAAATTTATAAAACAATTGTAAAATATTAAACTGCTGTAACATTGAAATAATAAACGTTTCAAAAGATTCTAAAGAAGTTTCACTTAACTTCCACTATGCGTGCTCAGCACACATTCAGTTTTTTTTAAAAACCATTTACTTTAGGTTAACTACGTGAACAATGTAGTCGTGTATATGTAGTCCAAGTTTGTTTGTTTGTTTGTTTGTTATTTGGTTTTTAGGAGCATTAGCAACTAAGGCCATATTGCTCCGGGAGATGCGGTGGTCATTTCCTGACCTTTCCGCATCTTCCGTATTTGGTGGTGACGGGCTCGAACCCCGGTCTAATCAAGAAGCGTGTGCTACGCACCGCTGCTCCTTCCCACCTGGCTACGGAGGCGCCCTGTAGTCCAAGTGCTGTCACGGAAGGGAAAAGAGCATTCCCAGACGGTCGACCGTAAAATATAACGCAGAGTGCATGGTCTCATGCACCCTGTGTTATGAAAACATCTTAAGTTGACGCAGATACCTTACTTTTTATTTCTAATTCTCTAGGATTTCTAGAAGATTAATTTGCCTGTATGTGTAGCCACGAGTTACCTCATAAACATCTGGCCAATAAGCAAAAAAGAGTGTTCATCACTTCTAGATGGTTATGATACTGTAATTAATGTTTTTTTTTGTTTTCTTTTAATATAATACCGTATTAGGGAATTATGATTATTTCAGCGATTTATGTACTTTAATAAATTTAATTTTAATTTTGTTAGTTACTATGATTTTCTTGGTTGAAATTCAATAGAAATATACCCCAGCTATTCTTTTTAAGTAAAAAGAATTTGTTTAAATATACTGAAAAAATACAGTAGAACCCGGATAAGAAGTTTTCCAAGGCACTGGAGGTTTAGAACTTCTTATGCGGGAAAACTTCTTAGAAGGGAAAGTGATCTAAGGATATGAAATATTAACTACACTAATAAAAATGAAAAGATACACATACATAAGTTCAAGATGATTTTTAAGTACTATTTTAGAATTTATAAATATTTTAATCTGCCTATGGGAAACATTTTTAAACTTAGCATTTCTAATTGCTTAACATTCTGCTATTGGTAAACTCCTTTCCAAGATGGAAGAATGAGCTCCTTTCGAGTTTCAACACACCTTAAAAGGTCAAAATTACAGTAAGACAGAGCAACAATCTGTTAAGTAATTCAGAATTCTTCACAACCATCAGAACGTAACTCTTAACGTGGTCTACGTATCCAATTATGGATATCGATGAAAACAATCGCAATATGCCACTTCCATTATAACAAAATGTTTATACTGAATATATGGTATATATTCGGTTTATACTCCGGGACGACCAAACGGTCAGAGGAGTTCACAAGATAGACAAATTACAAGAAACAGCACCGTATTCAGCAGTCACAGGCTTGAACCCCGGTCACTCAAGGCATGTGTACTTATGCACCCGCGCGCCTGATCACTAGGCTACGGCTTTAGCGCTGAAGCCTCAGATTACGGAAAATTCACTAATCGAACAAGTTAGTGCCAAGCATCTCCAACTTGTTATTTGGTTTTTTTTTTTAGGAGCATTAGCAACTAAGGCCATATTGCTCCGGGATATGCGGTGGTCATTCCCTGACCTTTCCGCATTCGGTGGTGACGGGCTCGAACCCCGGTCTAATCAAGAAGCGTGTGCTATGCACTGCTGCTCCTTCCCACCTGGCTACAGAGGCGCCTAGTGCCAAGCATCATTTTAGTTCGTAGTAAACCACCGAAGTAGATGAAATGGCATCGTTTCTGTTATATCTCATATTGTGAATGCCGTCGCAACGAGTTTCCCTGATATTGTGAACTACCTTGAATAGGCAACGCTTCGCCAATGGATTCTCGGCAGATACCACCACCCAGGGGTCTTGGTAGTATCTACCGAGAATCCATTATCGAAGCGTTGCTTATTCGAGGTAGTGCAATGTTCAGGGCAACTCGTTGTGAAGGCATTCATAATACGAGATATAACAAAAACGATGCCATTTCACCTACTTCGGTGGTTTACTATGAACTAAAATGATGCTTGGCACTAACTTGTTCGATTACCAAATGTTTATATTGTTTAATAGTTTTTAATATTAAAAATAAATAATTTCTATATTTCAAAAAAAAACGTATTAAGTGGGAAAACGTCATTATAATAATACACCGTGTATTCTTTATCACGAACTTTTTATGCAGGAAAACTTTTTACCTGGGAAAACAATACATTTACTACTAGAGATGAAACTGGGACGTAAGAAACGCTAGTACAGCGGAAAATTTCTTATGCGGGAATTTCTTACCCGGGTTCTACTGTAATTTATCATTTCATCTTTTATATCAAGGATAATTTTCCTTATATAGTTCGAAACTGCCATCTTCTTTTCGCTTTTTCTCAACAGAAACTTTTCTAGTTATTTCATCACCTTGAGCTACACTTCTAGCAAAACGTTATTTGCCAGTGGAGGTTATACTACTAATAAATGAAGCTGTTTGTTTGTAGCAACTTTGTAGAGTTCAATGTACAGTACATATTATTTTCTCTAAGAAATGGACAGTAAATGGATGGCCATTGCACAAAACAGAAGGAACTGGAAAGTTGCTGGAGAGGCCATCCTGCAGTGGATTGAAAAAGGCTGATATTGATAACATACCGTTTCATGCCAGTAAGCGCAAAACAGATAATTATAAAAATTCCTTATTAGAAACTTGTAAATTTGTTTTCGAGTTGTGTAGAACTTGACAACTCACAGAGGAGGATCGAAAGCGAAAATTCCAGTCTGTTTGTAGTGGCATCACATAACCCACCAGAGACTTAAATGCAGCGTTAGAAAACGTGACTGCAATAGAACTCTAAGCAGGTAGGCCTTTTGTTTTTGATGTTAGTCCTGTTTCTTTCTTTTTTTTTTCCGCCATGACACTACCTTGCATCCTTCTATTGATCGGTATCTTTTATTTGTTCAAACATTACAGTTGAGAAGGACTTCATTCTGAGATCGCAGTACTGCCTTATGAATACCATTAGCTCAAAGTTCTTTTATCAGTCTTCACGGTGTCGGATGGGATTAGGTCGTTTTAATTTATCCCAAAGGTAGTTCAAGACACCGTGTTCCTTGTATTACGTCTGTAAGTTATATTCATTCTAAAGGTTGGTTAGTCTGTTTCATGGGATTTGTTGTTGTTGTTATTTTTGTTTTTAGGAGCATTAGCAACTAAGGCCATATTGCTCCGGGGATATGCGGTGGTCATTCCCTGACCTTTCCGCATCCTCCGTATTTGGTGGTCACCGGCTCGAACCCCGGTCTAATCAAGAAGCGTGTGCAACGCACTGCTGCTCCTGGCTACTGAGGCGCCTTCATGGGATATGGAAGTGGATTTTCCTGATGTGTGTGAAAAATTGTAAACTAGGCTCTGTTTATACTGGTTGGTATATGCTAGTTGAAGGAAGGAACGTATGAAAAAAAAATAGTTTGTTCAAGCAACAGGCATTAAAACATGCGCACTTACACCGCGTCAGGATATTTTAAAAATTAAACTGAAAAAAAAAAAAAAAAAAAAGTAACACTGGACAACAAATCGTATTTTTGATTTTTTTTCTCTCCATAAAATGTGGTATATTCCATGAATTTTAATGAACTGAATCCAAATTTGAAGTCAGATATTGCCTATCGCCCATAGATTTAGGGAAGAATATATGTTATTCCTGAAATTTTAACAAATGTTACAATAAACGGCATACGCGACTTTACTAGATGTAATCATCATCAGCCATTTTGCCGGGTGGGTAAAGTGCCTGCCTGGCAACCCAAAGGTCGCGGGTTAGAATCCCGCCTCGGGGTTGGATATCACGATGATGCCGCACTATCCAGTTGGATCTCACGGCCGCGATACACGAAGGAAGCAGGAAAAAACTGGTTCCTTCGTGTATTGATCACATCATACGATTAAAAAAAAAATCAGCCATTTTCAATCCACTGCATGATGATCTCTCCAGCAACTTTCCAGTTCTTTCTGTTTTGTGCAATGGCCATCCATTTACTGTCCATGAACCCTTGAATTTCATCTGTCCCTCTCCGTTGTTGTCTTCCAGGTATGTAATAACACTAACTTACACACTTTTAAGTCCGATTGGCTGTCTGACATGAAGGGAGCAAGTGGGGTAGAAAAGTGCATAAATTTCTGAAAATTGACAGCTGCAGCAAGATCTAGAAAACTCTTGACTCCAGAATCTCTCAATCAGCAGTCGATTAATGTCTTAGTACTTGCAAACTAAAATATGAAATATCTTGCGAACTTGAGGGTGCTAGGAAAGATGTTAGTCGTGTATGTAGTGTATTACATTTTAGGCTTTAAATTTAAATTTTTTAATTTAATTAATTTGTTTCTTTTTTCTGTTATTAATCGAAGTAAAAAGTAAATATCTTGTTACTAACTAATTAATTCATGATATGTAAAAGCAATTGTTTTCACTTCATTGCAACAAACATAATATACTGTGATTAGCTGCAATGTAACAACAAAAATTTAGAAAAAAAATTTCTAGAAATTTCTGTTGATTCCAGTTTTTAATTTCTCGTCTTAATAGTGTCAACTGTAAAGATCACAAGCCATTTTCAAATACTCACCTTTTTAATCCTTGTACATTTAAAAAAAAAAATTACAAGGATTAAAAAGGTGAGTATTTGAAAAATTAAAAAAAATTTTTTTTTTTGTTTATGTGTATGCTTTTTACACTTTGGCTTGTGATTTACATCAGATTTTACAGAAATTAGAAGGTAACGAAAACAAAATTATACATTTTTTTTCGTTACCTTCTATCACTTTCTACCTTCCTCACTTGTTTTTCACTTTAATAAATAAATAAATTAATTAATTTAAAAATAATAATAACTAAATATATGTTTGCTAGGTGTTGGAACTAACTTCCGTCTGGTGTTGTGAAAGTGCATAGTTTGAATAACTTTAAGGAGGAATTAGACAAATTATTTGAGATGAATGGGAAGATGATCAGTAACCCCAACCCCGTTGCTATATAAAATTGTTTCCTTGCATCATTTGCATTTCCCACTAGTAACACTAAATGTAGGCTTTGAAATTTTAAATAATATAGTCAAATAATAGCGGTCCAGGACATGCTTAATTCGATTTTTTACTTCAAGCAAAAACAGAGAAAAACTGATAGGGGAAATTTTTTTTTCATGCTTTACACTTATCTTCCTTACTTCTATTTTACTCTAGTTGTTTTCAGAACGTGTTTTCAGTTACAATACTGTACTTTCTTACGAACAGAAATATAACTGTTATTATTCACTTGGATATCGAACTCGGAGTCTCAAGCTACCAGAATGGCCTTCCTGCCAATGTATTAATCACCATGGCAACACCCCTGTGTGTTCTCGAAACTACCTCTGCTTACCAGCTCAACCACTCTATTGTAACTATCGTGACCATAGGTCACTTACCTTGACCTATTTGAAACACGGTTTTTTTCAGCTGTAAGTTATGTATGCAGAATCCGAACAGAATCATTCCGGTCTGTCCCTCCCCCTCCACTGCAAAACGCGGTTGTTCTGAATGGGACAGAATGGCATTAGACGTAGCACCTACCTCAATAAAAATCACAAGCCCCCACTGTGAGTATAATATTTAACTTAAAAGTTTTGTTCCTCCTTTTAATAATATTCTTCACTATAATAATAGTTATGGTCGCATTCTGATACCTATTTTCTTGAAAATTTCCTGAAAAAACTCTTGGCCGAAGAGAAACATGATATACACTTGATATACGTAGTTTGTGCTTAAAGCCTTCACAATCTGTATATTATAAATATATTTCTTTTTATATACTTGGATAGAGCCCCAAGGTAGCCAGAGGCATTTACTTCATTTCTAGCTGATTTTGACAGCAAATGTACTGTATTAGCGACACAATTGTCAGTGAGTTGCGAGTTTTTGTGGTAGCGACCGGGCCTTGATCTCTCAATGTCGTATTTGCTCACGCATGCGATACCCTAGGAACGCAACCAGACCTGGCTTTAATCCTTGAGATCGAGGGCTTTTTAAAAGTAAGATAACAAGTAAGATTTGGTGCGGGGTGTGTCATCCAGAATAGCGGGGCATTGCAAGAATAAAGTCGTGTATCATATGTAATGTTTGCTCTTATTTCGTACAGGATCCTGTACACATTTGTTGATATTAACTGAACCAAAACTGCTGCCTTACTTGAAACATGGACAAATGGAGTATGCACACTTATACTGCACGACAAAGTACACACAAATTCACGAGCAACTGTTCACCAACATTTGGCAACTGTTCCTAATTTTACATGGTGGAGTCAGTCCACTCTGTAAAATTAGGAACAATCGCCAAATCTCTTTGATTAGGCCCGATGACAGTATTCGGTAACGAATTCATAAACTTCACTGATTATCAGAGGCGAAACTAAACTGTGGGCCTCCCTCGCGATTTTCGAAAAGTCCCACGTGCTCTTAAACGACTATTTAAATCAGCCGTTGGATACCCCTCGATGGCGTACCTAACAGTATGGTAGCTTCACTATTGTCAGTTATTACATAGTCTATAATACTGAGTTTTATTTACTTTACATAATAAAATTCGTTTCAACAAATCACATGATTTCAGTAGTGTTATTCACTTTTAATTTATTCGAATTCACATTGTATTAAATTCCTTTTATTATTAGTTCAGGTCTTAAATAATTGTGAAGTAATCAGTACCGGTGGCAATGATCATACGGCATGTGTAACCTCTTTGGAGAGCGGTGGTAGGCAGTTTCTTTTTATACTGGTTCTGAAGTATGGGACGGCGCTGTTCGAAATTTCGAATGAAAATGAAAAATCTGATTTATGATCATCTCACGAAAAGCTTCAAGCAGTTACGTACGCTGAGAGTCCATTATTTTAAGTGAACCCCCATCATGCAAGGAATTGGTCACTCTATCAGAGAAGTCACATGTCCGTACATGCACTTCAGCGAGAGAATGGGCGACCAGTGTACCAGACGTTCTGGTACAAAATTGAGCACTATCGTTTTGCTGTGGTGTTCATGCACAACTGTCTGGAGTGTACCAATGATGGTCCAACAACCAGAAAACACTCAGCGAACGGAAGTCTTGTGGCCGGAGACAACTTGTTTGTTGTCGATGGCGTTCCATGAATTTGAGTATCCTAAAGCAGATACTCTTTTTCCGAAATGGCTTGCATTATGGAAACTTGGCATGAACTAGTGCAAGAAACGATTGCGTGTGCCGGAACTGCGGGGTACAGGGCCTTTTTCAAATGTACACTCTGCTTCTAGCCAGACTGAGCAGTTTGGAGCCTTACTGGTCACAATTACGGTCAGTGCCCTTCTAATCGATTTGGGAGTAATTTACATCCCGCCTATTTCAGATGAGGTACCCATTAACTCTGCAGTAGGAATGCTGATGAATAGGATGCATACGGCAGCGGCCGACCGGGCTAGCCGAGTGGGTAAAGTACCTGCCCGGCAACCCAAAGGTCGCGGGTTCGATTCCCGCCTCGGGCTTGGATCAAAGTACTACAAAAACCTTGGGAGGTGCAATATGGCCACAGACGCCGATGCGCCAACAACTACCAAATCAATCAATCAATCAAGCATACGGCAGCCTGTTATATAATTTGTGACGATTTCAATCTTACTCTGCAAATTCATGTTACAGGAAGCAGTGCTCAATAAATGATCAGTCAGCCAGAGGGCAAAATAGACTCGATTTAATCCTGACTTCTACTGATTTTAACTTAGATTCGCAGCGCAAGACTCCCTTCATATCAGACTACGAGCCGATTGTTTTCCTTGTACTAGTACCGATGCCCAATTTCAATATCCCACATGGGAAAAAAAAAAAGAGTAATTTCTACAAAATTTCTCGACTTTGAGAAATGCTTGACAGTAGCACAATGCGTCCCGTGGAATATATTGAAAATTGTCTTGTAGATAGATCTTTCAGTGGGGCTCATAACAAAATAGCTAAACACCGTTGCATTATTTGTAGCATCCAGAAATTTTAACATTTCTGGATTACACCTAGGTCCAAGTTATGGTGGACCCCACAACTAAAGGCCTCTTTCATTCAAAAACAAACCCCTCCACAAATTATGGAAACAATCAGGCTCTACTGAAGACAAGGTGTTATATTCTAGAGCTGTGATTGTCAACGTTTTTTTTATAGGTCAGTTTTTGTCAATTTGACTTAGGTTTTCAGCTAATGGATCAGTATTCAAATTCAAACAACTTTTTATCTCTACACTTTAACAATCTTTATATTATAATATTATAGAATTTGCAGAAATTACATACATACGTATATGCACTGTAATAGTAATAAAAATATAGGCATTTTAGTAAATAGACTTTTTATTAGCATTTAATAAATGATTTGCGTAGATATGATATATATTCAACTTGAATGTTTATAGTAAACATTTTTCTCATTTTTATGTGGGTAAATTATCTAATAAAATTCAGAAAAAAAAATCATTTAATGCATACGAATTCGCGAACTATTGTTAACAGTGTTACATGATTTGATTTTTAGAAAGAAACTGTATTTTCTCAAGTGGGTCAAAAAATGTTCTAGCTGGTCATAGGTTGGGAACCATTGTTCTAGAGCACGGACTGTCTTCAACAGGCGCAAATCGGCAGCTATTAAAACATATGGACACAACTTCAAAGTTGAGGAAAAAGCCATATCTGACTTTTCTGAGAATATTTCTGCAAATTTAGATCTTGAAGTGTGGATGGATTTCATAGCTAGATTCTCTGCAGAGTCTGATGGAACCATAAGTTTTTTCTTACCACAGGGCGAAAACAGCTCTCCCAAAATCGACTCAGTCCAGCATAGCAGGCAGCAGATGATCTTCGTCATAAATTCCATTCGCGCAACGGCGACCGCAAGAATCGATGAATACACTTTATCATGAAGAGTCTGCGTCGATACTGTTGATCCACCGGTAAGAATAAATAAAATAAATAAATTTTCGGTTTATATTCCTGGACGACCACACGGTCAGAGAAATTCACAAGGTAGAGAGAATATAAGTAACAGCACCGTATTTAGCAATCACGGGCTTGAATCCCGGTCACTCAAGGCAGGTGTACTTATGCACCCTCCGCTTGACCACTCGGCTACGGCGGCCCATGTTCAATGCAGTCCTCTCAAAACAGGCATTTCCTCGTGCATGGAACAAATACTCTATCAGACCATTACAGAAGACGTCAGTGCCCCACAGCACCCATGCACTTCAGCCTATATTATCCGCTTCGACCCTACTCAAAATATTGTAAAAAGCAGTTGTACCTGTGCTAACAAATCATCTCTTTCCACAAAGTCTTCGCAAATCACTATACATTAGACAACAACTCTACCCTTACAAATCTGACAATGTCAATCCTCGCACTCAAAGCTCTTGATAATAAAGCAGGTTTAGCCGTTCTTATACGTTGATATGAAGGCAGCCTCTGATAGCACAAACTGCAAGCACTTCTTGCGCTGTTTGAACCGTTTTTCCGCCTTCAGGGAAATATCCTGGTCTTCATATTATCCTTACTCATACGCAGATTTGTATACCCCAAGAAGAAATCAGTCTACACTAGAAAAAGCTGCTGGAGTGTCACAAGGAGGTGTTGTAGTCCAGA